>NW_020174561.1:12573337-12653883 GCF_003031525.2 Neophocaena asiaeorientalis asiaeorientalis
CATGTAATTGTATTTTTGTTGTACTTGTGGGGAGGAAGGTGATCTCCATTTCTTACTCCTCTGCCATCTTGAAGGTCCCACCAAAATCCTATTCCATCATTCTTAAGTACATGGCACTACAAATTAATAATTTTCTGTTTTGTAAACAATATATTTTTTAAAAGATGTGCTAACTTCTACAAATATTTTTTAAAACTTTTTTTCCTTTTTTTTTTTAGCTGCACTGCATGACTTGCGGGATCTTAGTTCCCTGACCAGGGATTGAACCCAGTTCCCTGGCAGTGGAAGCACAGAGTCCTAACCACTGGACCACCAGTGAATTCCTAAAATGTTTTTATACTATAAAGTAAAGAATGTTCTAATTTGGTTTCCTTTTATATGGTTTATTTTTCCCATTGTGTAGATGTGAATACCATTGCATTTTTGTTCTTAATGTTCCAAGAAGCCCAAATACGTTGCATTTTATGGCTAGTAGGGTATTTGGCTAAGTCTTATAGCATCTTTCCTTTTTGGATAACTTAATTTATTCTGTAATCATCCATGTTGGGTTTGAGGGGAAGATTTATCCCAAAGGTTAATTTTGTCAGAAAACTGTACTGCTTTTGGATTTTGAACTTCTGGCTACTGACAGAGATTAACCTTACTTGTTGCATAGAGGTTGGCATTCAATGGCTCTTTCCCTGTCCTATCGACTTTTCTCTTCCTTTTTCTCATTTGGCATCACATTGAATAAAATCAAACGTGTAACTACTTTACTTACTATATACACCTTGACATTTACGTTGAACAGATCTCTTGGAGAAAAGAATCTCCAAACTATACTATGTTGCTGTATACTATTGGAAATAATACTTGTACTTGTCGACCTTTAAGAAGTAGTGTATTTAATTATCTCTTGATTAAATGTATTTTTTCCTGAAAAATGAAATTCTGTGTAATGTTTAGTTCTTCCCTACATCATACACAGGAAACTGAGACTTAGGAAAAATTAAGCAGATCTAAGCTTAATTTCAATTTTAAATTAAAAATGAATTTTTAAAAAATCTCATTTTGTTTCATAAAACCCTGAACAAACTTTACCTAGAATTTAGGACTTAATTGTAACCATAAAGAAATAATAAACTTCCCAATAAGATGAGTGTTTGGGGAAATGTGAATTAAACCAGCCACCTGGACGATGTCCAAATATTGCAAAACATATTTTGGAACTATCAAGTGGGCCTTAAGGGTGGAATTCCATAAATCATCAAAGAAGCCAGATGTCTTTGATCATCAAATAATCTGTGGAAGTGTGCCAGTGTGTCCTAAGCTTTCCTCATCTTTTTTTTTTTAAATAAGCTATTTAATATGAAAATGAGTTCCAAAAGTTTTAACTATTTTTCTCAAGTCCAGTTTGTCTTTATTAACTCTGGTTGTCCAGATCCTAAATTAATGAAGAATTTGATTTCAAAATATTTAAATGACCCTTGATTCTCTTCCTCAGTCAACTCAAATCAGCAAATATTTATTGCATTGCTGCTTTGAGCAAGAGGTTATGCTTGTTTTCAGGGAATATAAAAGTAAATAGGGCTTCCCTGGTGGCGCAGTGGTTGGGAGTCCGCCTGGCAACGCAGGGGACGTGGGTTCGTGCCCCGGTCCGGGAAGATCCCACATGCCGCGGAGCGGCTGGGCCCGTGAGCCATGGTCACTGGGCCTGCGCGTCCGGAGCCTGTGTTTTGCAACGGGAGAGGCCACAACAGTGAGAGGCCCGTGTACCGCAAAAAAAAAAAGAAAAAAAAAAGTAAATAAATCACACTATTCAAATTACTGAGAACTATTCTGACAAAATAATTTCACAATATTTGTTATAGAGTTCTTTAAGTGGATATCTGAAAATACTATATATTTTAGCATACAAATCAACAAATATTTTAGGAGTTTCTACTCACTGTGACAGATTCTAGGAGAATATAGCAAAAGTGTCATGTGTGATTCTTCCCCTTGACAGAGTAATTTTGTGATCTAGCTTAAAAGAGAAGATAAAATAACAGGTAATACAAGGACATGAGTCAATGATAATTGTATTAAAATTAGAAGTGCTACAGGAGTCCAAAGAAAATCAAGTTAGGAAATCAGTAGTCACTGAATTTATTTGGGTACTTCTTTTGGACTGGAAGAGTTTATTCCTGTTATATTACATATTTATTTCTCTAGAGGATTTTTCTTTCTTTCTTTCTTTCTTTTTTAATAAATGCAGATTTTAGCCCTACTGACATTTGCATAATCACAAGTTTCATCATGGTTATGTGTGTATGTGGGAGGGTGGTTGGATCTATGTGAAACTACTTTTTTTTTTTTTTTTTTTTTTTGCGGTACGTTGGCCTCTCACCACTGTGGCCTCTCCCGTTGCGGAGCACAGGCTCCGGACGCGCAGGCTCAGCGGCCATGGCTCACGGGCCCAGCCGCTCCGCAGCATGTGGGATCTTCCCGGACCGGGGCATGAACCTGCGTCCCCTGCATCGGCAGGCGGACTCTCAACCACTGCGCCACCAGGGAAGCCCTATGTGAAACTACTTTTTAATGAAAACTTTTAGTTTAGAAATTAAAGTTGTCATACCACTTTTTGAAGTGGACTAAAATTCCATTGTTTGCTGCCAATGAGTGTGGCTCAACATTTGGGATCTATTTATATTTAATTATACAGTATTTAGTGAGTTGTGTCTGAATTTCCTGCTATTATATAAATTTTTAGAGGAGAGACTTTGTCTTAGCACATAACTTTCTACCTGATTTCCAAGCTCTCCTCTATGCTATACTCCCCTGTTAGCTGTCCTCTACACTCCCCTCAGTGCTGTGCCATACAAAACAGGGAACTGCATGTGAACCTCCAACAACTCTCTCTTGTCTCCAGAAAACATTTCTTAGCACTAGCAAAAAGTCTGTCCTGCAGCCTTGCCTCTTTTCCCTCCCTCACAAAAACTCTTTCTGTGAGCAGGGCTTTGCCTTTACTGTATGTTTGCTTCTTTAGTATGTTCTGTCAGAATTTCCCTTTCCCCTGTTTTCTTGTCTTGTAAGGTTCTAGTTCAACTATCGATATTAGCCCCTCAGAATCTTTCCCTGGTCCTGCTGTTGTAATATTTTCTTTCATAATCTGTGTTTCCAGGCTTATTATAACAAGTTGGGAATTGCATATCAGCAGGAGTCCAATCAGGAATAGTAACCACACTAGTTATCTGAACAGCGATACTTTAATATAAAGAATTGTTAACTAGGTATAAAGGTGTGACGTGGGAAACTGACAAGGCAAGAAGAGAATACTAAGAGTGTCAGGGATGTAGCAACTGGAGGAAGAGGTTTGGTTACTAAAACTTAGAAACTTAGAGGGGGGGCCTTACAGAACTGAAGCAGACCTGAGGAGAGGGTGCTGCCCTGGCTGAGTTTAGAAGAGAGTCCCAGTGGGCTGGGGTCCAGCTCCTGCTGAGGTCTCTGGGTGTGGCGGGTTCTCCTGTTGTGGAGAAACCGGCCAACTGGATTCCAGTGCTCCTGGAGGGACCTGCCACTGCCTAGGGGAGAAGCATTGCCTGGATGATACTCATAGGAACTGCCAACAGACAGGAGGCAACATGGGAACATCCATCCACCGGAAGGAATGTGTCCCTTCTCCCTCTCTGGTCTTCCAGTCTCCCACGACATCGTTTGTTGGCAGACAGAAAAGCCAGCAGCTGGCAAAGCAGAAATGGGGTTTGCTGAGCCAAGCATCCCAGAACAGAGTGTAGAAGGCTGAACTTGGGGCTGATTGGTACTGGCTTATTAACTGACTCAGAGGGATAAATAAATATCTTCCTCTTATCTGTGAGCTCCTTGATATAGGAGTAGTATATTATTTGTCATCCCTAGATCCCTCTAAAATCTACATCTTTCCATAACTCATTTGACAGTAAAACCTAATCTAACTTGTTGATATGATATTCATACATGTTGGTGCAGAGATATTAACATTGACCCACATCTGCTTGGGAGAGTTAGTAAAACATGATATTTAATCCAGCTTACTTGGCAAAACCTGGCAACATACTGAATTACACAGTACATCTGATCCCGAGGTTTCTGATAAGTGATCTTGGATCGCAAGGGCCTAGCATCCCTATCATCTTGTGGAGGTATTCAGTAAAGATTCAGTGAAATGCAAATAAATTGTTGACTGACTTGCTATTGTCATGTTATTTTGCAAGCTGATAATCTGGTCATGGATAGTTTTTTTTAAATAGGAGAACTTCTGAAGAGATAATTTATGAGCATTTGTACTTCCTGAGTACACAGAACTATTAAGGTTTATTAGAGCTTTCCTACTGGAAGTGGAAGCTCTTTAGTTAGAGCCCTTGAGAAAAAACCTGAAGGTATTTTGGAATCCCAATCTGTATGACGTTTGGCAGATTATGACTCAGGAATGAATTTTCCTAACAGTTTATAGTAAAGTGATTTCAGCAGGGTGAAGGGGTATGTATTTCACTTGAACCTAAGAGAGTCAAGAAAATGCCACTAAAATTTTAAACATGTAGGAAGAGGAGTAATTTGGGGTTTCATCAGTCTAATCTTTTTAACTGAAAGTATCAAGTAAGGCTCCCCTTACTTTGACAAGGGTCAGGTGGTAATTTCCTTCTAGCTTTATTTCTGATGGTTTTGAATATTGCTCCTGGTACATTTCTCTAAAGCTAGTGTACTTTTAGTTTTCTATGTTAAGGGCAAGGACATTCAAGTAAGAAGGTAAGTATTTAGCTGGGAATTGTGAATAAAAATCAATTCAAAAGTTAGAAAATATTTAAGAAGATTATACTTGCATTCCTTTGAGAAGATAGAAGACTGCTCTGGGAATGTAACACTTTGACAGTTTGTATAGCCTTCCTATTGAAATAAGGATCATTCTTTTTTTTTTTTTAACATCTTTATTGGAGTATAATTGCTTTGCAATGGTGTGTTAGTTTCTGCTTTATATAAGGATCATTCTTTTTTTTTTTTTTTTTGCGGTACGCGGGCCTCTCACTGTTGTGGCCTCTCCCGTTGCGGAGCACAGGCTCCGGACATGCAGGCCCAGTGGCCATGGCTCACGGGCCCAGCCGCTCTGCGGCATGTGGGATCTTGACGGACCGGGACACGAACCCGTGTCCCCTTCATCAGCAGGCGGACTCTCAACCACTGCGCCACCAGGGAAGCCCTAAGGATCATTCTTGAGTTCATTCCAATTAGAGAAGTAATAGAACTATAATTTAAAAAAAAACAGTTTTTGCCTTCAGGTGGTGGAACCATAAAGATTTATAACTTAAATCTGGTAGAGTCATGTAAATTTCAAACTATCCTTAATGATGCTAAAAAAATTTTTTTTTTTCTTTAGACAACATTTATTGATGCTTCTCACATGTTTAGTACACCCTGCCAGGCAGGGGCTTTGGAAAATACTAAGGTAGAAGAAGTTCCTGATCCGAAAATACTTAAAACTGCTAGTTGGGAGGAAGATAAAATGAAGGAGAACTAAATAATAATGGTTAAGAAGAGCAGAAAAAAGTGGTGTAAGATGCCAGTATCAGATATCAATAAAAATGCCAGCTATTTTAGAAGGAGAGCCTCATTGTGGGCTGTGGTAAAATCATTTTATAACCAATGCCGTTATTTTAAAAAACAGAATGGCTTTGTAGAACAAAATGTTTTTCCATCTGTCATGTAACCCAAAACACTGACTTGTTTGCGAGAAATTCTATAGAAAGAAGCATCTTCTGCCCCAGTGCTTTACTCTAAACACCTGCCTGCCCGAGGTGAGCAGTGGCAGCTTCTCAAAGGAAAACCCAAGCAAGTGTGGACCCCCCAGCTACATCCTCTTCCTACCTTCAAAGTAAAAAACGCCTGTGGGCAAATGCCATCTTTGGTTTGCCATCTTTCCTGTTCCCTCTTCTTTGCCTGTTTGACTATTTTGAGGTAAGTAGTTCCTTTTCCAGGAAGTCTTTTTTGTGAGTTCCCACTGAATTGGGTACCCTTGATCTGTGCTCTGACCCCAGCCCACGTCTGTCAGTGGCACATCTTCCTCTACCACCACCACGACTGCTAATGATAATCATGTCTTAGTTAGTTCGGGCTGCTCTAACAAATTAACAGAGACTGGATGGCCTAAACAACAAGCATTTATTTCTCACAGTTCTGGAGGCTGGCAGTCTGAGGTCAGGGTGCCGGCATGGTCGGGGTCTTTAGTGAGGGCCGTCTTCCTGGTTTACAGAGAGCTCTTCTCGCTCTGTCTTTACGAGACAGAACGAGAGCTAGGTAGCTCTCTGATCTCTTCTTATGAGAGTGGTAGGTCTTATTTTCCCCATATTATATATAAGGAAACTGAGAATTGGAGAAGTTAAGCCATTTTCTCTAAGTCTTCCAACAAGAGGCAGAATTGAGATTTCAAGAAGTTATTCTTACTGTTGAGCCTTGCCTTGTAACAGTGACCCAATGCTGCTTCCCTCATTGGGCTGAGAGCCCCTTGAAAGCAAGAATTCTGTCTTTCATTAATAGCTGGTCAAATGACTGTTTGAATGAGACTAGCAAAGGTGTGAGTGTTATAAACGTATTTAGCCTACAGAGCCAAAGAGAACTCATTCTTCTCAGGAGAAAAGCATTGAGCCTGCATCCACCTGGTGATTTGTTTTATTGGTTTATTCATTGTCTGGCAGTACTCATGTCAGGCAACAGGTAATCATTTGGGCGCTCAGAATAGCCAGTCAGTGTTATTCAAGGCTCTCAGAGTGCATTTTAAATGGCAGGCACATTTACTGCTCTGAAGGAGACACAGTTTTGTATAGCGCGGAGGAATTAGAGATGAAAGTTGGGAAATCATCCTAATGAGATCATTCATTAATATCGCTCTTTTTTGTTGTTTTTAACTGTTTCACGCGGGTACTTTCATTTTAACTCATTAAAGAAGTGATTTCCTGGTGAACCACTTGGGGGTAATCCAAGGAGACAGAGACCCTGCTTCCTATCAGAGGGTCTCTGAATCAACAAGAAGGATCTTGGGACCATTAATTGGACCAGAGTATGAACACCCACCAAGTGCAGGGCCCTGTAGGAGATGCTCGGGGATACAGGGATGAATAGGACACCTCCTCTATCTCTAGAAAGGTGAGTCTCCCTCCAGCCAGAGGGGGGATTCCTGAAAGTATCTATCTGGTATGGCGTGTTTTGCTTTAGTTTGCCTTATAGCTGATCCTTGCTTTAGACAGAAGTTATCATTAGTATAATAATTTGTATGTATTTGTAATATGCCTGAAACTGTGCCGAGCACTTTATGTGAATTATTTTTTTTAAGTTCATAATAAACCTATGGGATAGATATTATTATCTCTGTCTTACAGAAGAGGAAACTGAGGTTTAGAGAGAGGTTAATAACTTGTCCACATCCACATACCTAGAAGGGATGGAGCTGGAATCACACTCAAAGCCAGTGCTCTAATCCCTGTATTAGTCTGCCTCCTTATTTGGCCCAAAGCAATCTAGGAAAATAGAACTTTCAGGATCATTACAGGATGCTTTAGCATCATTTGATCGTTTCAATGATCATTTCAATGAGGGATACAAGACACTCTTTCCATTTTACAGTTGAAGAAACTGACCCAGAGGGATTTTCTGCAGTGAAGTTATACTCCTGTTACTAACTGGTGATACTGGGTTGTGAACACAGCAGTCCAGTCTTTAATACAACTCCCAGTAGCAATGAAACAAACAGGAACGACTTATTATGCAGGAGCAAAGCAATCTAGAGTTTATTATATTTTCCTTCAATTCATTTTTTCCTTCCCCTTATTGTGTGGGCCATGCATAATTTTCTTGGCTCTGTATATAATTACATACCTGCTTTGAGATGAACACTCTAAGTGCAGTGAGTAATGGGCTGAGTTGGGATGTAGTCACCCTGCAGTCAAAGTCCTTCAATATCTTTCACCAAAAATGCTAATAATGCAGCAGACATTAAACTGCTAGTGGCAGCAGACAGCCAGAGTTCATCTGATAGGTGTATGTTGTAGATTTCTATGGCAATCACAAGGCAAGGGTGTAAGAATTCCCGGGGATTTCGAATGGTGGCCTTTGAAGGCATGTTTTGTACACCTCTGCTGCTCTGGGGAGTTTTCCTTTTCCCCATAGGTGCTGGAGGCGAGTCAAAGCTATCAGCTCTAGAAGGGCTGGCAGGAAACCTATCCCTGCCTGTTTCCTGCAAGAAATGAATGCCTCTCAGCTGCAGTCAGCAGTCCCAGTACTTTACCGCTGTCATTTACACGTTTTTTGTTTTGTTTTTTAGCCTTCCAGTTATCACCCAATGAGCATGTAAAAGACTTAATTTTTTTGCTCAGTACATTTTCCATTCCTTTACAACTTAGCTGAAGTTGAACCTCCTCCTCTGGGAATACCTCCCCGGCTGACTCATACCCATAGTCCTGTCTCTTGCCCATCTCTGAATGCCTCACATTGCTCTGGCCAACAATTCAGGGGGTCGGATGCACTGCCTCCATGGCCTTTCTGGCCAGGCCCTTGACATTCGGATGCCGGTGTGTTTTGTTTGCTTGGTGTCATGGCACTTTCCAGTTTGATTCTAGGAATAGGATTATTTTTAAGCAACGTGGTTATTTTTCCTGATTATAAATGTAATAATGTTCATTGTGTAACATTTTTTAAAGAGATAAAAAGAGAGGATATGAACTCACCCATGAACTCACCATCTGGAGATAACCAGAGTTAACGTTTTGGGCCTTTTGCTTTTAGCGTCAGGTGTGAATGTCACTCTTTATGTTTGTTCTGTCTTTGGACAGAAGCTGAACACCTGAAGTTTTATCATGTGGGAATGCCATGGATTTCTTTTAGTTTTTTTGATCCTTGGATGGAAGCCCCATTTTTTTTTTTTTTTTTTTGTGGTACGCGGGCCTCTCACTGCCGTGGCCTCTCCCGTTGCGGAGCACAGGCTCCCGACGCACAGGCCCCCGACGCACAGGCCCAGCGGCCATGGCTCACGGGCCCAGCCGCTCCACGGCATGTGGGATCTTCCCAGACCGGGGCACGAACCCGCGTCCTCTGCATCGGCAGGCGGACTCCCAACCACTGCGCCACCAGGGAAGCCCGGAAGCCCCATTTTGCACGCTTGGTGTCAATACATGGTGATGACAGTGATTCTCCCTTCATAATTCTGCCAACAGTGTTTGTTTTATCTTAGAATAGCTTATATGATGACATGAGGGGGGAAAAGTACCATGACATGAAAGTACCATGGAGACAAATAAGTTTTAAAGTGGATCTTGGAAGCTGTCTCATCCAGTGGCTCCAAATCCAGCTGTGCAGGAGAACATCTGGGGAACTTGTTAAATTGCTACCATCCTGGGCCAGTTGATTCAGAATCTTAGTGATGGAGCCTGAGAAGAGTAAGGTGCCCAGGCAGTTTCTACCAGCAGCTCAGCTGAGCACCATTCAGTGGACTAGAGTTTGAGAGCCAGTTCACTGATTTATTCACCAGATATCTATTGACAGCTTAATGGGGAGCCAGGCACTCTGCTAGCCTTTAGGAATATAATGGCCAGGGTAGACATGGTATCCTCCCTCTTGGAGTTTATGTCTTACCAGGGAAAACAGCAAAATACCAAATAAACAAAAATAATAATTAGAATCATGGTATGTAGTTTGAAGATAAAGCAGCAAGAGAGAGTGACTTTAGCTACTGTGGTTGGGCATAGCCTCTCAGAAAAAGACACGAAGTCTCAGAACTTGAGGCTGAGAAAGACCCAGCTGTATGAAGAGCGTGGGAAAGAGGCTTCAGCTGAGGAATGGCATACACAGATGCCCTGGTAGGAGCAAAAGCTTGGCATGTTTCAGGAACTGAGAGGGCAGTGCGTCTGAAGTGTAGTGAGAGAAGAAGAGTGCAGAGACGAGCTCAAAGTCGTTTTAACTGGTTACCCAGGAACCAGCACTGGTTACTGGCAGAATAAAGGCCAGAACCTACTTTGTTGATTGCATGTCCAATCAATGCCCTTTATGTTGCTGTATTAGGCAGTTCTGGCTGCCATAATGAAAGACCACAGGCTGGGTGGCTTAAATAACATTTATTTTCGCACATTTCTGAAAGCTGGAAGTCCAAGATCAGGGTGTCATCAGGGTTGCTTTCTCCTGAGGCCTCTCTCCTTGGCTTGCAGATGGCCACCTTCTCGCTGTGTCCTCACATGGTCTTTCCTCCTTGGTGTCTCTTCGTGTGTCCAGATTTCCTCTTCTTAGGAGGACACCAGTCAGATTGGATTAGGGCCCACCCTGGCCTCCTCATTTTAGTCACCTGCTTAAAAGTTCGATCTCCAAATATAATCACGTTCTGTAGTACTAGGGATTAGTGCTGCAACATATGAATTTTGAGGTGGGAGGAACACACAGTTCAGCCAGTAAGAGCTGCCTTCTTGTAGCTGACAATCCCCCATCATCATAGGAGCTTGTCTAATAAGACAAAGCACCTGTTTCTCTTCTGCTAGTAGCCCCAAGAGAGAAATCTGTATTACTTTTTTGGATTAAAAGAACCCTAAGCAAAAGACTGGCTTAGTGTCCTTACAACCTCTAATGTAGATAGAGGGGTGGTGAGTGGTATGGAACTGGTTTATGAAATTTTTGCTCCACTGACTGGGATCTTTTGCAATTTCAAAACCTTTCATTACCAGAGAGTTCTGTATCTGCTAGAGTTCTTTGATGAAGATAATAGAATCCACCCTGGCTGGTTTAAATGGGATTTGTTAGGGGATATTAGCTGGCTTACAGACTCTGAAAGGACAAGAGAGCTGCCGTTGTTGCCAACCCCTGAGCCACATAGCCTCTGCCGTGACCCATGAAGCTGCTGCACGTCTGACTTCAGTACTCACACCTCTGCCATCACCTGTGCCAGCACAAAGGGTGTCCAGGGCCTAGCTCTTTCCTCACACAGTTTACTTCCTAATCAAAACTCACATCTGAGTGACAGAAGGGAGGATTCACAGTATAGGGAGCTGTCAAAGATAGCCCCTTCCTCTTCAAACTAGACAAGAAAGAAGATTTTGAATGCCCCAAATGTCCTGTAATCGGTGTCCTCCTCTCTTATCCCCCCTTCCAAGATTTGCTCACAGTGTAAGTCTCCCAACCGTACACTGGCAAGGTTGTAGGGCACGAGCAGAGTCTATATTCATTATCTATTCATCTTTACGAGGGTGCAAATGAGATACAAAGGGCATCAAGTAGGAGATGAGACAGAGATCATAAGCGTCCCATCAGTAAATGTCTTTCATTTTTATGATTGTATTATGCAGGAGAGAAGGAAGGTAGAAGGCTGTGAGAGAAAGGCTGGCAGGTAGGAAGTGCAGACTCAGCATTCTGGAGCCCCCCGGGCTTCTGTCTTGAGGCTTCTCTAGAACCTTAGCTTTATCTTCAAGATAGTCTTTTCCAGTTTGGTCGGAGTGGAAGGTGTTGTAGATGTCTTTGCCTTTTGTGGCTTATTTTAAACTGGGGAATTTTTCATGCTTTGTGACTTTTAAGTGGACTCTGTTAATGAGTTTTCTGCTTATAACTTCTCTATCTTTTGGTGGGGAGGGGAGGAGGGGGGACCACCTGTGTGCAGATGCTCAGCCGCACCTGAGTATACAGGTGAGGTCAAGGCAATGAGTGCTATTGTCCTATCAGGAAGGACACAGTAAAACTCACAGAATATATACTCCTATTTATGCACACGTTTGCAAATTCAATTGTTTAATGTTGACCCTCAGCTATCACTCAAGGTATCACTGTTTTTGGCGCTGGAGATAGAGCAGCGATAAAGATATATTAGCACATCTTAATGATCCTTCCAATATATTCATCAAGAGGTGCTGTCTAAGGCATGAGCTAAATATACACGTATTGACAACTGGTATAAAATATAAGATTTAAGAAATTAGCCTTGCTTTTATTGGAGGCAGAACTGACCCTTCAAAATGTCTTCTGAATGTTTAGTGCTTTTTCCCACTTCCGTGACTTCCCTTATGTTTTTTTCCTCTTTGAAACTTACTTTATACAAAGTGAATTTCACAGGCAGGAAGAATGGATATTCATTGGGGTTTTCTTTTAAGCTTTTTCGTGTAAGTTTGACATTTTTAAAAATATGAAGTTGGTAGGAGGAAAGATGTTGGTCATAATTAGCAACATTATTATTAGAGAAAAATACATCTTAGGAGTTTCCTACACACAGTAAATATTTACCAGCTCACTGCATGCATGCACGAATGAATGAATGAATGAATAACAGTACTCTTCAGCCAGATCCGGGTTCAAGTTCCTGCTTTCCTCCTTATTAGCTGCATTATGATGATCTCTCTGAGTCTCAGTTTCCTCCTCTTTATACTGTACAATTTTGCTTACTAAATAGATCTGTTTTGAGGATTAAATAAGCGAATTCATGTAAAAAAAAAATGAGATGATGTTGATCTGGTTTCTGTTGAACCACTCAGTAAACATTTCTATCACCACCACCATCACCACTTTATTCTTCCCTGGGAAATTCCCAGTGAAGATTAACATAACAAAGACACTGGGAAGTTCTCCAGCAAAAGAATCTCTTAACATCTTAAAAAATCTTATACACCTGTTTGTGTGGGTGTGTGTGGAATATTACTAACATCTTCCTAGAGTATTGTTCCACAAAATAAAATTTGGGAAAGGCTACTATGAGCCAAAGTTACATTCATAATTCTTTTTAAAGGAAAACTTTGGTGTATTTATTTTGAAGACGTTTTAAGTGGCCAGAGAGAGCTTAAAAAGACTTTGCTGTGTGTGCTGACCCTTGTTCGGTATCACATGGAAGGATGGGATAGTGGAAATCAGGTGACAGGAAGGCTGGTGTGTAGCAGGCCCAGGGCTCACCTCCCTTGAAGGAAGTCTTGTCTGCATCCGAACTCCTGGGCATCTGTCTTGAGCTACCCCATAAACCAAAGCCTGTCACTTTGGGACAGTCTTTTCCAGTGTGGCCCTCATTCTCTTTGTGACTGTGAATGTTTCTGTGGTTTAATTCTGCCACTGCCTGCTCGTCTGGCCCACTTCTGCAGTCCTCTGGGCGCTGGGCAGGCCAGCTGGGGCAGGATGCAGCTGTCCTCCAAAGGGTGCACAGCAGCCCCTTCTATCCATGGGCTGCAGCTTCGAATCCATCCATAGTGGTGACTAATGGAAATGATGATGTACACGTGTGTGACCATCACTTTGTAGGAAAGACACGCAGATGGGTCGGGGGAGATGAGTAGTTTTTAACTCCATCTGTTCCCTTTTATACTGGAAAGTGTCCATTTGTGTGCAATGAAGGAATGCAAAAAAAAGAGAACAAGTGGTAAAGTAGGACATGAGGGATTATTAACAGTTATCTCAAATACCTTGTAACCTTATGAACTCAGGCCATTCTTTTCCTGTTAGATTGTACGTTTAACCTTTAAATGGCTTAAAATCAAAGAGGGAAGCTCATCCATTCTTTTTCTCTGTAAGTCTCCTTGAAGGAGTTGGAGATGAAATCGTCTTTCTATTGGAGTTGGCAGTGCTTTGCAGATGTGTCTTCTCTCTGCTTACCTGTGAAATGTGCTACCTGGGCTTGAGGTCAAGCTTTTGAAGTTCCTGAATTGAATGTGGTGCTCCTTTTAGCCACCACCTTGGAAATGATCTTTTTTTTGTTTGTTTGTTTGTTTTGTTTTGTTTTTGCGGTACGCGGGCCGCTCACTGCTGTGCCCTCTCCCATTGCGGAGCACAGGCTCCGGACGCGCAGGCTCAGCGGCCATGGCTCACGGACCCAGCCTCTCCGCGGCATGTGGGATCCTCCCGGACCAGGGCACAAACCTGCGTCCACTGCATCGGCAGGCGGACTCTCAACCACTGCGCCACCAGGGAAGCCCACTTGGAAATGATCTTAATTCTTTCTGCTACAACTAAGAATTTTTCTAAAGTTTGCTCTTAAAAGTTAAAGAAATTCTTAATTTTAAAGAAAAAATTTTATTGGCTCTTAAATGTATTCTCTTTCTTCTTCTTCTTGAGTTGGTATAGACTTTGACAGTAGTACCTGTGAGTGGTTTTATCTGTTCAGTGCACTGTGAGGGAGTTTAGAAAATGCTAGTGTCTGAAAAGGAGGATTTCTCAAAGTTTTAGACACAGCCATGGGAAAGTGTTCATATCCTCATCTTTATAACTGTGTCCATGTCCCATGGCTTTTATCTTTTTTCTTTTTATGTGTCCATGTTTATCTTAAATTAAGTTTTATATTAATCAAAAAATATTCCTTTAGTCAACTATCCCTGTTAAATCCAATGGTGAGACTTCTTTGAGGAGGCAGGGTTGGTTAGGGCTGCATATCTAGAATTCTCTTTGATCGATTATATCATGACTTGGTGAAATAATTGTATATCACTTTTGCTGTTAAATGAAATTGAAGGTAAATATAGGATGATTGTTATCATTACATCTTGACCTGATACATGATAGAGAATAGGTTCCTAAGTTTGGCCGTGATGGTTTTATATTCACTGAAGTGAAAAAATTCTGAAATGTAGTGTAACTTTATGAATGTGAAATTGTTACATGTATTTAAGAACATTATTGTGATTTCATTTGCCTAAAAATATCAGGAGTGGTTCAAAAGAAGATTGAACTCCTGAATCCTCTGAAATTCAGGCCATGCTGGACGAGGAAACCCCTGATGTCCTCAGAGTGGAGCTTAATCTTTCACCCAAATCAGCTTTTCCTTCAGAGTTTTGACCTATGACTTAGAAAGAGCTTTTCTCTCCGCTCTGAACCATAGCTTGCCAGCTTCACAGTGTGATCCTTGGAGATGTGGAAAGAGGAAGAGGAAGCAGTCTTTGACCTTTGTCAGTGTATTCCTGTAGAGCCCACTTCCAGAGTTGGTTTTTTTCCTTTCCTCCTCTCTCCCATTGTTCTTCTCTCCTGCTTACTTTATTGCCTTCTTACTCATTATCTGGCCATGTTTCCTCTGAGACAGCAAACAAGCCTGTAATGAAGGCACTTGCCTTACTAAAGCTCTGAGAATTGGTTACATGAGGCCTTTTCCCAAGGGACTCAATTTTTAATGTGTTCATGATTGGGTTAATGAAACGGAGCAGGTGACAAATTTAGTTTATGGAAGGCCCATTCAGGACAGCAAGCATTTAAAAGGGCTGAAAAGACATACCAGAGATCCTAATCAAGCAGTGTGGCTTAGATGAAAGGTCACAAATGAAATTTAATGTGAATTATGCTAGGGTAATTCGTATTACGAAAATAATTTAGGCACATGACATTATGTTAGCACTGCATTTTGCTTTTGGAACCTTCCAGGAGTAGTGGAGGCTATGCTTGCTATTCCTTATAACAGAGGTTTTAATGATTTATTAAAAAAAAGAATTAGCTAGACCATATATTATAAAAAAAATTTGCCATGGTAGGGATGAAGATAGAGGAATAAAGAGGGGGGGGATGCAAAGATAAGGTGCTGTCACTGCTACCGGACTTCTTTCTCTCCAAGGACCTATCCAAACACTTTCCAAACATTTCCATTTCACATAACTCATACAATATCTCCTGTATTAGTGAAATTCCATTGGTAGAACATTGGCGTCTGCACTCATAAAACATGTATTTTTATTTACAAGTTATGTGTATATACTATATACTCTTATTAAGCATAATATAAAGCACTTCCAAAACCAGATTTTATAAGAGGAGATAAAGGTAAAATAAACTTTATTATTTAATTTTTTTAATACTATAAAGCCCTTTTAATCATGTAACAAAATTATATGATTTTAGAGAGAGCAATGTGATTAAATATGCTTCATTATTTTTAACCTAAGCTTGCTTCTTTGTGATACAGGCATTTGAAGGTTATATCTTTTGCCTCATTATTTTTTTTTTTATAATTTATGTACAGAAAAGTGCACCTGTTTTAAAGTATGTAGTTTGATGAGTTTTGGACCAAGTAGTTTATTTTGATATCTGGTTTTAATAGCTGATGTCTAAAACACAAGTGATAGGACACAATTCATAATTAATGCTAGTGGGTATATAATCCGTTTTTCAAGTCGTTTTCCTGATGATTCAGCCTGTGTTGCATGATTTGTTTTTGCCCTCTTATTTTCAGATCTGATTAGATCTTCAATTTTTACCTATAACATATGGCTGATTAAGGTAAATCCATAGAAGTGTCCGTTTTCTGTTTGTTTGCACGTGCTTATGTTATTAGTGCTATCCTTAATCCATGTTTCCTTCGTAGGAATCTTTTTAAGCCATTTGTACATTTGTAAAAGAGTTCAGTTAAACTGATGTAATTTTATTTGTACATCCTCTTAGCCAGGCCCAGGTGTGTTGCAGTCTTTCACCATATGCTGGGAGTGAAGAACTGCATGGATTCGTCCCTCCAGGCAGAATCCCCTTTTCTCTCTCCATGCCTCACAGTTCCAGTATCATGTGATTTAGGGAATGCACCAGGGAAAATTCAAACAAGAGACTTTAGGAGAGCTTACTTTATTTTTAAGGTAAAAAAAACTGTTCTCCTATGCCTCAATGACTCATCTTGTAGACCCAACTCTATCAACGGTTGTCAATTTATTGTTTAAACTAAAGCCACCTAACCTTCCCCCCACCCCAATAACTTCTTATGCAGAGGCCAATTATGTAAGATTACCCAGAGCTGCTATTCTTGGGGCAGCAGCGTTGAAGGGCTGTGGTCTCATCTGATCTCACATGCTTCATCCCTTTCCCACCTGCCTCCCCCTCCCCCCTCCTCCCTCCCCCATCCCAGGCAAAGGTAGCAGAGCACAGTTTGACCAAGATAGGAAGGAAAAAGTCTTCTCTGATGTTAGTATCAGATCTCACTGTGCTTCTCCTTTGCTGTCTCTTTGTTTTTCTCCCCCGGATCTTGAGATTCTTGTCAGTGATCACATTTTCCTCTTTGCCTTCCTTTAGGAAGAGGTTAGTGCCAGCTCCATCTTTGGTACCGAGCAGTTCGGTGTTCAGTTCCATCTGTTGTATCTTTTGCAGTATATGGAGATGCATGGGATACATTTTTGATACCAGCCCTGCTCCTGGCTTTATCTTGCTTTCATACCTTTATTTTCCTTTGCTTCATATTTAATTTACATTTTCTTTTTGTATTAAACAAGTTAAATTTATTTTAATTTCCCATAATATATATATATAGCTTAAATTACTTTAATCTCTTTTGAAATAAGTACAAGGGCTCTGAAAATAGCACTTTTTATTGTTATTCAAAAATCAACCTTATGACATTTGGAAGGAAAGTTCTAAATAAATGTAAAGTAAGCAAATTCAAAATGTAGTGAATGACTTAGGCTTACTTTGAGAGCAAAGTCAGGTAAATTTGATGTTACATGAAAATTGTTTTTTCTCCCTGTAAGAAATGGAAAATACATCATTTTTATTTCTTTATTTTGTAGTTCTTTTTTTTTTAGGTCAGAAATTCTCGAGTTCAGAGGTTAGTTTAGAAAAGAGGAACACCCAAGCTCTCTCATTCTATGTTAGCAGCTAATATAGTCATGACTTCTGTGTAGTTTTGGGTCAGGGGTTTAATGCTGGGATTACTTGGAGAACAGAGGTTGTGTTCTCTGAAAACTGGGATCAGTTCTGGTGGGTACAAATGGAGATTTACCAAAGTATATGTAATGATGGATCTCGTTATTTTGGAATAGGAAAGCAATATTAAATAACTTTTATCCGAGGAATTAAAGGTTTTGTAGTCCCAAACCTGATGCTGAGCGAGTCATTATTTTGTGACCCAGCTCAGAAGTGGAGGAACTTGTATTCTGAACCTCCCTTCTGAATACATTAATTTGTTCATTGGTCCCATCAGAGGCGTGCTTCCTAAGAAGCCTTGAGACTTCACCCGCAGAGGGAGCTGGAGAAGCTCAGAGGCTGAGGTCCTGGACGTTTGTTGTTGGCCCCTCCAGCAACCATTGCCCCCTCTCCTGGGACCAGCTCCCCTCTTCATTTGCGATTTGCCCTCCTTTACTCCTTACTTACCCAGGTGTTTGGGTCAGATTGCAGCCCGAGGGGTTGACTCATGGTGTGATGATGATGACATTGCTTGACGCTGCCTTTCCCTGGGACCTTTCTCCTACGGGTTCTGACACATAACTGGTTTTGCAAGACCAGATATCTTGCAAGACCAAGATATTGCATGCATATCATTGAGTGGGAAAGCAAGCAAAATTGTAAATAAGCTATGGAAACAAACCCTCCTATTTTATAGCCTAAGTTGAGTATTGTCAACTGTTTAGAAAGAGCCTTTGTCGTTGTTGTTATCGTGATGTTTGTGACACTTTGTAATTAAGCTGGATAAGGCCTTGTTGGGTTGTAGTAGTTAGTGCTGCTTTCTTTCATGAGAGAGGGCAGAGTTACTTCTTGAACTTTTGAGAAATAGGTATTAGAGAAGGGAGGAAATGAGTGGAATAGTTTTTTTTTTCCTTACAGAAAACACTTTTAAAGATGCACGTGGATTAAGTCATAAAAATGAGATGAACAAGGGTGTTTTTACTTGCTTTGTGGTATGGTCTGCAGTGGTGAAGTCTGATTGTGCCACCTCACTCGTTCTTCCCTTGAACTTCAAACCCTTGAACTTGATCTGAGGAGTAGGATATAAATAGCACCTTAGGGTCTTGCATGTGGCCAAATATTATACTATAATTAGTAAGGTTCATAGCCTGCTGTTGCCTCTCCAGAATGACGGCCGGTCAGTAAGAATCAGTGCTTTTGTTAGCTCCAGGCTTTGAATGGTTAAGAGAATTGAGTCTCTTTATATGAGTCCTTTGAAATAACAATAATTGAAATGAATAAACACTGGGTAGGAGAAACTGTAGTATTTAACTGGCTTTTCTATTGGCCTTTTAACTCCTGTCAGTTCGGTGATATAGAAAGCAGAGCAAGAAACTGGAATCATATGGGTGTGTTCTGTCAATTGATTCTAAAACAGACTGACCTTATACATCGTGTGACTTAGGCAAATTTCATTGGGCTTTAGTTTGTAAAACAGTAACATGAGAGTGTTGAGAGGAAGAATGAAGATCTTAATAATAATATTGGAGATGAGTGTGAAAACAGTATAGGGACATATCAAAGGGGAGTGGTGGTGGGAGAGGGTGGGTGTACAAGTCCAGCTGCTGTTGTGAGGAAGCTGTAACCATTATTGCTAGTGGGTGAGTAGGAAGCAGCAAAGCTTTTGTTTTTTTGTTTTTTTTGGCTGTGTTGGGTCTTTGTTGCTACGCCTAGGCTTTCTCTAGTTGCCACGAGCGGGGGCTACTCTTCATTGTGGTGCACGGGCTTCTCATTGCGGTGGCTTCTCTTGTTGCAGAACACGGGCTCTAGAGCACAGGCTCAGTACTTGTGGCACATGGGCTTAGTTGCTCCGTGGCATGTGGGATCTTCCCAGACCAGGGCTCGAACCCGTGTCGCCTGCATTGGCAGGCGGATTCTTAACCACTGTGTCACCAGGGAAGCCCAGCTTTTTATACAATAGTTTGGGGCTGGGTCATTATGACATAATGTGGAGATACAGATGGTAAATTGATACGTTTGGAATCAGGTCTGACCCAACATAAGTCTGGTGATCCAGCACAGAAATAACATAACCTTGTAGTGGATTTCAAAGACATAAAGCTTGGAAATCTATAATACATCGTATGCCCCGAAAAGGGGAAGAAAGGGGAAATAGGAAAGACTGTTGAATGAAAGTTTAAAATTCTCCTGAATACAAAACATATTTATAGAGCTTTCTTTAAGAGTATTGGGATTTGGATGTTAAAAGATAGACTAAATATACATGTGCATGTGTGTTTTATATATATATATATATATATGTATAAAACTACCTGTCTTATATATATATGTATAAAACTACCTGTCTTATATATATATGTATAACTGAATCACTTTGCTATACAGCAGAAATTAACACAACATTGTAAATCAACTATACTTGAATAAAATTTTATAAAGACCTGTCTCTATATTTACATAAATATAAATATTATGGGTATAGATCTATAAATATCAATATATACAGATCTATCTAGATAGACCTTTTTTTAGGTTTTAATTAAAAGTAAGTCTTCTGAAAAATAAATTGGAATAGACTGGGGAAACTGTAAGAGTATTTTGGTTTTGCCTTTTTGAAAAATGCCAGAATAATTTTCATAGCAATATCAAATCATCTCATAATCATTTGAACAGCTCCCAAGGTTCTTTCCTTCATACCCTCAAGTTCTTATTGAAAAAATATTTGCAGCCAGGTGCAAATTAAACTTTTTTATTATTACAAAATGTCATTCTTTTCTCTGATCTTTTTCTGACCTATTAATGGCTTCTCTGAAAATGATTGCAATCATTTTTAGATATTATTTCAGAACTTAACATCAAAATGTATTGAGCCTGCTTATTCTTCTCCTAACTCCTTCTTCACCTCTTCCTGGCTCCTCTTCTCCTCAATAAAAGAGGTCCTTTAAAAAGAATCTGTAATTTAGTGTCATTGATACTTCCCCATCTAAAATGTATAACTAATGTGTATGAAGAAGCTTCAAGGTGTTTTGTAATCTGATGCCACTGAATTTACCCGCCATCAAATGACTAAATCCTGCTGCTGGAATGTCCTACCTCATCTTCTCTGAGAGTTTTTAACCTTCCTCCCGCAAAGCCTTGAGGAATTCCCAACATGTTCATGAAACTTTTCATTACGATGCCCATCCACCCTCATGTTGCTATTTCATTGCCCTACCTTTCTAAACCTTAACAATAACCTTATTTTTCGTTGTTCCACTAATTGATGCAGGTATGAGTATAGTACGGTATAGTACAGTAGTATTACATAGCACCAATATATACGTGTACCTAATAGTGTCTTTTTTTTTCCTTTTTTTTAAACGTTGGGTAATGGCCATATTTTACACTTAGAATTAAATACCTGATAGGCCATATTGCAAACCCACAAAGAACTTTTGCAAATCATTGATTCATCTGTATATTGCCATAATCAGAAATTATTAATTGTGAAATACTGAGCTAAACAAAAAACAGACCATAGATATTCTAGCTTCAAAATTTGCATTTTAGTAATATTTGGCAATCTTAGTTTGTCTTGATGAGATGAAATCTTATGTAGACTTTTAAATCAGTGAAAAATCAGAATTGAGACCAGCAGTTTCCTTACTGTGATAGTTAATGGGGAAAGGAAATTTGCACTGGGAGTTAGAGCTCTCCGTTTTGTTTTGTTTTTTTAAATGACTCCTCAGTGAATTTCATTTGGCTTTTGTTTAGAAAAGTATTATCATGACTACTTTTATAAGTCATTTGTATCAATGGCTACCTTTAATTTTCTACATAAATAGTTGTTTGACAATGTGGAAGAACAATTTGAATTCAATATCCAAAAGTATTTCTTTCTGGATCAGTGTAATGTTCTATAACCTATGCAGATGAAGCAGAATACGAAGAGGGTGTTTGAGCAAGTAAACATCAAGCTGAAGATTGTTCTGATTTGTGTACGGTTAAAGTCAGGGAATAAGCCCAGTGACTTTAGCATTGGATGGCAACAGAGCTACCACCCTAGTCCACTTTCCTTCTATCTCAGTTGGAGGCTGCCCATAAAATTTAAAGAAAAACGAAACTGGTCCAAACGTGACCAATACTTCAGAGACTTTTAGGAGAGGGAAGTCTCTTTAAGTTCTGGGGGGAAATGCCAGATTTTATTTCTGATGGTGAATCTCTTATTTTAGAAGGAATGCTGCAACAGACATTCCAAAAGGAAGGGAGAATAACCAGTTTTGAGTTCCTGCTCTGTATCAGACATGCTAAGTGCTGAGGCAAATCCTCCTAAATCCGTAAAATAGGTAAGTTTGAGGATGTCTGTAATATAGACAAAGAAATGATGCTCTGAGGGGTTTAATCATTTGCCCTGGTTCACAAAAGCAGTGTAAGGCTAATATTCAGATTTAAGTCTCTAGGCCTCTAAGCACCATACTCTTTCCAGCTCATATGACTTGATAGAACTGTAATTAGATGTATTTTGAAGAACTGTTGTTAGGTATGTAAATGTTTAGGATTGTTATATCCTCTTAATGAATGGACTCTTTTATCATTATGAAATGACTTTCTTTATTCATGCTAATATTTTGTTCTCTGAAATCTACTTTGCCTGATAGCTACTCCGGCATTCTTTTGGTTACTGTTGCCTTTATAGTGAAGTGATTTTCTTATAGACAGCATATAGTTGGGTCTTGATTTTTTTTTTTTAAATCTGACAGTCCTGCCTTTTAATTGTGGTGTTTTGACCATCTGCATTTAATGTGATTGTTGATATGTTTAGATTTTAATCTATCATCTTGCTATGTTGTATTCTGTTAGTCCCATCCATTTTTTTGTCCCTTTCGCTCTTTTTCTGTCTTCTTTTTATGATTGTATTTTATCTCTTCTGTTGGCTTATCAACTATAACTCTTTGTTTTGGTTACTTACTGGTTGCTCTAAGGTTTTAGCATATATCGTTAACTTATCAGAGTTTACCTTCAAGTGATGTACCACTTCATATATAGTATAAGAACCTTACAGTAATATACTTCTATGTCTCCTCTCCAGACCTTTGCACTATTGTCATATATTTTATTTAAACATATGTTTTAAACTCTAGAATACATTATAATTATTTTGTTAAAACAGTCAATTAACTTTTAAAGTGACTTAAATAATAGAAAAATTTAAAAATATATCTACCCATGTAATTTCCATTTCTGGTGCTCTTTATTCCTTTGAGTACATTTACATACTGATCTGCCCGAAGGACTTCCTTTAATATTTCTTGTAGTGCTGGTGATGAATTCTTTCAGCTTTTGTATGTCTGGAAAATCTTTAGCCTTTGTTTTTTGAGAAAAGTCTGCTGTCATCCTTATCCTTATTTCTCTGTACATGTTTTTTATCTTTCTGCTTTTAAGATGTTCTCTCTACCACTGGTTTTAAGCAATCCCATTATAATGTGGGTGGTGTAGTTCTCTTCATGTTTCTCATGCTTGGGTTTATTTAAGCTTAATGGATATGTGGGTTTGTGTTCTTATCAAAATTGGAAAAATTTTAGCTATTATTTATTCAATACATGTTTTTTTCTTGCCCCTCCTTTGGTGACTCCAGTTACACATGTAATAGGCCACTTGATGTTGTCACATAGATCACTGATACTGTGTTTATTAAAAAAAAATGTTTCCTTTTTATTTCATTTTGGATCGTTGCTATTTTTATATCTTCAAATTCTTTAAGCTTTGTTCTGCAGTGTTCACTGTTAATCCCATTATTGGCTCTTCTCCCTCTGTCCCCCCACCTTGCACATGGTAGTTTTCAACTCTAGAAATTTAAGTCTTTCTAATATCTTCTTTTTAATGTTTCTACTTAACTTTTGAACATATGGAGTGCAGTTATAATACTATTCCAATATCTTTGTTAATTCTAACATCTATATTATTTCTGAGTCATTTTACATTGGTTAACTTTTCTTAACATGAAGGGCTGTATTTTCCTGCTTATTTGCATTCCTGATAATTTTTAAATTGCGTATCAGTAGATTTTACCTTTTTGGGTGATGGACATTTTGATTTTGTATACATATTCTTAACCTTCATTATGGGATGCATTTAAGTTAATTTGATCCTTTTGGGTCTTGCTTTTAAGATTTGTTTATCAGAATAGAGAAGTGGTTAGTCTAGCGCTACTTTTGCCTCTGTACTGAGGGAAAACCCTTCTCTACCTAATACCCTATGGATTATGAGGATTTCCAGTCTGACTGTTGGGAACAGGTCTTGTGTGAGTCCCAGACACTATTCCTTCTAATCCTTCAGGGTGTTTTATTTCCCCAGATTTACCTAGTTTCCTCACATGCATGTACTGATTAGTATTCTGAATACTTGAGGTAAAGCTTCTGCAGAGCTTTGCAGTTCTTTCTGTGTATCTCTGTCCTCTCTGCTCCTGTAAGCTTCCTTGATCTCCCCAGACTCCCAACTCTATTTCCTCAACTCAGAGAGTCTGCTGGGCTCCATTCAGGCTTCTCCTCAGGGTGCCATGGCCTGGACCATCTTTTAAGGCAGAAAACTGGAAAAATCATAAGGCTCACCCCATGTGTATCTCCTCTCTCAAGGGTTACTGTCCTTTGATGTGTCATGTCCATTGTCTTGAAATCGTTACATATATTTTATTCAGTTTTTTGGTTGTTTCAGGTAGCAGGTTATATCTGTTTCCTATTATTCCATCTCAGTTGGAAACAGAGGTATCGGGTGTAAATTTTCACTGAAGGATTTTTCTTTTCTTTTCCACTTTGGCAGCTTCCTGGGAGACTATTTACCTTTAGCTTGGTTTTTACCTTTTTGTTACTGACCTTTACCTTTTATTACAAGAATACAATTTCCCTAAATCTACTTTTTCCACTGTCTGAACTTTCTTAAATATTTCAAGGTGGGACAAATGAGACAGACTTTTGGTTCTTGGCACCAGCACCAGACTTGAACATAGGCCAACTGGTACCCAGTGCTCCCCTATGGATGCTCTTTTTGTTAATTCCAAGGTTGTATGGATGATGATTGCTTGCATGGATGTGATTAATCAGATGTAGGTTTTCAGCTGACAAGTTTTTCTGTCTTTTTAAAGTACAGTTGTTATTCAAGAGATAGCGTACTGAACAATGATTTCCCTAGGCAGTAGTTCAATATACCATGAATATAAACGTATGAATGATAAATGATAGCTAAGAGGAAACTGCTTGCTTTTTGTTCCATGGAAAAAGTACTGTTATTTTTCTTAACTTCATATCATGAGGCGTACATTTTAATGTACTTTTTTTTTTTTTTTTGCCAAATGGCAATTGACATGTATTCCCTCATCTTTTAAATGGTATTTTCTATTGCAGTGCCTTTGATATCTGTTAGGGCTTTTTTTTTGGGGGGGGGGTGCGGGGCTCTCTTGAATAAAAAGGCAAACTTTCACCCCTATCAGATTTAGAGGCATGACTTTTGAATCTACTAGTTACTAACATGTCATAGAAAAGAGTTAGTATGTTTCAGGAGGAAAATGCCCTGAAGTGTTTGATAAATATTATTGAGCAATTATTATCTTTCAGGTAAGTGCTACATTTTGGGCACATATGGATGAAAAGACTTGATCCTTGTCCTCAGCCAAGGAGCGTTTAGTGTCAAATGATCGTTATAACACATTGTGATAATTATTTACTGGTTTATTTGTTTAAAAAGTATGTATTGAGAATCTGCTATGTGTCAGATACTATTACAGTCTGTGTGTTCATAGCAGGAAACAGTTCCCTAGTCTCATGGAGTAACATTTCAATGAGGGGATGATGGGAAGGAGAAATAGTAAATGCTGTAAAGTTAAATTAGGGTAAAGGGATAGATCTTCACAGTGCGAAGTTTCTATATATTTTCCTCTAGTTAGGAAAGCCTTTCTTTGTAAGGTGGCATTTGAGCAGGAACCTTAAAAAAAGTGAGAGGACAAATCACACAGCCATCTGGGGAAAGAGTGTTCTAGACAGAGGTAGGTATAAAAACTAGAAATGGAAGAGCATGCTTGAGGCTGATTGTAGAATCACAGAGAGAGTGGAGTGGCCAGTGTAATGAGCAAGAGGAGAATGGCAGAAAGTGAGCACCACAAAAAGAAGGGGTAGAGAGAGGAACCAGGTCACCTGGGCTTTATTACCCTGGTGGGAAGGATGTGAGCTTTCATTGTGAGTGAGATGGGAAGGCACTTGGAGGATCCTGCGTAGAGAAGAGGTCTGAGGAACTTAAGTGTTAGAAGGAATCCTGCTGGTCGCTGTCCTGTGAAGCAAGGGAGGAAGCTTTGCAGGTGGTCAGGGGCAGTGAGAAGCTATGGAAATAGTCCAGGTTAGAGAATATGGAGAACTCTATCTCGGGTAGGGCTAGTTGTATGGTGAAAGTGGTCAATTCAGGAATTCATGATATATTTTGAAGAACCCATTCTTGGGTTTGCTGAAGGACTGGATGTAGAGTGTGGAAAAGGAAAGAAATCAAGGATGGCTGTAATGTTTTTGGACCTCACAACTGGTAGAAGAGAATTCTGTTTAGTAGGGAGTTTAAGACTGGGGTGGGATCAGGGGATTTGGAGAGGGTGGGTAGGAAGAAAGACTGTGATTTTCAACCTGGTATGTTTGAGATATAGGTTAGACATAAATGGAGATATCAAGTAGATACTTGGATATATGAGTGTAAAGTGAGAGGAGAAGTCTGGGCTAGAGAGAAAAATGTGTTATGGCATATTATCATGAAAGTGGAAGAAACAAATTCATGCACATTGATGAACACTAGATAAAAACAATATTTGGCATTATCTAACACAGAACACACTTTCTGCAAATGAAGACTCTAAAGCCAGGAAAGTAGAGTGAGTTGCCCGAGGACACACAGGATGTTGGTGGAACCCATGTCACTCAACTCATCAGCTAATACTATCTCCATCTTAGTGCACAGCCTACCATCCATGTTGCTATAGTAATAGAATAGGTGGAACCCCACTAATATAAAAGCCAAGGATAGTGGGCAGTGGTGAAGGGCGTAAATTCTGGAGCAGATTTCCTAGGGTTCTAATCCTGGTTCTCTCACTCACCCTATGTGTGACGTTGAATAAATAACCTAGGTTCTCTGTGCTTTAGTTTCCATATCTGTAAGTGGGATTGATAATAATACTTAACTCATAGAGTAAATGGGAATATTAATTGACAGGGTAGATATAAAGCACTTCAAACAATACCTTAGTGCTAGCCAAGTGAAGCTGCAGCAAAATAATAATAACCATAACAACAATTATTATCATTAATTTTATTATTATTCTAATTAACTAGTTGGGGGATCTTCAGCAAGCCTGTTTCTTAACCTGAGTGTACATGGCTCACATGCAAAATAATGTATCCTGCTAAATGTTGTCTTTAAGATTCTTATTTCAGAGTAAGAAATACTCTGAAGCTAAGAGTTTTATTACAACTTCTGGGAGACCCAGAATTGGCTAGTATCTGGGGATATTCAAATACTACATAGAAACCATACTGAAGTCAGATATTCTCGTATCCCTTCTATCCGGGCTTTCCTGTGCTCTTCGTGACATTTGGATATACTGGTGCTCATAATTAGTTGGTAACAAACTCTGCTCTTTTGCATCATTTTGTTCTTTAAATTGATTGTGTTCTGTGAGAATGGCTTATCTGCCTCTTCATTAAACATTCATGATTCTGTGACACCTCATTCTTTCCACTGATGGCCTTTATGGATGCCTTTTTAACAGAGATCTTAATCTTGCCTTTAACATTTTAAACAATGTCTTGGTTATCTACACCATAACCTCTCACTGGTGCGGTTTTTGTTTTGTTTTGTTAGTTTCTGCTGTATGTATAACAAAGTGAATCAGCTATACATTTACATATATCCCCATATCTCCTCCCTCTTGCATCATCTCCCTCCCACCCTCCCTATCCCACCCCTCTATGTGGACATAAAGCAGGGAGCTGATCTCCTTGTGCTATGCGGCTGCTTCCTACTAGCTATTTTACATTTGGTAGTGTATATATGTCCATGCCACTCTCTTAAGTTTTTATGTTATCAATGAATCATTGTATTTGGATGAGAACAAGTAAGCTCCTGTTTTTAAGGCCCCACTTTTGTGGTTAAGAATTGATTTGTGGCAGTCTCTTGAGTGTAGAAGAATTGAATATGATTGTTAGTGAAGCTGTTAAGTATTTCAGAGGGAATAATGAGATTATTGATTAGGTTCTTTCTGATTATAAAAGAGATTTAATGACACTGTTTTGGTCAAGACAAGTGAACGTCTCTCAATTTCATTGGCTAGGTGATGATGTCTGTTTATTTTCCACTTTTGCCTGACATGCTAATTGACAAGTAAGGTGAGTGAATAGAGCCATTATTGTCCATGGATAATTGGTCATTCCTGTAGCAAGCAATTGGACAGCAAAGATATAATTTTGTATAGTGTGTACATTATCAACTAAATACCTTCCCCTCCCCCCATTGTATTAGCTCTAATTTTTGTCATGTGGCATTCATGGAATTTTCACTCAGCACATACTGACCTAGCTTTTTCCCATATAACTACAAGTTTTATTAATCTTTGCTGTCTTGGATGTGAGTTTTACCAGTGGTGTTTGGTAACTTCTTGATCCTTTCTTGTTGTCCGTGGTCCACTATCCTCTTTCATATTTTTGACCTGATCTTCCTGTCCCAAGGCAAAAAAGGCATGAAAATAATGTCTTCATCTCCCCATCATTGACCCCTCTGGACTACAGTGATGTCTGTTCCAGTGAGTAGAGTTGGGGAGTCACTAAAATGATAGGTTAACATCCTCAGGGATTATTACTCTTGATCACCTTGCAGCTGGTTGTTACTTTCATTCTGTCATGAACTGGAGAATATTTATTTTGGCAGCTGCTCCCCTATGAGCCCATATGCTGGCATTCTTAAACCAGTGGGGGTACAGCTTGGCACTCCAGAAATAGGTTATGCAGTGCAAAAGGGGGCAGTCTGGGGCCCAAGCAAATGTCTTCTGTTTGCCATCGAATCATAGAATTCTAGGACTGGGAGGGTCATGGATATCATGTAGGTTTGCTTCTTCATTTTACTGATGAGGAAAGGAAACTCATAAATGGGAAGTGTCTTTGGCAAAATGAGAGTTAATAGCAGTACAGGGACCATAACTAAAAAGTTTTTCAGTCCTGTGTTACCCTGCTGGTGAAATGGAGCAAGAGATAGAGTGATAGAGTAGGAATAGTATCAGGTTTACTGGGGGTTTTATGCCCAGGTCTGTTGTTACATAGTAGTTGTATGACTTGAAGTAATTAACTGAATCTTTTTTTTTTTTTTTGTGGTACGCGGGCCTCTCACTGCTGTGGCCTCTCCCGCTGCGGAGCACAGGCTCCGGACGCGCAGGCTCAGCGGCCATGGCTCACGGGCCCAGCCGCTCCGCGGCACGTGGGATCCACCCGGACCGGGGCACCAACCCGTGTCCCCTGCATTGGCAGGCGGACTCTCAACCACTGAGCCACCAGGGAAGTCCCAAATGAATCATTTTTGAAATTGTTCGTTATCCATTGAATGGTAGATCTGTCAATGACCCTGCCTTCCTCTAAAGTTTGTCTGTTGTCTGTTCATTGAGTTATATCATATTTTGATGTTTAAAATTTGTTCAGGCTGTGACTGGATGAAAAATGTTGACTAATATGGAAATATACTTTGACCTCATTTTCTTCTCTTCCCCATTTCCTTGAGGTCAGAGGAAATACATTTTTTAACTCCTATAATTGTGTATTCTTATCTACTCTGACAGCGACACCTCAGGGTCTCACCTCTCCTGAAAAGAATTATAATAATTGGGCATTCTATGACCTTCCTGTCACAATAGATGGGTACTTGAGACTCTGGAAGGATTTTTATCAGCAGTGTTCATCAATGTTTTCCTGTTAAACCCAAGGAAAATAGTTCATAAGATGTTTCACCTAATGGTTTCAACTTAGGGCTTCATCTCAGCCTGAGCTGGTATGTTATTGTCTTACTAAACAATAATATTTAGTTACTGTTAAAATGTTAAAAAAAAAAAAAAAAAGAAAAATAATAAGTACTTCTAAATCCACCACCCAGAGATAACTACTTTAGACATTGTATGTACTTTCTCTCTTTTTAAATGCATGTTTATAGAGTCTGATATATACAACTGTCCATTCTTAATGCATGTATGTATAGTTTATACATTTTTTAAAAGGATTTACATTGAATATACTATTTTAGAATGTGATCCTTTCACTGAATGATACCAGTGTTTCATGTAGTTAAATTTCCTTCTATAACATTCTTAATGCTAGTATCCTTCTGTATGGAACGTGATGATTTATTTAATTAAACCTCTATTATTGGACATTTTAAAATAAAAGTGCAGTCTACCTGTGACATAACTTCCCATATTTGTGTCACTTAAATATGAGGGCCTTTCTATTTAGAATTCTGATCAATTAGAAGATAAGATTTGGTAGCATAGAAACTAGAGATTTAATCTCAATCATTTGAGAATCCTGTTGGAGGATTTCCATTTAATCACTTTTTTTTTTTTTTTTTGCGGTACGCGGGCCTCTCACTGCTGTGGCCTCTCCCACCGCAGAGCACAGGCTCCAGACGTGCAGGCCCAGCGGCCATGGCTCACGGGCCCAGCCGCTCTGCGGCACGTGGGATCCTCCCGGACTGGGACACGAACCCATGCCCCCTGCATCGGCAGGTGGGCCACCAGGGAAGCCCCCATTTAATCACTTATTGGTTTTCATATTGATTTCATTAAATTTTCTCTGTAAAACATTTTGACCTCACTTTAGATTGGGTCAGCATACATATGTGGAGAGTCTACTTTTCCAGCTAGTGGGCTACATACAAGATGGCTTGAGGCCGTGTCTAAGTCACTCACATTTTATTAATGAACATGTATGCAGTATGAACAAAGTAGTTACCAGTAGAATACACCTGACGTGTGGTGAGGGGCTGGAAATTCAAATGCTTATTGGTGCCAGGCCTGAGTGCAAAGGGCCAGGGGTAAGCAACAGGGGTAGCTGGAGGGATCTTTTTCATCTGAAGAGGTCAGCTGTTATTTAAATCAAAATAAGTTGTTAGCATGGGCAATAAGGACTCGATTAACTGGATTTTCTCATTTTTCAAGAAAAGCTGAAAATTAAATTTATTTATGAAAAACTCCTAATTCTCAAACGTTGGTAATAATTAAATTGTTTTAAAACACAGTGCAGGTGAAACAAGAGACATCTGTGGATCTAATCTACCCCACAGGTCTATGTAGAGGTAGCCCCACTGGCAAGTCTTCAGTTCTTTGGAGATCAGGAAATCCTTCAAAAAGAGAAGGCTTTGCTTCCTACATCCATCTTTCCAGAGTTACTTTAAGGATAGGTATAATATTCAGATGATGAAACCTCCCCAGGTACCACCTTCCAGAAACTTACCAATTACCCTGAGATGTGACCTTTGCAGTGGGGAATGTTCCTGCAGCCAACAAGCATCAGACAAAAAGGGGCTGTGGAAACCAGTTGTCTTTAACATCCTGCCACCTGGGGCACCTTCACATCCAGGTTTCTGGTTCCCCTGGCCTGTGCAGTTTTCTGGAAAACATGAATGACATGTAACCAAAGTAAGATGTTTGTGAAAACTATTATTGGCAATGGTTAATGGAAAGAGCTCACGATTGAGAGTATGAAGACCGAGGTGTGAATCCCCATTTCACCCGGAGATGTGAAATCCAGCAAGTCCAAACATCTCTTTGTGATGCCATCTAGATTTTTATTTAATGTTGACAATCATACCTTAAAAAAAAAAGGATAGGTATATAATCTTCAGTTTTCTATGAAGCACAGTAAATGCTTGATAATTCAGCCTTATCAGCAGAAATTATGGCAGGGGTCCTTCCACTGTGGGTAATCAGTAAATATCTTTCCATTGAAATAATAATGTAAGAGTTGGAGACAATTTTGACATCCTTATACTTGAGTGGAGTGCATTTGAAGTTTGTGTTTAAATATGGATGATGATTCTGGGAGGTCTTGGAAATTCATTGAGCCTAAAACGATACAATATATCATGATGTATGAATGTTAACACTCAGCCTCTCTGTTCTGGCTCCCCTGTTTATATCCCTTTCCTGTTATTTACTCTGTGTTGTGAAGAGACTAAACCACTTCTCAGAAGCCAAGGACCTGACTAAAGTGGACGTGAGGACCTCCGTGTGAGTGAACTTGTTGATATGCACCATTTCTTAGGCCCAGAAGGTAGTGACATTGGTCCAGTATGCTGCTTTTCTGAAAAGTTCCTACTGAGTGAAATAGACATGATCCTCTTTATAGTCACAAAACATTAGAGTTGGTAACTAAGAGCAAGGGTTGAAATGGGCTCTGGCTGGTGCCAAAAGTTATGTCCTTTCCATAGAACTAAATAGGGTTTGATTTACATCTCTGATCGAAGATTATTCACCTTCTACTTGGATTTTATATTTTTGTCACTTTGTCACCTGGAGGAGAAACATGTTCCTGCTGGTGTTGGTTTTCAGGAGACAAACTCAATGACAGAGTAGGGTGTAGCCTGTCCTGAGTGTACATGAAGCTCCCCAGCCAGCGGTGGCACTGGCGTGACAATTCTGCCACATCCAAGCTGTTTGTTCTTGACCTCACTTGGCATATTGATCTGTGTCCTCATCCATTTGTGTGGCAGAATGACATTAGTACTCATCACCACTAAACCTCTTCTGTTGCTCCTCCTACAAAGTCTTTGAAGAATCACAAGTCCCCAAAGTACAGATGACCTGCTGATATGTCTATTAATTAATTTTTCAAAAGTACTTAGATTTCACCTCCATATTTTTCTCTCTGTGCCTTTGTATGGTGTCCAATCCCCACTAAATAAAAAATAGCTTTACAATTTTTCTAAAATATGAGACATGCTCATTTTTCTAAAATTCAAAGAATATAGAAAAGTACGAAGACAATTAAAATCACCTCCAAATCTTACCTGCCAGAAATTAAATGTTATCATTTGGGGAATATGAGCATCTGAAAATTTATGGATAGAAGGATGAATGAATGGACATAGGTAGATGGGCACCAATAATTTTATAACAGTGTGTATACATGTTATTTTAAAATTTAAAGCATTATATTTAATGAAATGCAACTGGAGGAATTTTTGAACTTGTGATTAAGTTTCTGTGTTGTAAAAACAATAATATCTAAAATAATGCCTGCAAGGTAAGGAAGAGTTAAGAAGCATTAAGAGGTTGGCGCCGTCACAGTATTACCACTGACTACTGTGCACCCATTAGAATGGCTGAAATTAAAAATACAAAGTTTACATGGGGATGTGGAACAGCTGGAATCCTTGTACACTCTTAGTGGGAATGTAAAATGATTCAGACCCTATGAGAAAGTGTTTCTTATAAAATTAAATGTACTCCTATCTTAGGATCTAGTAATTCCGCTGTTAATTTCCTCCCCAAAATGAAAACCCATGTCCACAAAAAGATCTGTGTAAGCATGTTCATTTCAGATTCATTCAGAAGCACTTAGAAACAATGTACATAACTAAACTGTGGTACATTCATACAGTGGAATAGCATACATCATAAAATAGGAAGGGACTGTTAAGACATGCAACAACACGGATGACTCTCATAGACATTGTTGAGCAAAGAAGACAGACGCAAAAGAGTATATATTCCATAACTCCATTTATATTATGTTCTAGAATGTGCAGAACTTTTCTCTGGTGATAGAAGAGGGGTTGCCTATGAGGTGAATGGAGTATAGACTGGAAAGGAACTTTCTAGGATGATGTCAATGTTCTATATCTTAATTGGGATATTGGTTAAATGAGTGTATATATATGTCAAAACCCATCAAACGTACACTTGAGATCTGTGTATTTTATTATATATAATTAAATCTCAACTTAAACATTTTAAAAACAAACTAAATTTAAACATCTTAGATATTATATGGATTGTCTCCCTGTTAGGAAACGAGAGGAATTAACAAACTTGTGCTTCCTCCCACCTCCCCTTACGTTGCTTATATCAGTTTTTCTTTTTTCAGGCTTCACAACATTCATACTCTGATTTGCAATCATAATGCCCTAGTTGTTTAGTTTTAGTTCTATATTTAAATAGAACCATGGGTCCTTTGGCCACAGTTTTTCCATTTCTGAGTTCTTTATTTGGATTCATCTCTTGTTTATGCAGATTTCATGGTCAAGCAGGTTTTTTTTTTTTGGTTTGTTTATTCTAAAGGAAGACTCCTGGATATCCTATTTCCTGAGTTTTCAAATGTTTGCAAATGTCTGCCTTTTGCTTTTACACTTGAACTGTAGGTTAGCTGGATTTAATATTCTTCAGTCATACGTTTTGTCGTTTAAAGACATGGCCCCACTGACTTCTGACACTGAATACTATTGTGACAGTGTCTGTAGTCAGCCTAGTTTTGTTGTCTTTCTCCCTCTAGTAGATGACTTGCTTTTTTATACTTGATGTCTGAAAATTTTTTTTTTTTTGCGGTACGCGGACCTCTCACTGCTGTGGCCTCTCCCACTGCGGAGCACAGGCTCCTGACATGCAGGCTCAGCGGCCATGGCTCATGGGCCCAGCCGCTCCGCGGCATGTGGGATCCTCCCGGACCGGGGCACGAACCCGTGTTCCCTGCATCATCAGGCGGACTCTCAACCACTGCGCCACCAGGGAAGGCCTGAAAAATTTTTAATTCTTATGTTCAATAACTTAAGCTATTGCTTGATTTTTTTTTTTTCTTTTTTTTTTTAACTGTGTATAAATTTCCCCTGGCATAAGAATGTCCTTTTGGGGCTTCCCTGGTGGCATAGTGGTTAGGAATCCACCTGCCAACGCAGGGGACACGGGTTCGAGCCCTGGTCCAGGAAGATCCCACATGCCACGGAGCAACTAAGCCTGTGTGCCACAACTACTGAGCCTGCGCTCTGGAGCCCGCGAACCACAACTACTGAGCCTGCATGCCACAAGTACTGAAGCCCGTGCACCTAGAGCCTGTGCTCTGCAACAAGAGAAGCCACTGCAATGAGAAGACTGCAATGAAGAGCAGCCCCCACTTACTGCAACTAGAGAAAGCCCACGTGCATCAATGAAGACCCAATGCAGCCAAAAATAAATAAATAAATTTATTTTTTAAAAAATGTCCTTTTGATCTGCAGTTTCAGTTCTTTATTTTAGAGAGCTTTGGAGGAGTGTGTTGTAAGTCTCCACTTTACGAAGGTTTTAATAGAATGTGAAACACTCACTGAGAGTCTTCTGTTTCTAGGGTTATGTTCCTTACAGTCTTTCTTTTAATATATATAAATTTACTTATTTTTGGCTGTGTTGGGTCTTTGTTGCTGCACATGGGCTTTCTCTAGTTGCGGCAAGCGGAGGCTACTCTTTGTTGCGGTGCGTGGGTTTCTCATTGCAGTGGCTTCTCTTGTTGTGGAGCGTGGGCTCTAGGAGCGTGGGCTTCAGTAGTTGTGGCATGTGGGCTCGGTAGTTGTGGCTAGCGGGCTAGGAGTACAAGTTCAGTAGTGTGGCGCACAGGCTTAGTTGCTCCATGGCACGTGGGATCTTCCCGGACCAGGGCTCGAACCCGTGTCCCCCGCATTGGCAGGTGGATTCTTAACCACTGCGCCACCAGGGATGTCCCCCTTACAGTCTTAGTTCCACATCTGTCATTCACATGCTGGATCCTTTTCTTACATTTTTTTGTTTTAGCAGAGTTTTATAATTGTTCTTATTTCTTCTCACTCATGCACGATAGAGGCCACTCTCCACATCATCTATTTATTCTGATCAAGTAGAAGTGAATTCACTTGATCCTGTTTCTCCTTTATCTGGGACTAAATTGTCTTCTAAATTCCTATCTACAATTTGAGGGCTGGCTGTCAGCTTCACTGCAGGACTCATAATCCAAGGACGCAAGAGTGGTAAGATCTCAGCTGGAGCTGAGTACTGTCTTTGCTGGAGGACCTGGATCTAGGGTGACTAATCATTCCAGTATGTCCAGGACTTGCCCAAATTTCACACCGGAAGTCCCACATCCCAGAAAACCCTCTCAGTGTCAGGCACACCAGGATGGTTAGTCAACCTATCTGAATTGACTTTATTTTCTACTAATTTTTAAATATTCTAGGCCCCATCCACTCCATCTAGCTGCAGCTGGTTCAGCTTGAGCCCAATTCTCCTTAGTATCCTGGAATATGGCGAGCCTGGGGCACTTGAGGTCAAGTACAGGACTCTTCTAGTCTCATGGATTTTTTTTTTTTTTCTTTAGGACTTCTAATTCCAAGTCAGCTTCTCTCCAGTTGCGACCATTTAAGTGAGAATGTTGAGAGTTTCATCAGCTCATCCTTTTCCTCATTACCACTTCTGAGGCAGAGTATATGAATAGGACTCAGAGCTGTGCTGGATGGAGCTCAGAGTCTCGCTCCATCCCTCCAGTTGCACTTTTCAAAAGATGGTACATGGTTAGTTTCCTTTCTTTGTTTAGTTACTTTAAAAGGATATTTTAAAATTTCCATTTAACCATTTGAGGAAATAGATTCAGTAATCCTGTTTGATTCCTCTGCTGTTACCCAGTCCATTATAAAAGTTTGATAAGGTTGGTCAAATGATTCATCCTTGTATATTCTCTCTTTCATCTTCTTCTGTTCTCCCCCCTCCCAAAACACACATCTCTCTCATTTTCTCTTTCTCATACATGTATGCAAGTGAAAATATTAGGCCCCTTAAATAAAAATAGAGGTTTGAGAGTAGGCTTGTAACCAAAACCCAATCAAAAGCATAATAGATTAGCCCATGAATTGAAAATGAGCTCCTTTATTGCGAGGTTTGTCAATTGAGATGCTATCATTTAAGACTTCTATTTCTAGGGATTTTTCCAGACTGAGCACTATATTTAACACTGAAACATTAATGCCAATGTGGGTTTTATGTTGAGCTTACTTATTCTCTTAAGTTTTTTTTTTTTTTTGTCTTTTTTTTTAAGTATAAAGAAGATTATGATCCCCCAATAGTGAAGTAGTGGCTCAAATTTCCGAGGACTGTGCTACTCAGGGCAGTGAGTATGAACTTTGGAAACTAGTGCTGGCTCTCTGTCCATGTCCTTTGCACAACTGCTTGAAGAATTTTGTGTCCTCTAAAGTTGATCAAGCAGTCATAAGTGGTGAAGTCGAAAAAGAAGCCCGGTCTTAAATGTTATGGTCAGGAAAACAATTCTACAGTGATAACAGCCTGAAAGAGGGGAAGGTTTGAAGTATTGAATGAAGGTGAGAAAGCATTGCAAGTAAATTTCAGGAAGAAGTTGAAGGCACACTTTGAAAAGTATTGCTGAATTTGTTAGTAGGACATAGCGTGTGCCATCAGAGTAAAAGACATTTACCTCTACCCTCCGGAAGAGGGTTTTGTGTTTGGCTTTCTTTTGTTTTAAGGGAAGGGGCTGGGAGGATTGAAACTTCACTTATAAATTTGAAGTTTTATGCTTTTTCATCTTTCTCTTCGAGTTTCAAACAATAGCTAACAAGGGAAATAATCATTTTTATATTTGCTTTTGTTAGCCTGTTTTTTCTAGTCTAGAAAGGTATGGGAGTTTGGCCTATTTTTAAATTCTGTTTTATCTGTCTTTGTATATTGTATTTCTTTTGGCATTATTTACTTTATATTGAGCTTTTCAGAAATACGTACAATTATTTTAATTAAAATAAAAAATTAAAATGTACCTTTATGTCTCATTGGATTGTTTGTTCAGATTTATTACAGCTAAAAAAAAAAACAGATACATTTAGAATGTAATCAGAGGTGCTTCCAGTGAGTTTTATTTTGTTTACATTTGTTAGCTAAATAAATAAAGGCCCTTACCCTTCCCTTTGGGGATATTGTAATAAAGATTTTTTTTTCCTCAGAGGTTAGAATGTATTCTTCTTATAATATATTAGACAAAATTATTCAATTAATGTTAATTTGAAGCTACAAATAAAAGGCAATGTAGTAGGCCGTCTATATCCTCTATATCTGTGGATTCCGCATCTGTGGATTCAACCCACCATGGATACAGAGGGCCAGCTATACGACTCCATTTTATAGAAGGGACTTGAGCATCCTCAGATTTTGGTATCTGCAGGAGGTCCTGGAACCAATCCTCAACAGATACTGAGGGACAACTGGACATTTGTTTTCACCCCTTCCTTACCCATCCTCCCTTTTTAGGTTAGTGAGGGACATTGGGGTAAAATGAGAGAAAAGTAACTAAGGTTGGGTCACAGTGGAATGGAATAAAACCTAGTCTACCTTTCAGCCACTTCCTTACTTGCTGTTTTATACGGTGTTCATATAACACAGAGGAATCTACTGTAACACACTATCATGTAGGGAGGAATTCAGATTAAGACAAATCTTTCCTGAATGCTTTGGTGCGTTGCAAGGAATACCAAAACACCAAAAGGCCCTTATTAAGAACAAAGCAAGCAGCCCTAGATGTGGAAGCCAAGGACAGCATTTATGTGACATGTCACTCTAATAAGACATTAAAGATTTAGTTTTATTTAATCAGTTCATTTGTATAAATAACTTCTTAATTGTATTTGGTGTTTATAGTCATTCACTTAGGATTTCCAATTTTAGATAAGCAGCACCTTAAACCTAATTAGTTATCAGATATTTTAGTTGAAGGTGGTATAATACGTCTTTTAGTTTCTCTGTTAGAGTAGATATTTTTGTACATGCTTTTCCTAAATATTTAATAATTTTAATGCAGCTGAGGTTTGGTCAGAATAACAAAATACTGACTTTCCCTCCAAGATGATGTACACATTGTCACCCATCACACTTTCTTGCTGTCAAAACTTTTAAAGCTTGCTATGACCTACTTAAGGGTCTTATAACAAGATTAAAAATTCTGGTGAGTTGCATGCGGCAGACTGCAGTGGATTCAGCAATTGCACTTTGTGTTTTCCAGTCTTGTTCCTATGGAGATAATGGCCAGGCTTGTCATGCAAACCCACTGCCTTCTTTTTTTGGTAGACATGCTTTGTGTTGTGACTCTCAGGAAGCAATATCATTTGATTTGGTTGATTTGAGTTTCTAAGGTACCCTGCGTGTATCTTTTGGTATTTTGACTGGTAACATTTTAATGATAGGTTCACCTCACTTTAATTCTGGTTTGTCAGCACTTTTACTTATAAGGCTGTATTTTTCAAGGGTTAATCTAATAGTTCCAAAAACGTTCGTGGAGTAAAGCAAGAAATCACCCTGTAGATTAATTTGAAGAGGCTTGAAATGATGAGCTACACATAATGAATTCTCTTTGAAAAGAAGCCAGTCCATGAGTTACAGCTCAAGAGAGGAAAAGGAGGAGGTTGAGGAGTGAGGGAAGAGGCTCCAACTTGATTAAAGGTTAGAAAGCAGAGCACACTCTGAAAGTTTGTAAAAACCAGGGCTGGTTTTCTTCCTGAGAAGTTTGTAAGAAGATTTAATCTCTTTTTCTTTTTTTTTTAATTTTTAAATTTTATTTCATTTATTTTTTTATACAGCAGGTCCTTATTTGTTATCAATTTTATACACATCAGTGTATACATGTCAATCCCAATCGCCCAATTCATCCCACCACCACCACCAACCCTATGTTTTCTTCTAAGAGTTTTATAGTTTCCGGTCTTACATTTACGTCTCTAATCCATTTTGAGTTTACTTTTGTCTGTGGTGTTAGGCAGTGTTCTAATTTCATTCTTTTACATGTAGTTGTCCAGTTTTCCCAGCACCACTTATTGAAGAGACTGTCTTTTCTCCATTGTATATCCTTGCGTCCTTTGTCATAGATTAGTTGACCATAGGTGTGTGGGTTTATCTCTGGGCTTTCTAGCTTGTTCCATTGATCTATGTTTCTGTTTTTGTGCCATTACCATATTGTCTTCATTACTGTAGCTTTGCAGTATAGTCTAAAGTGAGGGAGTCTGATTCCTCCAGCTCCGTTTTTTTCCCTTAGGACTGCTTTGGCTATTCGGGGTCTTTTGTGTATACAAACAAATTTTAAGATTTTTTGTTCTAGTTCTGTAAAAAATGCCATTGGTAATTTGATAGGGATTGCATTGAATCTGTACATTGCTTTGGGTAGTATAGTCTTTTTCACAATATTGATTCTTCCAATCCAAGAACATGGTATATCTCTCCATTTGTTGGTATCATCTTTAATTTCTTTCATCAGTGTCTTATAATTTTCTTCATACAGGTCTTTTGTCTCCCTAGGTAGGTTTAATCCTAGGTATTTTATTCTTTTTGTTGCAGTGGTAAATGGGAGTGTTTTCTTAATTTCTCTTCCAGGTTTTTCATCATTAGTGTACAGGAATGCAAGAGATTTCTTTGCATTAATTTTGTATCCTGCAACTTTACCAAGTTCATTGATTCGCTCTAGTAGTTGTCTGGTGGCATCTTTAGGATTCTCCATGTATAGTATCATGTCATCTGCAAACAGTGACAGTTTTACTTCTTCTTTTCCAATTTGTATTCATTTTATTTGTTTTTCTTCTCTGATTGCCATGGCTAGGACTTCCAAAACTCTGTTGAATAATAGTGGTGAGAGTGGACATCCTTGTCTTGTTCCTGATCTTAGAGGAAATGCTTTCAGTTTTTCACGATTGAGAATGATGTTTGCTGTGGGCTTGTCGAATATGGCCTTGTAATATGTTGAGGTAGGTTCCCTTTATGCCCACTTTCTGAAGAGTTTTTATCATAAATGGGTGTTAAATTTTGTCAAAAGCTTTTTCTGCAACTATTGAGATGATCATATGGTTTTTATTCTTCAATTTGTTAATATGGTTTATCACATTGATTGATTTATGTATACTGAAGAATCCTTGCATCCCTGGGATAAATCCCACTTGATCATGGTGTGTGATCCTTTTAATGTGTTGTTGGATTCTGTTTGCTAGTATTTTTTTTTTTTTTTTGTAAATGGATGACCACAACAAAAGCAACAATGATTGCAGTTACCAAACATGAAGCACACTCATACTATGTCATAATTGTTTGGTAGTATTTTGTTGAGGATTTTTGCAGCTGTATTCATCAGAGATGTTGGGCTGTAATTTTCTTTTTTTGTAGTATCTTTGCCTGGTTTTGGTATCAGGGTGATGGTGGCCTCATAGAATGAGTTTAGGAGTGTTCATTCCTCCACAATTTTTGGGAAGAGTTTGAGAAGGATGGGTATTAGCTCGTCTCTAAATGTTTGATAGAATTCACCTGTGAAGCCTTCTGGTCCTGGACTTTTGTTTTTTGGAAGATTTTTAATCACAGTTTCAATTTCATTATTTGTGATTGGTCTGTTCATATTTTCTGTTTCTTCCTGTTTCAGGCTTGGAAGCTTATACCTTTCTAAGAATTTGTCCATTTCTTCCAGGTTGTCCATTTTATTGGCATAGAGCTGTTTGTAGTAGTCTCTTAGGATGCTTTGTATTTCTGCGGTGTCTGTTGAAACCTTTCCTTTTTCATTTCTAATTTTATTGATTTGAGTCCTCTTCCTCTTGTTGAGTCTGGCTAGTGGCTTATCAATTTTGTTTATCTTCTCAAAGAACCAGCTTTTAGTTTTATTGATCCTTGCTATTGTTTTCTTTATTTCTATTTCATTTATTTCCGCTCTGATCTTTATGATTTCTTTCCTTCTGCTAACTTTGGGTTTTGTTTGTTCTTCTTTCTCTAGATCCTTTAGGTGTACAATTAGATTGTTTATTTGAGATTTTTCTTGTTTCTTGAGGTAGGCTTATATAGCTATAAACTTCCCTCTTAGAACTGCTTTTGCTATATCCCAGATATTTTGGATCATCGTGTTTTCATTGTCGTTTGTCTCTAGGTTTTTTTTCATTTCCTCTTTGATTTCTTCAGTGATCTCTTGGTTATTTAGTAACGTATTGTTTAGCCTCCATGTGTTTGTGTTTTTTATATTTTTTTTCCCTCTAGTTCATTTCTAATCTCATAGCATTGTGGTCAGAAAAGATGCTTGATATGATTTCAATTTTCTTAAATATACTGAGGCTTGATTTGTGACCCAATATGTGATCTATCCTGGAGAATGTTCCATATGCACTTGAGAAGAAAGTGTAACCTGCTGTTTCTGGATGGAATGTCCTATAAACATCAATTAAATGTATCTGGTCTGTTGTGTCATTTAAAGTTTCTGTTTCCTTATTTATTTTCATTTTGCATGATCTGTCCATTGGTGCAAGTATTATTGTGTTACTGTCGATTTCCTCTTTTATACCTGTTAGCAGTTACCTTATGTATTGACGTGCTCCTATGTTGGGTGCATGTATATTTATAATTGTTATATCTTCTTCTTGGATTGATCCGTTGATCATTATGTAGTGTCCTTTCTTGTCTCTTTTAACATTCTTTATTTTAAAGTCTATTTTATCTCATATGAATATTGCTACTCCAGCTTTCTTTTGATTTCCATTTGCATGGAATATCTTTTTCCATTTCCCTTTCAGTCTGAATGTGTCCCTAGGTCTGAAGTGGGTTTCTTATAGACAGCGTATATATGGGTCTTGTTTTTGTATCCATTCAGCAAGCCTCTGTCTTTTGATTGGAGCATTGAGTCCATTCACGTTTAAGGTAATTATCGATATATAGGTTCCTATGACCATTTTGTTATTTGTTTTGGGGTTTTTTTTGTAGGTCCTTTTCTTCTCTTGTGTTTCCCACTTAGAGAAGTTCCTTTAAAATTTTTTGTAGACCTGGTTTGGTGGTGCTGAATTCTCTTAGCTTTTGCTTGTCTGTAAAGCTTTCGATTTCTTCATCGAATCTGAATGAGATCCTTGCCGGGTAGAGTAATGTTGATTGTAGGTTCTTCCCTTTCATGGCTTTTAAGTATATCATGCCACTCCCTTCTGGCTTGTAGAGTTTCTGCTGAGAAATCAGCTATTAACCTTATGGGAGTTCACTTTTATGTTATTTGTCATTTTTCCCTTGCTGCTTTCAATAATTTTTCTTTGTCTTTAATTTTTTCCAGTTTGATTACTATGTGTCTTGGTGTGTTTCTTCTTGAGTTTATCCTTTATGGGACTCTCTGTGCTTCCTGGACTTGGGTCGCTATTTCCTTTCCCTTCTTAGGGAAGTTTTCAACTACAACCTCTTCACATATTTTCTTGGGCCCTTTCTCTCTCTCTTCTCCTTCTGGGATCCCTATAATGCAAATGTTGTTGCCTTTAATGTGGTCCCAGAGGTCTCTTAGGCTTTCTTCATTCCTTTTCATTCTTTTTTCTTTATTCTGTTCCACAGCAGTGAATTACACCATTCTGTCTTCCAGATCTCTTATCCATTCTTCTGCCTCAGTTATTCTGCTATTGATTCCTTCTAGTGTAGTTTTCATTTCTGTTATTGTATTGTTCATCTCTGTTTGTTTGTTCGTTAATTCTTCTAGGTCTTTGATAAACATTTCTTGCATCTTCTCGATCTTTGCCTCCATTCTTTTCTGAGGTCCTGGATCATCTTCACTATCATTATTCTGAATTCTTTTTCTGGAAGGTTGCCTATCTCCACTTCATTTAGTTGTGTTTCTGGGGTTTTATCTTGTTCCTTCATCTGGTACATAGCCCTCTGCCTTTTCATCTTGTCTGTCATTCTGTGAATGTGGTTTTTGTTCCATAGGCTACAGGATTGTAGTTCTTTTTGCTTCTGCTGTCTGCCCTCTGGTGGATGAGGCTATCTAAGAGGCTTGTGCAGGTTCCCTGATGGGAGCAACTGGTGGTGGGTAGAGCTGACTTTTGCTCTGGTGGGCAGAAATCAAGAAAACTTTAATCTGCTAGACTGCTGATGGGTGGGGCTGGGTTCCCTCCTTGTTGGTTGTTTAGCCTGAGGCAACCCAACACTGGAGCCTACCTGGGCTCTTTGGTGGGGCTAATGGCGGACTCTAGGAGGGCTCATGCCAAGGAGTATTTCCCAGAACTTCTGCTGCCAGTGTCCTTGTCCCCACAGTGAGCCATAGCCACCACCCACCTCTGCAGGAGACCCTCCAACACTAGCAGGTAGGTCTGGTTCAGTCTCCCCCAGGGTCACTGCTCCTTCCCCTGGGTCCCGATGCACACACTACTTTGTGTGTGCCCTCCAAGAGTGGAGTCTCTGTTTCCCCCAGTTCTGTCGAAGTCCTGCAGTGAAATCCCACTAGCCTTCAAAGTCTGATTCTCTAGGAATTCCTCCTCCTGTTGCCAGACTCCCAGGTTGGGAAGCCTGATGTGGGGCTCAGAACCTTCACTCCAGTGGGTGGACTTCTGTGGTGTAAGTGTTCTCCAGTCTGTGCGTCACCCACCCAGCAGTTATGGGATTTGATTTTACTGTGATTGTGCCCCTCCTACTGTCTCATTGTGGCTTCTCCTCTGTCTTTGGATGTGGGGTATCTTTTTTGGTGAGTTCTAGTGTCTTCCTGTTGATGATTGTCCAGCAGCTAGTTGTGATTCTGGTGTTCTAGAAGATTTAATCTTTAAGAAAAGAAAGCTCATATGAAGGACAGTTTAGAGGGAAGGAAAGAAGGGAGGGAAGAAAGGGAGGAAGGAAGGAAGGAAGGAAGGAAGGAAGGAAGAGTACTGTCAAGAATAAGAGAATGGAATTAAGGTTCTCTAAAGAAAAAACTCTCTGGCATCTAACCTTAATAGGTGGGAGAGTGATACTGAAGCTCTAGTGAAGATCAGCAGAGAAGAAAGGAAATCCATTGACTGCATGGAAGATATCTTAGTTGGGTCAGCAGTGAATTGAGGTGAAGGCCAACCGTACTTGCTGGGTATCTTACTTGCTGAATGTTTGTGTTCCCTCCAAATTCATAGGTTGAAATCTAACCCCAATGTGATATTATTTGGAGGTAGGGGCCTTTGGGAGGTAATTAGGTCATGAGGGTGGAGCCATCATGAATGAGCTTAGTGTCCTTATATGAAGAGGCCACAGCGCTAACTCACTCTTTTCACCATGTAAGGATTCAATGAGATGTTGGCCATCTGCAAACGAGGAAGATGTTGCTGGCACTCTGATCTCAGACTTCCAGCATCCAGAGCTGTGAGAAGTAAATTTCTCTTGTTTATAAGCCACCAAGTCCTCTGGTATAGCAGCCTAAACTGACTAAGGCAGGATCTGAACCACCTCCTTTTTCAGCATCCGTGGACCCAGTGTCATTGCTACATGCTTTTTTATGTTTGCTGGTATGCCTGATTTTGTTGCCTAGTTGTTATTAGGTAATGACCATGGTTGTATAATGCCTCTGCTACTTACATAATATTCCTGCTATTTTCCCCTCTGCTCTATTCTGGCTTGGTGGCACTAAATGAAGACCACCAACATGCATGTGTTCGGCATGAAGAACTCTTAAGTCATAAAAGAATTCAAGTCGTAAGAGGATACAATGTATTCTGCCTCATAAAGCTCCATCCCTTGTCTTCCACTGCATCCCTTTCTGTGTATTTGCCATGGTATATGGCCAGTACTCTTAGTTACAAGTGTCAATACCCCCAAATTCACACGAGCTTAAAAAATGTTCATTAAAACTGTGAAATTTGAAGTGCTAACTCTCATTACAGCAACTACTGGATCCAGGAGTTCAGTGTACCATCAGAGCTCTCTTCATCCCTCTAGGAAGACTTCTTTTTCTAGTAAAGTCTGTCTCTGTGGCTCTAGCCTTTCACATCTCTTAGACCTCCAAGTCCCAAAAGAATGAAAGATCTTCTTTCTCATCAGCTCTGGCTAAAGGGGAAGGATCTGTTAGACCTTGTTCATTGCTGGGCTGGAGGGGCTGTCAGATGTGTGGGGCATTCCCCCTTAAACTACATGGACCGTGTAGAGTGAGTAGAAAAGATGAGAGGCACACTGTACAAGTGTGTTCACTCCAGCCATCTTGTTAGAGTTTCATGATTTTTGTAGTTTCATTGTGGTTTAGAAACACTTGGGAAACGTGAATCCATTATTTAGCTGCATTAGTTGAGGCAGTATTAACATAACCAAAGGTTCTCTGTGCTTGGCTTTGGACAGTGACTGTATTTGTACAGTGGGATGTGTGTGCCACAGATGTGAGCATTCACTATTCAGACCCAGCCTGAGCTCCCAGGCCGGCCCTCTTCTCCGTCTTGATGTGTGTTCTCATTAGGAAATAGATACCTGTAGGATTTGCTGTTCCATGCCCACATGCTAGTTTAGCAGTGCATCTTTATTGCTTTCTGCAAAACCAAGGTCCTGGTTCTTTGGGTTGGTCAGTATGACTCTGAAGCCAGCATTTAAATTAGAGACACGATATACCAGTATCACAGTTCTTGACATCAGTTTTTCCTGTAGATGTAGTGGTTTATGTACTTAACTGCTTTGCTTATATTAAGAAAGTGAATTCCTAAAGACGTTTTGAACCAGAAAGTTACATTTGCAGTGATTTAGACATCTGGATCTTTTCTGAAATATTGCAGCTATTTAATTGTCATGAATGTTTAGAGAAACAATTATTCGTGATCCTGTTTAGGTTCAGCCATATTACAAATAATTTCTTTCTGTAATGCATCAGTAGTTTACCCTTGTACTTCCAAGGATTAAGTGGGATCAGAGTCATTCATAATAGTATCTCCTGTCGACACAAGCAAACAAACCACCCAGTGAGTACAGTTATCGCGTTTATTAACACTGCTGTCTGTTGGAACTAATGAATTTCCATGTAAGTTCAAGAGCAACTGTTGGCTGACATTTTAGATTATCCAAACTCAAGTGACAAGTTCTGTCCTTCACATTAGCGTGGAGGTTCAGGGATTAGTAAGAGTTCTCATCCAATGTCAGCTTGAGTTTGCAGAAGATGTTGCTGACACCAGCCGTTGGTCCTGTGCAGAAAATGGATGGTGACATTTTATGAATTGTATTTCCCCATTTATTTTCATCCCTTGAAGCTGCTTAGGATTTTCATTTTGACGAAGCAGATTTAGATCCAGGACGTACCTATGAAAGAAGGGGTTCTATACTGCATAGTTTGAGAGGTCCAAAAGGCTCTTCCTCCTCCTTTGGGTGCCCAGGGTGTCAGATGCGCTGGAGTGGGAGCGTGGGTGTGTGTTCTTCACCCAGAAGGCTATCGTTGAGGTGACTGTGCTCCCTGAGAGTGGCTGGTTAGCCTTTCTGTACTTGCACATTCACAACGATTAAGTTGTCAGATTTGCTTTGGATCCTGTGGGTCCAGTGATGTGACACAGAACCAAGGAATGAGAAGGCATATTTCTGAGCTGGGGGCCACCAGCTCAGTGATAGATCCTTCGAGGGCAGCTAGAAGGAGCTGGGTGCTGAGAGAAAGGGGGAAAAAACTCAGAATGTACCTTGCTTGCATCATAATATTGCAGGACCAGCCTGGCTGGGTATCTGACTTACGTTTTGGGTAGTCAGTTGGAAAATGCTAGCTCTAGCATTATTATTTTTAAATGATTAGAGTTGTGGTATGATTCAGTGTGAAATGTGTGTTGTCCATGCTGAGTGAGAAATGGATGAAGGAAGCCCAAGGAGGCAATTAGACTCAGAGTACCGCTGTGACTTGCTGTGTAGAGGATGATTGGAGATGTTCATTCTTCTCGAAGTTTTCATTTCACTTGATCCAGGTCCTTTCAGAAAGCTCTCCTTCTGGGTTAAATTTTTTCCCGCTTGATTTCAGCCATGTGATGATTAAGAGAAGAGGTTAGCTACATCTTTTTAAGGCATTACTAGGCAATTGCAATGTGGCCATTTACTTATGCTGAGCTAATGCTAGTGAGATGAGATAGTCCTGTGTTAGGAGCAGTGGGGTAGCAGTTTTCAAACATATACTGATTGGTCCTTTTGGTGCACGCTCTGGCCTCCACTCTGCCAACAAAATGCTTCTGCTCTTGGAAAAGTAGTATGTTTTCATAGCGTTCTAGGAAGATTGGGATCCATTTCTTACCTTTGCTGTCACCTGTTAGGTTATCAGCCTAAGGGAATAAAGAGAGAGCTCTATGTCTGTACAGATGGGCAGGGAAGGCTGCCTGGGTGGAGGTGACACCCTCTTAGCTGAATTTAAAATGATTTAGAATAAACCAAGCAGTGAATGGGCTGAAGGCTCTTCCCCGCAGAAGGACCCACATGAGCCAGTAGGAGTTAAGAGACAGCATCATGTGTGAGCAGAACTATCAATACAAGGAACTGATGTTGCTGATGGAAAATAAAGGATGGTGAGAGAGGAGGTCCCAAGTAAGGCAGGCAGTGGGGCCAGGCCACAGAGGATAAGAACGTTATAACAGTTGTGGAGGGCCATTGAAGGGTTTTGTGTGGCAGAAACCTGATCAGCTCAGCTTGGGGTAGATTATGCTGGCACCTTAATGGAGATAGCATCAGAGGTACTGAGGCAGGAGACAGCATCAGAGGTACTGAGGCAGGAGACAGCGTCAGAGGTACTGAGGCAGGAGACAGCGTCAGAGGTACTGAGGCAGGAGACAGCGTCAGAGGTACTGAGGCAGGAGACAGCGTCAGAGGTACTGAGGCAGGAGACAGCGTCAGAGGTACTGAGGCAGGAGACAGCGTCAGAGGTACTGAGGCAGGAGACAGCGTCAGAGGTACTGAGGCAGGAGACAGCGTCAGAGGTACTGAGGCAGGAGACAGCGTCAGAGGTACTGAGGCAGGAGACAGCGTCAGAGGTACTGAGGCAGGAGACAGCGTCAGAGGTACTGAGGCAGGAGACAGCGTCAGAAGTACTGAGGCAGGAGACAGCCTGAGGGTCGCTGAAAAAGGAGTTTATCATCCTGGTAAAGTAGGTTATCCTCTCCTTGGCTGGTCTGATAACTAAGCACTTTGAACTGAGACAGAAAGGTCAAGAAATATCCAAAACAGCTCAAATGAACAATGTGTCGCTACCACCCACAATTTAGATCAGAAGCTGGGTCTGTTTTTAATCCTTGTCTTCATCCAGGGTGTCTCTGAGCTGGTGGTGGTTTCACACGCATAATATAGAGTTGAACTGGGAGTTCTGTGAGAGCTGAGGAAACTCAGTGAGGATCAGGTAGAAGCAGCAGCATTTTTTAATCCATCACTGGATTCCTAGCCCCCAGCATGGTGCTGCCATATCGGTGGTACTGAGTGAACGTTGAAGATTTGGCTTGTGTCAGCATTTGGAAGACATCTGTACTGTCATCAGTGTCACTGAAGACTTTAGGTTGGTCTTCAACATTTCTGTTGATTAGTGCTTTCTCAGTGACCAGCTGTGTGTGTTATGCAAACCAAGTTTCTAAACTTGGAAATTTGGTTGTTTTGTAAATGTATTTAGTAGCATGAAATACCAAGGAAGAAGTTGTATCACTTTGCTAATTTTGTGAAAGATTTTGTATCACTTTGCTAATTTTACATGGCTAAGAACACAAGTCTTGATGGCGGGCACTGCAAGAACAAAATGTATGAAAATAACCAATGTCAGTGGACAGTCAAGGAAGAGGTTGTGTTATTTTGAGCAGAGGCATGGCATGATCTGTCTTCAGTTTTAGAAGAATCACTCTGGCTGCTATGAGGAGAATTGACTGCTTGAAAGTCAAGGTTTGGAAAGCAGGGAGAGCTTTAGGAGGTGAATGCGATAATCCAGGTTAGAGATGATGGTGGTTGGATCAGGTAGGTATTGGTGGAGAAGGTAAGTAAGAAGTGATCAGACTTGAGATATGCTACAAGTAGAGGACAGGATTTGTTGATGGGTTGGTTAAAGGATGTAAGAGAAGAGGGGCAAGGATGACTCTTAGGTTTGGGTTTGAGCAGCTGGAAGGATGCAGTCCATTTCCTGAGATGGACGGCTGAGAGTAGAACAGGTTTTGGACTGTGGAGTCAGGTAGTGTGGGAAAGAGAGATTAAGAGTTCAGTTTAATGAAGAAATCAAGCAGAAAGTTGAATATACTAATCTGGGATTCAAGGGAGAGGTCCCAAGTAGGTAGATCAGTTTGGGAATCATTAGCATTTAGATGATATATAAAGTCAGGAGGCTGAGAAAGGTCTCTTGAAACATTTGGATAATATACTTATTAAGTTTTTAGGGCAAGTTGATTATTTTTATGAAGTCATTTTATTAGGAAGTTGAAAGCGTTATATCCTTGATCATGTCTTTTAAAAGATGTGCACATAAGTAATCTTTCTTGAAGACAAACCAACATGTACATGATGAACATTTTCTTGCCTATGAAAGGCATAAACAAAGCAGTTTAGGAAGGAAAGCTATTGACCAGCATATGACTGACAAATCAAGGGAAAGAAATACTTTTATGTGCTGGTATCACTTGGTCTCCTGGCTAGCAGTTAGCAACAATAAATATCAAAGTTTTATTTTGTAATGGCATGAAAAGAGCTAGAATGTGAATTAAAGAACAAGTCTGTCTTTGAGGAATTAACAAAAATAATTCTCAAAGACATATCATGAATTGCCATGTTGGGGATTTTCTCTGTGGATTTTCAAGTTGCAGAAATAATGCTGCACAAGTTACATACTACCATCATTCAGGGGATGGAGTACAAAATGCCCGTCTCTCTTTCATTAGTATTCTAGTGAAATTCTAGTTAGATTCCAATGACAAAGTTCAGGGGGGAAAAGCCTTCACCTTACTGATTTTAAAAATAGTAAGCATAGGCTTCCCTGGTGGCACAGTGGTTGAGAGTCCGCCTGCCGATGCAGCGGACATGGGTTCGTGCCCTAGTCCGGGAAGATCCCACATTGCCGCGGAGCGGCTGGGCCCGTGAGCCATGGCCGCTGAGCCTGCGCGTCCGGAGCCTGTGCTCCGCAGTGGGAGAGGCCATAACAGTTAGAGGCCCGCGTACAGCAAAAAAAAAAAAAATAGTAAGCACAATAACCTAAAATCTCTGTTCTCAGATTGAGAAGGCATAATGTTATCTAATAGTTTACTTTCTTACTGAGATTTCGACCCATGAGAAGCAGATGATGTGTCTTGATGAGTGAGAAGTGCAACTTTGCCCCGTATCTTAGATGGTTTTCTAAGATGCTGGTTTTCTTAGATGCTCTTTACAATTTGAATGGGCGTAAACACCAAATCTTTAGCAGGGAAACAGAGGCCTTTGCAATGTGCCTGCAGGAACCCGGCACCATGTCATAGTACATGTCACAGCTTCTGGGCTTCTACTTCTACATGCCTCCCTCGGCTTCTGGTAGGGACTCCGGAAGTCCTGTCCGGAAGGCTCCTTAGAAAACGCTTCTTTTTGATAGAAGTTGTACTTTATTTCTGGAGCGACTTGTGGACCTTTAGCTTTGAGTGCTTATTAGTAGAAAATTATAGCCAGTAAATCACAGAGGTTGGAAAGTTAGGAAATGAGCATTTTGTCAGGGAAACATTCCTTGACATTAGTGACTTGGCCTGTGATTGTAGTAGTGGTGGTAGGAGAGATAGCATGGCGACAGCTCACAGATACTGACTGTGCAGGTGTGCCGGTCACTGTGCTGAATGCCTTCCCTGTTCTCCATGGACACATAACGCTGTGAGGCAGATAACTGTTATCACCTCACTTTTACAGTTTGAGGAAACTCAGGCGCAACAAGATTAATAGCTTGCTTGAGGGCACTTGGTGAATACGTAACAGAACTGGGATTTGAGCTCACCTGTGCAAAAGTCCGAACAATGCTCTTCCCCATGGCTGTGGTACCTGTTCTCCTCTCAAGCAGCAGTAATCACAGCTGGAACATACATTAACCAACTGAGGTTTGAACCCTCCTGGGTACCACTTTCAAGCTTTGTGACCTTAAGCAAATGACTTCACTTGTCTAAGCCCAGCTTTTCTCCTCTGTGAGATACAGATAAAAGTGCCGAGTTGCTGAGAGGAGTCATTATAATACATTTGTGGATGCTCCTGGCTCAGTACTGAGAGCAGTGCCCAGTCTATGGTAGATCTCTTGTTTTGTTTTGTGGTAGATCTTTAATAAACATTTACTGAGTGGGTGATTCTAATGGGCTAAGCACATACCGTAGCATCCTCTGTGGGGAAACTCACGTGGGGACAGAGGAGATTGCATGTGAAGAGGGAAAGGTAAACTTTCCATTCGAAGTGTCTCTCACACCGTCACGATACAGACTAGCACTAAGTAACGCACGTCCCTGCAATTAGCTAGTGGTCTTTCTCTACTTACAATTTTGACATTAATTAGCATAAATAATCAAATACATATTTGATAAAAATAGCATTTTGTATGCCCTGAACATGTTGGGCTTTTTGGAGATTGTTCCAGCTGCCTGCCCGGTAGTCTGTGGGTGGTGGGGACCAACTGGCTTATTTAAACTGGGAAATTAGGGAGAAGGTGCTGGGCAGGACACCTGTAAGAAAGAGCCGTGGTCCATTTGTGTAGAGCCGTGTTTGACACATAGGAATGGTTTGGGGATCGTCTAAGGAAGTACTAGACCAGAAGTCTCTGTGCAGTAGGTAAACGAAAAGACATAGATTTTAAGGAAGCTGTTAAAAGATGCAGGAAAAGTAGCTTACTGAGCAGATTTGGTGAATTTATGAAAATGATGATGAGACCCTTCGTGGATGATAAAAAATGCTTAAGTTAACACTCAGATTCACGGAGTTGGATTAGTCTAACTTGCCTGATGGAAGATGTTATACTTCCTCCTGAATTGCAAGTAACCTAGGAAGTTTTCATTCAGTTTATACTGCAGAACTACGTATGAACTTCATGTACTACTTCTTTCCTTTTCTAATAAGCTAGTCAAAGGATTGACAGGATTGAGTTTTTACTTATTTTTCTTTTGTACCTGCCCTTTTCTTCACCTAGGTAGAGGCCTTTTGAGGACAGGTACCTAGTCTTATGTATCTGTAACATCCCATGTCTGTGAGACTCACCTCGCCTTTATACCACATGGGCAAGAACTAACATGTAATTTTCCGAACTAACAGGATAGATTTGCTGAAGTCCATGCTCTAAAGCTCATGATACTCATTCTAGCAGTTTATTGATTCTCTGTCATGTCTAAATCTAAAGGGATAATTTCTGGACCAAAATAATTTAGAGGAGAAAAATTACAATGGCTTTGGGTATTACCCCTTGCCCTCTGTGTACCCTCCGTGTTTGTCTCCCAGCATGGGTGGGACATGGTGATGGGCCCTTTCCCATCCTCACTTGGCCTCCATGTTAGGTCTAGCAGGTGCTGTTGACCCTTCAAGAATCAGCTTGCAGACTCCATCCAGCGCAGGCTCTGGGCTGTTGACTCTGCAGACCTGGCAGAAATGTGATTTTTGTGTTCTCAGCTGCCTTCTACTGTCCCCTGGAGAGGAGAGGGAGGAAGGTTACCTTACTGAGACCCAATTCATTTCTACTGTACTTTGGCTACTGTTCTTATTGAGGTCCTTTGCAAAGTACTACGGAACAGGAAGCTCAGACCGCTTTGCTTTGGAATTTCCAAACTCCATTAGGGAATCTATTCAACCTTTCTCCCCATTCCTGGGTCTTGGCCCCAATAGGATACCAGGCAGACGCTATGCTTGTATACACCCCCCTGGGTCACATCTTTCTTTTCCCCGTCCCCTTCTCTCCTTTTCTAGATTTGTAGAGGTTTTCTCCTTCCAATGTTGGGAAACCCTTCTGCATCTTTCATGCTCTGTGGTTTATACCAAAAGTCTGAGTTCTCCAGATTCTAATCTGTGTATTTAAAGGACAGCCTTCGGAATTTAGAAGACCCTTCTCCCAGTAAAGCCAGGCTCTTGTTAATGAAAGCCTTGGCAAATGGAAGCCTTGACCTTCCCTACTGTTGCCTGGGAAATGAGCCACATCTGTTTGGGAAGTGGAAGACTGAGCATCGTCTCCTTTGTTTTGTTGTCCCCATGAAGCAATGCAGCTGCCTCAGTGGGAGGAGGGCTAAGGAGCACAGGAAATTACTGAGAATGAAAAACACAGATGATATTGGGCTGGCCAAAAAGTTCATTCGGTTTCTCTGTCACTTTGGCCAGCCCAGTGATATGTGAACATATTGTCCAGCCTGAGAATCAGATGTGGATGGGTAAATCCAAGAACCATCCTCCCAAGTTTCCTGATGTTGAAATTTACTGATGACAGTATCCTGTTGAATAGGGGGAGTGGAGAGTGGAGAGAGCAGAAATACAAAGTGAGGGATGTTCTTTTTTGATTATATGAGTCGATTGCAGTTTTTTAAAACTACACTATTGTATAGACCCTAAAGTCTTTAGGACCTAATCTCTAGACATAATGTTCATGTAGAGCCAGGCCGTTGTGATGAGTGGCTACCACACCCTCTCATTATTTCTAGCTCCCTCTCTTGCCCAGCTTTTTGCTCATCCATTAAATTTCTTTAAAAAATTTTACGTGTAGGCTATGAGTGGGTCTTTAGCATAAAAAACAAAACCAATTTCAGCCTATTTTCTTTGCCACATGATCTTATAAGGCCCTCGGGTTTGGGATACTGAAGTTTTGATCATTTAAGCCTAAGACTAGTTTTCAGGAAATGATTGACGTCTATTCTAATTTTCCAAAAACAAATGTAAGTCAGACATTTGTTTTTCGTAAGGCCAGCAGGTGCAAGCTGCAGACTAAATGAAGGGCCTCAGAGATTCAAACTGAGATATTTTTGTTTTGTTTTTTTGTTTTTTAACAAACAGAAGGACCTGCCACGGCTAAGGAATTGCATGAAGCTGAACTTTTTCACCTCGGGGCTTTGAGATTCGTGCACATTAAGTAGTTTGACATATGTTACTTCAAGTGGAACCCCACTAGTCTTTGGGAAGCTGACAGAATGATTTATTACTTTTACATGTCTTAAGAACTAAAAAAGGTTCAGTCTTACGGCAAAGAAAGAAAAATATTAGCTTGATGGAGGGAAGAATAGGTACATCTTATCTATTTTGATGAGATTTTGGTTAATGTGTCCTATTTGCTTAACTGTTTGTCAGAATTGGGGCAGGTGGTGGGGAGGAGATGATTGAGAAACAGTTAAGACATATATCTGTTGCACAGCTTCAAATACAGTGTAGGAAAGTTTTTCCCTATAATGTTTTTTTTTTTTTTTTTTTTGGCGGTACGCAGGCCTCTCACTGCTGTGGCCTCTCCTGTTGCGGAGCACAGGCTCCGGACGCACAGGGTCAGCGGACATGGCTCACGGGCCCAGCCGCTCTGCGGCATGTGGGATCTTCCCGGACCAGGGCACGAACCCACGTCCCCTGCATCGGCAGGCGAACTCTCAACCACTGAGCCACCAGGGAAGCCCAATGTTTGGTATTTTTAACTGTGTAGCTCTAATTGTAAATTGGAATTTCCTGGCATGAAATAACTTAGTCCTACAAATATCTCCTATATAAACAAACAAATAGAAAGTTGACCTTGCTAGCTGTGAATGTTTTTCAGAAGAACTCATAGAAAAATGCAGGATTTTTTAAAACTGCGTTCTCTTTTAGCCAGATTTGCTACTCTGGATTCATTGAAAATGTTAAAAAAAAAAAAAGCACAAATATTTAGTATACAAAATGACCTTAAAACACAATGATTGAAAACTCTTTGAAGAAGTATCTTAATATTTTGCTAATATTTTGCTCAAATGTCAGAGCTAGAGCTAGGAGAGATGGCAGGAACATTTGTTTACTTATTTGTTTAAATTTTTGTATTTGAAGTTTACAAGAAGTTCATAAATTCAGGATTTTAAAGCATATGGGATCTGGATAGCCTACGATCAGTTTTTTGATCCATTTATTTATATTTAGAAATACCTAATTTTTCATTTATATAGATGAATATATAGCTTCTTAACTTCAAGAATTCACTACACTTACGTACATTTATTATTAATAGTGAAACTTTTAGTAAATTGTCAATACTTTATAAAGCATAGCTAACACATGGTTGTTATCAGAGGTTCTAAAATAAGATACTTTTAATTATAGACATGAATAAAAGAAGAAATAACCATATTTTCTTATATGTACTTTTCATGTAGATGTAACTTCTTCTAGCGATGCTTAGGAAGTTGACATACTCATTTTTCTTTCTGTTAAATGGAATTATCTTTAAATTCCCACACACCTGTGGAAGAATCCATTCCATTTTCAGTTTCATTTTTTACATTGAGGCTGTTTTTTGGGAATTTGAGTTATGTTCCAAAAAATAAAAATTTCTCTGTTGTTTGAAATGTTTTTCTCTTTTTAATCTTATCATCTTCGGGCACTTGTTATTTCACTGTGTTGGCTGGAATATTAAAGACACTCACTTTGTACGTAACCCCCAAGGGCATTCACATTGTCAGATTTAGTTCATGAACAGACTGAGTCACCTCCAGTAATGCTCAGAAAAATGGAAACAAGTGCAAAATTATCCTTCAAACCAAAGAATTGCAATAGATGGATTCTTCCTTATTAACATATTATGAAACAAATGACGGGGTTTGGCCCTAACACCAGGCCTGTTGTCTGTTTTTGAAGATATTTTGGAAAACTTACCGAATTTGTTTGGCAAGTTTCATTGTAGAGGGGGTAAAGGACAAATATTTACAAAGATTTTTAACCCTAGCCAAGCACAGTGATTTTTAATCTCTATGAAAAAAAAGGGAAAAAAGGAGTATATTTGGGGGGGGGAATAGTTTTTAAAAGTTTCTTTTCAGTAGTGCATCAATTTGCTAACAAAGAATGCAGATTTCAATTACTGTAGACAACATCTGGGAGCAATAGTTAGCTGAAATTTAGTGAGAAGAAAGGCACGGGAAGCAACTGCTTCATTAGTTTATAAAATTGGAAGAGGCGAAGAACAGAGGGCATGATCCCCAGGGGAACTTGGTGCCCTCTAGAAACCCTGAGGAAGGATTTAAAAGTTCATTTATAATTGATAAGTGCTGAGTCAGTAATGTTCATTTTTATCCTGGTTCCCTGATTTGGCTATTACAGTTTCATGAGTTTTGCCTTAACTTGTCATTAAAATCTCAATGATAAACTAGCAGCATTCTTTTCTTACTATCTTTTAATTTTAAAAATAGTCATTGAGGAGAAGCAGAAAGTTTTCATGGAGAATTTATAAAGTGGAAATATCAGGCTTAGATGAATTTCCTGGATAATATGAGCCACATGAATACCAGGTTTACAAATACCGCGTATATAATGATGTGATCATTCCTATAAAGTCCTTCCAGTCCTAATACTTTGTAAATCTAAAGAATGGCTGGGCTGGGCTTCCACCAGCTTCCAGAGGGCATGGATGTTCAGTCACTCCCATCCCACTGGTCAGATAGCTGCTGGGTTTGCTCTGTGGATAGGGGTGAGAGTGAAGTTGAGAGAGGTGTTCTGATAACAACTACGTTTCCTTGGGGAAAAGGAAATGATGAAGGAAGGCCAACATGTATTCATAATTATACAGTCTGTATTGGGGGCACTGACTGGTGTGGATGGATCACCAGGTCGTGGCAAAGTTGAGGTACAGTGGCCCTCTCTGGGCTTGGGGTTTTCTAGGAGACCAGGATGAGAAGCATGGTGTTGGGAAGGAGTTAGCTTATGCCTACTGTCTCTCCACCTTTGCCAGTACCTCTCCACCTCTGCCATAGTATACCTACCCTACTATAAGTGCCTCCATCCCCTAGTTTTCATTGCATGTGAAATGATTGTTTCAGCTGCTTCATCAATCAAGTATACTATTATGTGGTAGCTTGAGAATCCATTTGTTCTAAGTAACCAACTTTATAAAATTTCCAAAATGCAAATCACTTGTAAGTTAAAGACTTACTCTAGTTTGTAGTCAAAGTCTTATTTTAAGTAAGATTTTTATAACCAGTTCAAATACAGTATGCAACAGAATTAATAACTTAAGAACTGTTGGGAACATCAGTAAAACCCAAGACTTTAGTTAAAAATCAGTATTATCGTACAAAATTATTAGGAGGGTGTATTAGGGTTCTCCAGAGAGACAGAACCAACAGGATGGATATGGAGATATATATATATATATATATATACACACATATACATACATATATATGTTCATATACATGCATACATATAAATATATGTATGTACATGAGTACGTATGTATGTATATTACATACACACATGTATATGTATACATATGTATATGTATATATGTGTATGTATATGTATATGATTTACTATAAGGAATTGGCTCATATGATTATAGCAGCAGAGAAGTCCCACGATGGAGGTTGGAGACCCAGGAAAGCCAGTGATATAGTTGTGAGAACCAGAGGGCTGATGATTTAAGTCCTAGTCAGGGTAAGAGAAGATTGATGTCCCAGGTCAAACAGGCAGAGACATCAAATTCCTCCTCCCACCTTTTTGTTGTATTCAGGCCCTTCAGCAGATTGGATGATGCTTACCCGTATTGGGAAGGGCAGTGTGCTTTACTCAGTCCACTGATTCAAATGCTCATTTCTTCCAGAAACACCCTCACAGGCACACCCAGAGATAATGTTTCATCTGGGGACTCTGTGTCTCAGTCAAGTGGACACATAAAATTAGCCATCACAGAAGGCTAGATTCCTTCCCTGAAATAGAAGAAATTGAAAATTTTACCACAGTTCCCTTATCAGTGACCCATAAGTACGGTAAAGACAGAAAGGCTTAATTCACATCTGTGGATGGTTATAGTTAATGACAAGATCCATTCAGTCTTTTTTGAAAATGTCAGCTGAAACAGTTCAAAAGTTATCTTTCACCAAACACACATATATCCATTCTTTGGTTAAGAAAGTAGTATTTAAGGAGACCATGTAGTGTACTGGAAATTAAGCAAAAATATTAATTCTGTTGATTTTCTGAAATGAATGAAATGTTGAGATTGAGGTTTTATTTGATATGATGAGTAGGTCATCTCAAGAATACCTGTGGTAGTAGTGGTGTTAATTTTATGCTTCATGCTTAGTAAATCAAGGCTAAAGTCAGGATAATGTGCCACCTTCAAAAAGGACCCATTATAGGTTTTAACTGCAATTAAAATAAACCGTGTCTGGATAACCCTATGAAGAAATGTCAGAGTTAAATTTGCTAAGGTTGCAGGCAAGAGTCATTAATGGTTGCTATAAAGTATGATTAAAAAAAAGGTATATTTGCATAGTCTCAAACTATGTCCCCATGAGATACTTGTTAATTACAAAGGAAGTAGTAATTCTACAGTGGAGAAATCATCTTAACCAAGCGATCAAGGTTAACATCACCAGCAATGAGACACATTACCATCATATGTCTTCTGTTAAGGTACACTGAGCAGGTACACATCATCACTTCTGTGGTATTCTTGCCCAAATTGCACATCCTAAGCTTGATCATGAGGAAATATCAGACAAAACTAAATTTAGAGACATTCTGCAAAATAACTGGACAGTATTCTTGAAAGCATCAAGGTCATGAAAGGCAAAGAACCTGTCAAATGAGAGGAGACTAAAGAAATATAGCAACTGAATGTAATGTGGAATCCTGGGTTGGATCCTTAGCCAGACAAAGGACATTGGTTGGACAGTTGGTGAAAATTGTATACGATCAGTAGGATAGTTAAGAATATTGTATCAACGTTAATTTCCTGGTTTTGGTAAGTGTGCTTTATTTATTTAATATCTTAACATTTGCTGAAGCTAACTTAAGGCTGAATCAATTTTTATACTATTTTTGTAAGTTTTTTATAAATCTTCAATTATTTCAAAATTAAAAGTTAAAAAAAAATGGACAATAATCTTAATTTTTTCCCCCACACAAGAATGATAGAATTATAAGTGTGTCAGTTTTGTGCATACATTTAAAAATCACTGGGGATACAAAATTCAGCATTGTATTTTGTAGGAACAAAAATATATAGGAAACGTTCTTTCTCGTGACTAATGAACTATATGAAACAGATGCAAAGTGTGACCTTCACTGTTGTCTTTCCAGTGCCTGCCACAGTGCTGGCACACTGAAGTGAATGAATGAGTAAACTACATTGTGCGTTCGTTCATTATTTATTGAGTAGCCACTAGGTGGTGTTGGGAGCATAGAGGGGCCTCAAACCTAGAGACCCTGGGTGTAGTCAGTGTTAGATGTAAATGGGAGGCGGGTACTGTGGAGTCAGGGAAGGTGGAGTTGATATGAAGAACACCCTGTGGGGAAGGGCAAAAGGGAATTCCAACTAGAGCGTAAAGCATTTGCAGCACTTGCTAAGGCCCAGATGAGAGGTTCAGTGTGACTGTTGAACATGGTTTGTAAAGGCTGAGATTAGAAAAGTGTGCAGGAACCAGATTTTTAGAGAACTTTGAACTTTGTTCCTTTTCTCCATTGACCTGTTCACTGGTTCCCCTTTTTCTAGAGAAATTGCTTTTGACTGGTTTTCAGTGGTCAAAACTAGTGTTTGTTCAAAACTGGAAACTGGCTTAGTCATTAGAGCAGAAGAGGGAGTGATGAATAGTAAGAATGTAGGATTTGATTCTCTTTAGGTGGAAGTTCCACGGTTTGTAGGTAGTATCCTAGCAGACTTCTTGAGAAGTGAGCTTTGGGAATGGAAGTCAAATTCAAGTTTGAAAAAGAAAAGCCTATGGAGGGAAAGTTAGACATATGAGTGCTTTATTGTGTGGGGCAGATGAATGACCAGATGAGGCAGGGCTGAATATTAGCTTGGAGAGGGTGTTAGAAGAGGCTGTGAGAACAAGCTGACCTCTCCCCATTTGGGGGCAAACTGTGAGTCCCTCTGGTGCGGGGGGAAAGGGCTGGGTGCAGGTGTACCACTTCAGTTCTCCTGTGCTGTTTTTTGACTTTGAGTATTTAGTACTTGGAGAGATAAATCAGAACAAAGCACAGAAGGATGTAGCCGTTTTTTTCTCTCTCTTCCCTTATAGCAAGACATTAAGGGAAAAAAAAGGGTTGGGAAACTTAATCCTGTGTTTCAAAAATTCTCTTAAATAATAATTTTAACATTAGCCATCTCACACTGGAAAAAGGATATGTATTTTATTTAAGTAGATTTATATATGTATATAAAATGTATATATAAATTTTGTAAACCAAATACTTGGTGGTAGATTTATTATGCTTGCTTGGAGAATGGTATTTCACTTCTTAGTGAAAAAATTTCCCTTGGAGTGTGGGGGAAGCAATGATTATTTTCTGTAACTTCATTCCACTTTGTGACATGAAGTCTGTGTTGTAATTTTTCCTCCCGATGCTATCTAGTATCCCTTGGACAAATATTGCGCTGTTTGGCAGAGGGACTATTAAAAGCTGAATCTCCTTCCCTTCCTATCTCTGCCTTAGCATTTTAAGAAAATCTCTCTTAACTCTGTTACTGGTTTTTTTTTTATCTGTCTCATTTGCCAAAGATTTTTTTCCTGTTTTGTTAGAAAAAACAATAGTGTCAGCCTTTTACCCCTCTGGAGCGGTTGAACCTGAATCTTTCTAAGTTTAACTTGTTAATAATGATTTCCAAGAATCTGTAATAACAGAACAGAGCAACGGTTTTTGATTTACACAATTGTACACAGAAACCTTATTTTCACACATGACAGATTCAGATCTAGTCTCCAAGCTTCCAGTTAGCAGTGATGATGGAAAAATAATATCCTATATTTACTTACATTTATAGGCTTACAAATCCATTCCTCATACATTTATTTGATCCTCATGACATTTCTGTGAGGTAGGCCGGGCAGGTCATGTCATCCTGCCTGCAAACGGTAGAGGCCCAAAGACTATATGGTTCATAAGTGGTGGAGCTAAGCCCTGAGCCTCCATCTCCCTGTTCAGTATTTGTCTCCCTAGAGGACCTCCCTGGCCGTCCAGTAGTTAAGACCTCCCTGGCGGTCTGTGCTTCCAGTGAAGGGGGTGCACGTGCAGTCCCTGGTTGGGAACTAAGATCCCACATGCTGCACAGCCAAAAAAATTTTTTTAAAAAAAGTGGGGGTGGGCTGTGAGCTCTTAATATTATCTCCCTTTCCTAAGTGCTGGGATACTTCTGAGATAATTGTTTAAACTCTTGTCTTTTCCAAGATGCTCCTCCTGACTGGCAGTTGGCCAAAACCGTAACCTTTTCGATCATATTAAGTTGTTTTTAAAAGTACTGATGGGTGGATGCAGTCATCAGTTCAGAGTTTTACTGTTTGACCTTTAGCCACTTAGGAAAGTGCCTTTGCATTTGTAACATTAAAACCAAGGGGAAGAGTATGTTTATGACTCTTTGGGGAATAAAACGTGTTCATTTACTGCCTCGGTGACAATGTCTTCAAATAAATCTTAATGGGGAACAATTCCCTCTTGATGTTCATTCGTTCCCTTGTTTGCCTCTTTCCTCTTCTTTTTCTCTATCTCTAAAATGGGAATAGAAACACCTATATCATAGAAGATTAGAAATAATACATAAAGAACTTACTAAAACCACAAGATAGTACTATAGTCATGCTACTCTCCTCCCTTGAAAATGCATCTGGCAAGAAGTCGATTCTGAATGGCTGATGTTGTAAGCTTGGAGCAGGTTTGGCTCTCCAGAAAGCAGACTCTGAGATGGAGATTAGCTTGCAGGATGTTTATCAGGGAATGTTCTTGGCTGTCACACCGATGGCAGGGAGGGAGGAGAAGCAGAACTGGAGAGAGGGAATAGATGACCTGTGATGCCGGCCCAGTGACGGCCGTCATCACTTCAGCTGGAGTGGCCCTTCAGAATTGTACCAAGTTGTGGCAGGAGGGCCTGGCCCTCCTAGTCACTGGGTGCAGGCCACCCTGGGAAGAGGACATGGCCTTGGGCAAAACAGCTCTCTTCAGCTGAGGCAACCCCAGAAGGCTGCCCCTTGGCCGCAAGCCCTAATGCTCTCGGCAGCTGGAAAAATAAGTCATCCATTTCTGAAGAGGGGTGTTGCTGTGGCAGCACCCACCACTGTCCTTTATGTTTACCTCGAGTCCAAAGGGCAGTGGTTCAAGCAGAGTGAAGTTCTGCAGCTGGTAGAAATGTCCTCTTAACAGTCAAGGACAGCAGTGTATTTTCAAGGTGGTACTTGTAAAATGTCAGAAGATGAATGCATTTTATTCAGTGTGCTTCTGATTTTTCAAAGTCACTTAGGGCCGGAGAGAGTCCTCTGACCTGTCTCAAGGCCTGACAGTACCTGTGGCATAAGAATGGGGTCCTATTTGTAAATGTGCATATGTCTGCCTCTCAGGTGTGCCTGCAAGTTGTGTGAGACCTGCATAGACGGTTACCAGAATGGAGGCTGATCTCAAATGCGTGGCAAGTCCAAGGGACAGAGAAGATGGAGCCTAGCAAGCGTTTCTTTGATTTTCCTACTGAGTTCATTTTCAGCATCAAAGCAGTGTTCAGGAGCTAGCACCCCATCTCCCCCTCACACGTTTCCTTTGAATTTCTTTTTTTCAGTCTTTCTGGACAGCCTGCTGCCATGGCCCTACTGTCATACTGATGACCAGCTGGGAGTCCCTTCAAGTTAGAAATGACACTTTGCTCTTAACTTCATCTCATGAGGGGCAAGATGGAGGGGGATACGGGAGAAAGACAGTTCCATCCTGTGCTAGTGATCGTACCAAGAGAAATCTCCAGATGACTTCTATTGCAGCCTCCCTCAAGCTCTATCCAGACAGCTAGAAAACAGATAGTGTCTTTGATAAGACTGTTAACTTGTTTTTCCCCCACCTTATTTCATCTTTCCCTACAAGAGAATTTTATGCGTGTGCAGAGGAGGTGACCCCTTGTCCTCTTTTTCCACAGTTCACTATTTTATGAAATAAAATCCCTGAAAAGAATTTAGTTCTCCTTAATCCACTTCCCCTTTTCACTGTTTCCTCCAGCTCTTATCCAGAAAAAAATCTTATCCTTCAGAAATTCTACCTTTTTCTCCCCTTTTTTCCATTTGTGTCCCCCCTACTGCAATGATACTCATAAAAACTGATAAACCTAAATGTAGATACATCCATGACAAACCAAAGCCAAGAACAGTGTGAAATGCACATGGGCATAGGAAGGACCACTTTTAAATGTCCTCTGAGAGACGGTGTTCCTTTACAATGCGCTGCTTTCTCACTGCCTTCTCATTGTCGCTGCCATGTTTCAAGTACCAGCTTTCAGAATTTTACAACTACTCACATAGAAATGTTTATTTAAATTCTCATGCAGTCATAGCTCATTTCTGTTGTGAAAAACAGGAGTTTCATTTTTTGTATTAAATGGGATTCCATGGGATAATCTCAGAGCTTGAGAATAATAGCATCGTGTTCTGTGTTGTAAATAGCTCACAAGTGACCTTTCAGACCACAGCCTGTTCCTGAGTTGGAGATCCTTTTATCAGAAAGATGAAGCCAGAACTCCGACTTTGAGGGATGAGTTTCCTTCCTTCGTGTCACAAGGGACAGAGTATTTCATTACTTTTTTTTTCCTGTATTATGTTCCATTCGTCTTAAATTGTCAGCCCATAAAGGGCAAGGGCAGCATTTGCCAGGCTCGACGTGAATCGTGGTGTGTAGCATCGTGGTAAATATTATCTTGACCATGATGATGAATATGTTATCATCTGTGATGTAGAGCTACATGATTGTCATCTAGTAGTTTTTTTATAATTTATTTCTTTTTTTGCTTTTAAAGGTCATAGAACTCTGTGATCAAGCTTCTCTGTACTAAGTTTAAAAGTATGAATTTGTTCTTTGAATGAGCAAGCTGTGTCTCTGAAACTGAGGAATGAGTCCCTGTTTCACAGCACAATTTTGCTTTTATTTTCACCGTCTTCATAGAAAACACTCGTGAGTTATATGAGGATGTTTCTCACAGACATTTAATTTTTAATAAACTATCACTAGGTACTAAACTGATATTATATAAACGAATAACACAATAAGTGGTAAGAGGAAGCTGTTCATGATATGATTTGCAAGATGGTTACCCTATACATTTAACACTTTTCTTACACATATAATGTTAGCCAGTGTTTTTGTTTTTGTTTTTGTTTTGGCCGTGTCACGTGGTTTGCAGGATCTTAGTTCCCTGACCAAGGATCTAACCCGTGCCCCATGCAGTAGAGGCGTGGAGTCCTAACCACTGGACCTCCAGGGAATTCCCCACACACAATTTTAAAGGATTTGAGTATAAACTATGTTTACATGCATGTTTGTTAATCCAAATAAATTTTTATATAGTAGCAAAGGGGCAGAGATGAAAACAATACCATATAGTAGTTTTTATGTGCTGTTTTAAAACTGTACTCCCAGGATCCTTAGGACTGAAACAATAGTATTGAACCTTTATGTTTCCAGCTCTATGAATGATTCATTCTCTATGATCTTTTCTGTAGCTACTAAAGTTGTTCAATTTATAAGAAAACAAACAAAAAAAAAATCGAGGGATCAAGACAATGTGTGGTCATGTTCAGTAAACCCAAATATTACTGGTGGGGAAATGCCCCTGGAAAGTGTAGGATGAGAAGACCTTTGGATAAAGACAGAGCTACTTTACAACAACTGGGGACAAGATGAATTTTCAACTGTGGACTTGTTTCATGCAAAAATGCTTGGAGGATTTGGGAATTTAGTTGGAAAGTTGTATCCAGAATGGAATCTAAACATAACATATTCTTCAAGTGCACTTGATGGAAATGCAAATTGAGGTTTCATGAATGCCTGTGTTTTCTTTGAATCTTTGCTTTAATAAACCAGTTTTCCTTACTTTATGATACATTATGTACTACCACTAGTAAATTTGAGCCAGTCATGTATTCAGATCTTTTGCTCTTTTACCTAGAACTGCCTTCCCCTTTCAACATTCTCTTTCATAACCTGAAACATAAAGAGGGTAGCATTCATCCATCCATTCATGACTTTCATACATTGCAAGGTAGAGTTACTTGTGTAATTCAAAGGTTGGAAATGACTTGCCATTTTAGAAGGTAAAGATCAAAGTCATGCCTTAAACTGTAGCCTAAAAAAGTGTTACTCTCCAATATGATCTGCAGTTTAATATTTATTTTAGATGTTTTAAGTTATGAGAGGTGCCCCTGACATTCTCTGAATCCATTAAAACCTGACTACCATTTATCAGTGGCTTCATTCATTCATTCCATGTGTGTGTTCATTATCCATTCATGCACTGACACATTTGTATGCTGGTTTATGGAAGATGAATTAAAAATAGTTCAAGTTCTCTTGGGAGTTTGGGACTAGCAGATGCAAACTATTATACATAGGATGGATAAACAGCAAGGTCCTATAATAAACCATAATAGAAAAGAAAAAAATAACTATGGGTATCTATATATGGTGACATCATAACTAGACTTACTGTGGTGATCATTTTGAAATGCATAGAAATATTGAATCACTATGTTGTACACCAAGAACTAACATAGTGCTGTAGGTCAATTATACTTCAAAAACAAAAAAACAAACTTATAGAAAAAGAGATGAGATTTGTGGTTACCATAGGTGGAAGGGGGAACTGGATGAAGACAGTGAAAGGTACAAACTTATTTATAAGACAAATATTAGAGATATAATGTACAACATGATAAATATAATTAACACGGCTATATGTTATATATGAAAGTTGTTAAGACTAAATCCTAAGAGTTCTCATCACAAGAAAAAAAATCTTTTTTCTATTTCTTTAATTTTGTATCTATATGAGATGATGGATGTTCACTAAACTTACTGTGATACTCATTTCATGATGCATGTAAGTCAAATCATTATTGCTGTACACCTTAAACTTAGTACTATATGTCAATAAAAAAAGAAAGAAAAAGTAGTTCAAGTTCTCAAGTAGAAAGACACAGATAAATAAAGTGCTAAATAGTATGTGATACCTTGCCCTATTTAAGGTGTGGTCAGAGCGCCCTTGGAGCACAGATGAAAGAGTAAATGATTCCATTTGGGCCCAAGGATGGGGAAAAGGAAGTAGGAAATTGAAAGGGCTAACCTTGGAGCTAGACCTAAAACTAAGGCTACTTTGCAGTATCCGGTGTAGGAGGGCTGGGGAATGCAACTCCTGCAAAGGGGATAATATGTATAAAGGCACTGAGGCCTGCATGAAAGAACTTGATGAGAATTTAGGTATGACAGTGTGGAGGGTAGTGTGTGGAGAGGTAGCTGGGATGGGAGCCTGGAAAGGTAGCAGGAGAGCAGTGGTAAAGGACTTTGTAGGAGATACTGAGAACAGGCTTTCCCTCTGCTTCATCAGATGGCTGTTGCAGGTGGGGACAGATGTCCATTCTTTCAGAACTCAGGCAGTGACTAAAACCAAAGCAAGGCTGGTCTGGGGACCGAGTGCTTCAGTTATATATCATGCTCTGCAGTGCTGAGCTGAAGGGCCTCTTTCAGACTCTCAGAATTGCAGGCTGGCAGGGACCTTTCAGTTCACCTTGTCTAGCTCCTTTGTTTTATAGAGGAGCCATCTGAAGCCCAGTGAGACTGAAGAACTTAATAGCTTGCCTTTAATAGTTATCAAATATGATATAGCTGAAGAGTGAAGTCAGAATTCACCCACGCAGACTTCTTGGGTAAGAAATGAGGTGATACACTGTTATGACCCAGACAACCTGTCATCCCAGTTTTAAACAGCTCCTATGAAAGAATGAGTTTTCACAGGTAATATAGTTTGGTTCTTAGAATTTTGAGCACCCTCTTAAAATAGAATTGCCCATAATAAAGGAACCTGACTGCCTAAGACCAGAACACGTAACAGTAATGGCTCTGCCCTCATTCATCCCCTCAGCGATTATTTACCGAGTTCAGTTTGTGTGCCAGGCTCTGAACTGAATTAGGTAGACAATTGGGAGCTAGAACTAACCTCGTCCTTATATCCATGGAACTTAGTCTGTTGCAGAAGACATCATTCAAAAACTTGCACAAATAAGAGGGGATGGTTGAGTAGTATATGGTGCTATGAGAGTGTGCAGTTGGGGTGAGGGGATGTGTGTCGAGGAAAGCTGCTCTGAGAAGTGGCCACTGAATCCACATCTGTAGGGTGAATACAGCTTAACTTGGTGGGGAGGGAAAGGAAGAGTATTCCTTGCAAGGGGTCGATCATGGGCAAAGTCCTGTGTGGGAGGGAGTATAACAAGGAAGGTCTTTGTGACCAGAGTATAGAAAGTCAGGGTTGAGAAGTACAGGATGAAACCAGAAAAGGGCAGGACCTTACAGGCTGTAGTACTGATTTTTTCTATTATTCTCAGAGCTTTGATATATTTATGAGGATGATGACATCATCAAATGTGAATTTTGAAAAGACCTCTGTAACTGCTGTGTGAGAAATGGATTGGAGAGGAACCTGAGTATATGGGCACAGCCCTATAAGGAGACTGCTAGAGAAGGCCAGGCAAGAGGTGATAGCGAAGCTAGGGCAGTGGTGGGAGTGGAGAAGTTGAGAAGAAGATGGCTTTGGGAGATATCAAAGAGATAAGGCCATTGTGATATGGGTCTTGGACTGGATATGTGGGTCAGGGGCATGTGAATGACTCCTGGGTTTCTGGCTTGTAGAGTCGTTGGACACAGTGCTACCATTCGACAGAATTGGGGGCAATGGACGAGGATCTGGCTTGGAGACATGTAAGGATTGTATCAGCTAAATGGTGGCATGAAATAAAAGGAAAACAACCCCATCAAACTGTTGTCTGATATGGCATGATATGTCTTATTACCTTTTCCTTTAAAGAAAAGAAATTGAACCTAATAAAATTTTCCTGATGCCACATATCCAAAAAGCATTTAAGTACAAGTGTGACAGAATCAAAGGGACCTCTGGTGGTCTTATAGATGCTGTATTGAGGAAGGACAACCGTGGAGACAGGGAGCCTTCCGGGAAGGCTTTCCAGCGGCCCTTTGGAGTGATGCAGAGAAATCCACCTAGGAATAGCGAGAGAAAGCAGGACTTACAGCAGAAGACTAACATTTTAGAGTGGGTGATTGGGAGAGAGAAAATTGCTTAGATTTGGCTGGAGGCGGAGGGGAGATAATGAATTCAGTTGAAGCCATGCTAAGTTTTAGGTGCTTAGACCTCTAAATAGAGATATACAAGTTGGAAGTTTGTGTCAGCGGCTGAGGCCACAGATCAGGACTGGAGAGAGACTTGGCAAGTCATATAGTGACAGGTGATTCTGGAAGTCTTAGCACGTTCTCCAAATAGGGAGAATGTATATGGATCGAAGGAAAAAAAGTATAGTTTTACAACTGAGATATTTATTAAATAGCTAGAGTATACCAGACAGTGTGGTAAATTATTTCTGATAGGTGCCTTATTTAATCCTCTACTACCTTTTGCAGTTTCTTCATTGTTACCCGCATTTTCCTCATGAGGTAATGGAGATTCTGAGAGGTTGGTATATTGACCAGAGTCACACAGCTAATAAATGGTCAGATCTGGGTTCAAACCCACATCTCATGATGCCAAGTTTGATGTTATTTTCCTACACCCAGCCTGTTTGACAGCAACATTTAAGAAGAGGGTTAGGGAAAGAAGGTCTACAGAAGAAGGCTGGAGGGTATGAGAGAAGCAGTAGAAAATTCAAAAGAAGATAGACTCCTGAAAGGCAATATGAATGTGGTCACAGTTAGGGAACAGGGCAGTTTCAGAACACAGTGAAGTGAAGGGCCGAGGCATGAAGGGATGGTGAAGAAATGGAATTCGTGAATGGTACTGCCATGTTCGAGAAGGCGATGAGGGGTAGGACAGAGCGACCAGCAGTAGGGGATGTAGTCATGGCAGCCTTGGGAGTTACAAGAGCGTTTGTGAGTGGTAAGAGCTGTACACAGAGCTGGGTTGGGTGCCCGTACACATAGACCTCTCATAGAAGCATCAGGTAGTGCAGGGTTGAGACACTAGTGTTGTGAGAGATTAAGGTAACTTCATGAGTGTAGACAGGCAATTCTGGGTACAAGCTTGCTTTGGAGTCTTTTAAATTGTACTCAATCTGCTGTCTATTCAGTTGTTGATCCCTTATAAGAAGAGGTCTCTGAATTATTATTTGAAGTAATCTGTCAAGATATACAGACCTTTGATTATTTTTCAAGCAGACATGTCTTCTAGGACATCAACATGAGGTCATAGGGTATTTATGGTTATAGTTAGAAAATGACATCATGAACTAGTGCTTATCTAAAATGTTCTAACTTGGTTACTATGTAGTTATTTTTATCTATCTCATGTACTTTAGGTTATGTTTTCTGTCCTGTGTTTTGACTGCTACCGCTAATTTTGTTTTGAGATCGTAAAACAGCTTTAGACTTCTCTGAAAGCCCATTACTTATTGGCATGTTTTCATTTATTGACAGGTTCATGTATTCCTTCAGGCTTTTAAAACACATTCATAGCAATAACAATAATTTATTTTGGGGATTGGAGTTGTATCTAAGTCTCACCATCTGAAAGAGAATTATAAAATTCACTTCCAAAATTTTGGGCTTTTAAAAATCATGCAGTCAAAGCATTTACTATTGTTTTTTTGGATGTGAATTGCAAGGTGGTTTCAGCGTGTATAGTATTTAACAGGAGATGTCTCTTTCTGTTTTCGTGTGTTGAGGTACATTTTTAAAATTTTCTATCCTTGTATCCTTTATGACTCAAGTGTTACTTTCCCGGGGAGAATCACTGTGCTTTTATTCTCCCTTAACCACTCAAATCACGTAGGGATGGTTAATCTGTGCACTCTTTCTCTCTGGTATCCTAGTCCTGCCCAGCCCTGTGAAATGTTTCAGAAACCAATCAGTCTGTAACCATTAGGTTAAGGCTAAATGGTGACTCCCCTCAATTCCAAATGGTCTGAGAGCTGAGGCATGTGGGAACTGTCACGGTGGCCGTGTGTTTAGACCCAGGGGAGAGGTCCAGGCATCACCATTGCTTACTACAGAACCAGAAGACTGCTTTAATGCCACATACTGGGCTAGGCCCTGGGGACATATTAATGAGCAAATAGGTGCAGTCCCTTCTCTTGAGGACTTTCTGGAAAAGAAATATCCTGCAAACAGCATAGCAGAAAGGTAAACCAAGCTTATTAATAAGTAAGAAATATATTCCTTACTTATTTTTTATTTATTTATTTTTTTGCGGTACGCAGGCCTCTCACTGTCGTGGCCTGTCCTGTTGTGGAGCACAGGCTCTGGACGTGCAGGCTCAGGGGCCATGGCTCATGGGCCCAGCCGCTCCGCAGCATGTGGGAACTTCCCGGACCGGGGCACGAACCTGTGTCCCCTTCATCGGCAGGCGGACTCTCAACCACTGTGCCACCAGGGAAGCCCAATTCCACATCTTTGAAATTTGTATTAATAACACTTATTCAACCAAGAAGTTGGCGAATTATGTAAACTTAAAGATTGACTTTCTTCAAGAATCTGTCAAATTAGGATATGACAGCTGGCTCTAGCTATCAATGTATATTTCCTACTCACATTCATTTTTCCTAGTCAATAACATTTAATAGTAAGCAGTATTAACTGGCTGTAACTGATATGATGATCATCTCCATATAATCTATGTCATTTCTTACAGTTATTGCCAGTTTTCGAGGAACTGTCCCCTATGGCCTGTCATTGGAAATTGGAGATACAGTTCAGATCCTGGAGAAGTGTGATGGTAAGTAGACTAGTGTTGATTGTTTGAGGTTGTATAAACAATCTCCTGCAACACTGGACAGTTCATAAAGTTTACAGATTGTTTCCATACTTCTATCAATCCCTGGAATTTCCCCAGTAGTCACAGTGAACCATTTTTAACAAAACTTTTTTCTTGCATATTGAATGTTTGGCTTATGGGAAAGCATTATTCGGTATTTTTAAGCTGATTGTATTTTTTCCTAATATTATTTACTTATATTCACTAGATGCCAACATAGAAAGCAACTGAGACTATTGAATTTGTGAAAGTTCATGACTTGGGGCCAAACAAGAAGGCCTTTCTTAGAATGTCAGGAGTCTGGTGGGTTCCCCAGGACAGAAAGAAAGAGGTCTAGAGCAGAAATGCCTTACCCCAGGTTGGGTAACCAGATGCCTCCAGGTGGGACTCCTGCCCAGGCCAACTCTGCTCTAGTCCTGCAGCCATCTCCTCACCTCCCTCAAATCTGGGCTGAAGTTATTCACTGCATTTGAAAAGTTAAATGAACTTGTATGATTAATTTATGTATCTCATTCAATTGACCTAATATGTATGTTCTCAAATGCTTCTGTTCCTGGTCAACAAAACATCCTTAAACTCTAGTCCTTAAAAAGATCCCAGATGAAATGACTACTCTTTTTTTCTTATCAAAATGGCCACATTGTAAAGTTCTATCAGTATATCCAAAGATAACTGTTTTTCCTCTTAATATATTGTCCTTATTAGGAATTTATAATATGGTAAGATTCTATCATATCAAGGTTCATTATTGGCAAAATTGTGTTCTCCCAAATAGAACTATTACTTTTAGTTAGAGCCTGTTATTAAATTGTGGTGATACATGGACATTTATTTTGTCCAATGTAACTAATAAAAATAAAGGTTTTCTCTGTCATTGCCAGATATATTTTGTTTCTATTTTCTTTACAGATAAATATAAAGTCTGTTTTGAATTGGTGAAAATGGGCTTCACAACTATAGGGGCTGTATTTTTGGTTTTTTAATTAATTAATTAATTAATTTTTGGCTCTGTTGGGTCTTCGCTTCTGTGCGAGGGCTTTCTCTAGTTGCGGCAAGAGGGGGCCACTCTTCATCGCGGTGTGCAGGCCTCTCACTATCGCGGCCTCTCTTGTTGCGGAGCACAGGCTCCAGACGCGCAGGCTCAATAGTTGTGGCTCACGGGCCTAGTTGCTCCGCGGCATGTGGGACCTTCCCAGACCAGGGCTTGAACCCGTGTCCCCTGCATTGGCAGGCAGATTCTCAACCACTGCGCCACCAGGGAAGCCCCTGGGAGCTGTTTTATAACCTGAAAACCTTTCTGTATGATGTAGTTGGACAGAGACCTCTCTGTGACATATCTGCAATTCTCAAAAAGTTTTGGTTTCTGTTAAAATAGTTGTTTAAGAATGGCTATATTTCTTGGATGGATGTCTTTAAGGGATATAGTAAACCCTGACATTATAGAGATTCCATTTCTCAATTCATTCTGTTCTCTCCAGATTGATTTCAGAGTGATGTTTTACAATATATTCTTTTGAGAAAACTTATGAGGAACAAAAATATTTAAATGCAAATCTCAAATACTTCTTTCTAAAAGTTCAATTAATCAAAAGAAGATTCAATTCCATAGAACATTTGTTACATGATAAAAATAATTTCTTACCAATAAGCAAAATGGTTTTTGTTCTTGAAGAAAAAATAAATTGAAAATAATACATTAATAGGGGGCTATATATTAACCATATAAATATCTATCTATCTATCTATCTATATATGTATATATATATACACACCCTGTAATTGTTTTAAACTATAAAAAGATATGTTCCCCATTAAGGATAGTGCCGTAAAATTGATTCAGAGTTCCTTGGAGATTAAGTAACAGGCATTCTACAGAATAAAAACTATGTGTGGATGAAAGAGTGCCATTAGTTCTCTTAATAGATGAGACTTGGCTTCACTCTTCTTAGGCTATCAGACTGATCCTAACCCAAGACAGTAAGCTGAAGAAATGTGTGAATTCACTACAGAACTGCTGGCTGAGCACTATGCTTTGATGGTATAGTCTGGGCTTTGTAGTCAGGCAAAGAGAATTTGGAACTATGTTAAATCTTGTGTAGATTTTTGAATTTCCCTGGGATGTAGTGTAGCGTTTTATAAAATGAAGTGAAACTAAGCTCAGAGAGGTCAATTAATTTGCCCAAGATTCAACAGCTAATAAGTAGCAAAGCCAGAATTTAAGCGCAATACTCTGATTCCAAAGCCTTTATTTCCGTTATGCATGCTTCTATTTTTCATGTACGTTTCCAATACAATTTGTAAATGATTTTATTAATAGAAGACTTAAACTAGTAGTCACTTGACTGTTAGTCGAGCCTAATCCCAACCCCCATTATGTTTATACCTAGAATATTTATATGTAGGGTAAAATTCCATCAGTAAAGGACAGATTGATTTCTAATCATTTCTTCAAAGTATTGTAATGATTTATTGAAATATGACCATGATTATTTCTCCACAGGCTGGTACAGAGGATTTGCCTTAAAAAACCCAAATATCAAGGTAAAAATTATTGCTTTTAACCATAATTATGGGATTTTTAAGAAAGACAGTTATTTTTCTTTATTTCATTATACAATTGAAATTACAGTTGGGACTCTTAGTTGAAATACTAAATGGCAATACAGATTTTCATAATTTTGGAGATTCTTTTGAACTTGGATTATAGTTAAGACATGCTATTCAAATGATAATCCTATGTAGCTCTTGAAATTTATACTGAGAAGACCTTAATAGGCTTACTATATATATATAAAAAAATCTTTTTGAAGTGTTAGTTTCACAGAGAGTGAAAGTAAAATTCAGGCAGGGGAAATATATATATTCCAAAAGAAACACTGAATAGAGGTATTTAATCTTTAAGTTGTTTGTGGCATCATTTGTAAAAAGTTGGTGTGGAGAAACAGGTTTATTGTAGGGTATGTTAAGAGTCCGTTTGGATTTGAGGAGCTGAAATGTGGGAAAATCATATAAAGAGTCCATCTTTCTTACCATTACAGACAAAAACTAAGACTCATTATCCTTTATATAGCTATATACATCCTAAAGAATTATAGTAGGAAGTAATATGATTTTTCTTTTACCTTTCATTTATGTAGTTTATGGTTTTGACACTAATCCTCGCTAATATCTATACTTTTTCTAATACTTTGTTCTAATCTACCCATGCTACCCACATTTCTCTAATATTTTTTTACATGTCATGTTCATTTTTCAGTTTAATTCTGGTTTTACTAGGATTGTAGATAAGAAATTGTATCATTTCTCATTACCAAAGTCTAATATAAGTAATCTAAACTCTTTTGTCTGCCTTTCTGCTTAAATATACCTTTTTTCCGGATCATCCAACTGTGTTTATTACTTTATTTCATTTATTTTAGGCCATTCTAAAGGAGAGCCTGATACTTTAACCCTCATTTAAAGTTATTTTTGGACATCTGCAGGCACATGCAAATGTAGCTTCAGTATTTAATTTTTCATTTAGTACATGCTTGAGAAAAAATGTGTTATGGTTTGTTACTTCTGTTACTCTTTGAACCTCAAGTTCTGACTTTTTCTTGTTAATTACTATAATTACTCTATTTGTTATTCCTACCATATTAAGGTAAATTTAAATTCCAAAGGGAAAAAAAAGTTATTTTTTTAACCTATATACCTATTTACTACTGTTGTATATTACAGAACTTGCTAGTTAAATTTTATATTATCCTTGGATCCACAGTGGTGATAATGTATTCAAATGACATTTGTTTTCCTAAATATTTAATTGAATTTGTCATTTAATTGTACCTAAAAAATCATTCAGAGAATATTGTTGTTTAATGGGTAATAAAATTGATGCTCTTCTTTTTAATGTTGTTTTTTTCAATTTCTCATTTAGAACAAAGGAATAATTTCCTTGCCCTAGCTTTTCCCTACAATAAAAGGCTTTAAGCTAGCGTGGCTTCTTTTGTTTAATTTTTATCCCGTCAAAATGGCAGCCTGGTGATTAATTGCTGCTATGTTTTCATCAAAGATCTTCCCTAACATGTAATACACAGATTGTTTCCAGATTCATAGTGGTATTTTTTAGTATATATTTTTAAATAGACACATGAGTATTTTTGGAGAGAAGAAAAAGAACTACAATGAAAACAAACAAACAAAAACCCCCTTCTTTCAATACTGGAGTATTAAAAAAAAATTCTTATTCAACATGCTTTCTATATAGAATTCTTGAAAATATAAAAATTTTCTGTTTTATAAAGAATATACTTTTGAGTGGGATTTAATTTTTTGATTATATTTATTTTAAAGTATCTCTAAATTTGTAAACTGGTAAGTAGTAGAAAATAAAATGAATGGGTCTAAGCTACAATAGATTTAGCCTAAAGAATATGTTAGAGATTCCTTCTTCCTAGTATTGTTATGGTTGTGTGGCTATATTTTATACATATGACTTACAAAACTAACTCTGCTGTAATAGACAGCTAGAACCATAACCTGCATGTTTTCTCTTCCAGGGTATATTTCCTTCCAGCTACGTTCACTTGAAAAATGCCTGTGTAAAGAACAAAGGGTAAGAAATGAATTTTATTAGTAGTTGAAGGATTTTTCATAGAACCATTACTTATTTTGGAATTTGAAGACTTAGTAATTGTCTTGAAAAATGAACTATAGAAAATCATGCCGTTGTCTGTGTTGTTTGATAAAGACAGATTACACAAAGGCAGTTGGTGGAGAAAATTAAAGAACCACATCTGTGTGTTGGACAACAGTAGGATCTAGGGCTCTGGAGGTCTCTCATTGTCCAGAAATCATGGAATCGGCCTAATCTTTTTTTTTTTTTTAACATCTTTATTGGAGTATAATTGCTTTACAATGGTGTGTTAGTTTCTACTTTAAGCAAAAGGAGTTGGTTTTTCTTGGTTTCCTGCTGTGTAGGGACGCATGGCAGTCACACCCATCAAATGCTGAGTCATGTCTCAACCCCAGGAATTTCCTAGATTCACTACTGAATTATAAGCAGCCAAGTCTGCCATTATTTTCCTATTTGGGGTTAATACCATATCCTTGTGTGACCATTTCACAAAGCCACTATTCTGCTTCAGAGAACATCATTTCTGTGCTGTTTGTTTGATTGAGCTCATTGATCACTTAGGATTTCTGATATATTTGAAAAGGTTTTCCCAGTCTGTGTCCAAAAGGACTTAAAGCAGCTGTTATGATAAAAGATTATTCAAATACAATATCACAGAATGAAAGAGTAGCACTTGCTTATTTAAGTGGTTAACATAAGCAGATTATTCATTTTAAGTGAATCCAAATATTTGCTGCCAATGTCACAAGGAATATGCATTGGATCACTGAATAATTTTCATTTTATGACAAAAGAAACAATGCAGGTTGTACCATAAAAATTTCATTATTCATCAAATGGCAAAAAATAGGAATTTATTAAAGCACATTTTAAAGCATATTAAATTATATCTTCAAACTTTATTTTTACCAGAAAAGTTCCATGGAGGCTATTCAAATGGGTGATTCTTATATCCACTCTCTATAAAGGTAGAGTATTAAATCTTAGCTCAGTGAAATAATTTCTTCAGGTGGCTGAGAGTATATGGTATAACTACTTTGAGTATGTGGATAAAACTTAAAGAGTCTAGGAGATCCTTATGTTATATGTCTTCTATATGTCAGTTACTTTAAGCAGTATTATTATTATTATTTTGATAGTAGTAGTAATTATTTAAAACAGTAGATTAAAAACATAATTCTAATAATTACCACTACTATTACTCTTTTAAAAAATATGTGTCCGTCAGAAATGTTGTGCAGTTATAATCCACCAGAAGTGAGTCAAGCAGAGTTATTAATCCTTTTGGAATTCTTCCACCAGGCTCTATCCAGCTCCCTTCAAGTAAGCCAAGGGACACTCCAGAAAACACATGCTTACTCTTTGTTCTGACCTTTCTGCCCTAGTGATCTGGTCTAGGCAATGTTGAAACCCAGGGTTTCTACCCTGTCCCTTAAAGAGTCCACTTGAGCAGACCCCCTGCAGCCAGAGTTCTTTGCTGCCTTTGCCCCAAGCCCCACCCTGATCCCCTCAACTCTCCAGAGCAGAGGGCCACCCAGCCCCCATCTTACCTTCTGACTGAGGAAGAGAAAAGAGAAGATGCTAGCAAAAACGTCAAGCATCACTTCACCCAGTGAAAGTCCTCTCTCTCAAACTGTATTGGGGTGGGACATAATTTTAATTGAAACAAGTATCTTCTTTTATTTTTTTATTTTTATTTTTGTCCCAGCCAGTAAGTGGTGAGTATCTGGCTCCCTTGAGTCCGAGGAAGTTTATATATGGGTAAAGGTGTCTCAGAATTTGGTCGTGTAAGTTTAAGACTTGGTTGTGGGTTCTCCACCTGAAAGAGGGCATGATAAACATTATACAGCAAGAGAACTTCAGGGGAGAACCAAAATTTATTTTCTTAAAAAAAAAATGTTGGAATTCATTGAGACTTTAGGTTCTAGGACTATTAACTGGAAGAAAAACTTTAGCCTGAAAACATTCAAAAACACGTGTTGCCAGGTGATTGCTTTCCCAGAGAGGAACCTCTTTGGGATTTTGATGTTACCTGCCTTATTTTCAGAGGATTAGCACCCTGATTGCCCACCAGGATGAAATAGCTGCAAAGTTCATCTCAGAATAACTGAACAAAATATAATTTCAGGGGCAACTACTTATGACAGACTGTTTGAATGTTGATTTTGGTATAATTAAAAGGAAACAGCTGCCTAAAATGGCAATTCTGTGCTTCTTAAAAATTTACATTTTGGTTGAACAAACCCCAGATCAACTTCCCACAGACAGAATTGCCTTTATGTTCTTTCCTGGGTCTTCAGAGCAATGCAGGACTGACGGGGTCCTTAAATTATAGTTTGTGAGGTCACTTCTCTATTGTTTAATTCCTGCTGAGGTCATTTCAGTTTTTAGATGTTAAGTAGGTTGTTGAGTTTTCCTGGAAATTCACTGTTCCCTCCTGACCTTGCATTCTATCATTTTATAGTCTCTGTGTCCAAATATTCATCCTTTAAATTGCAACAGCTGCTTCAAAAGCAAAATAAATGCACTACCATTTAAAAATGTCATATTACGTAGACTTGATAAAAGGTTCTATATATGTCACAGTTCATATATTACTGTTTACTTTTATTTCTAGTTTTACAACCCAGCTTTACATTTTCAGCAGTGTTTAATCTCTAGAAAGGAGTAAAACATTCACAGGGTCAGTACCTGTGAATTGGTCTTCTGTACTCTATCTTTGACATACAATAACCTTTTTTTCTCGCCTCTAGTTTCTTTTTTCAAATTCTTCCAGTTTTTGCGCAGCTTAAAATGGGTAAGTGCCTATTAATACTACAGCTTCTCAAAAGAATGCTAACTGACTGTACTGATGGGGATTATCTCTTCATTTGAGTATTTTTTTCCAAGGACAATATCTAATATGTAGACACTGAACCAGGTTACATGGATGATCAAGGAAAAATTACAGGGTCAGTACTTTAGCAGCAGTATGAAATGAGAAGAGGCTCTGTTGGTGAAGAAATCAAGGCAAGATTTTAATTCCCACACTTGCTGTCAAGAAAACTTTACAAAGAAAATTATATGCACTTTGGACACAACGTCAAAAAGGAATGCAGAGCAGTTATTGGCCTCATGCTATGAAGTAATTTTTCCTTGATCATCCATGTAACCTGGTTCAGTGTCTACATATTAGATATTGTCCTTGGAAAAAAATACTCAAATGAAGAGATAATCCCCATCAGTACAGTCAGTTAGCATTCTTTTGAGAAGCTGTAGTATTAATAGGCACTTACCCATTTTAAGCTGCGCAAAAACTGGAAGAATTTGAAAAAAGAAACTAGAGGCGAGAAAAAAAGGTTATTGTATGTCAAAGATAGAGTACAGAAGCCCAATTCAATCTTCTGTTTTTTCCCTCCATCTCCTTCTATATCTCCTTAATATAAGGACCACTATACATACCCTGCTAGATGTTGGTATGAATATTTTCCAAGTATAGTTTCTGACGTTTAGAAAAGAAATAGGAGAAATATATTACCTTAATCATGAGCGGAGCGTTCTGCAATGGATATTCAAATATCTGTCATGTCAAACCCTTAATAAGTTCTGTGATGCATGACAACGTTACTGATAGTAGTAATCATTTTTCATGGTCTTGTTGGCAAGTCATGAAAATGAAGTGTTAATGAGAACAAGTGAGTGTTCAGTCAGTATATCAGTGTCTAGTTGTTTAGAACGATGAGTTAGTTTAGATGTTTGCAGCCATCAAAGCCTGATCGTTGAATGAGCCTGTCCCTCCCTTTGAGTCCTATAGTCATAGAGCTTGGAAGGCAAAAGCCATCTCACAGTTTATGTAGCCTGGTGACCTCATGTTACACACAAGGACTTTGGGACTTGGAGAAGTTAAACGAGTTGCTCTTTAGAGGTCAAACTGTGGCTGGAGCAGAACTCTTCTGCTATTGTTGCTTCACCACCACACTGCTCAGACTTGATCTGGATAAAGTGGCTGGTCGTTCTGTTATGGTACTGCCGTAACCCACTTTGCATTCCTCACACAAGTTCATGATCGGATCCTGGTTACTGTCTGTAGAACCAGAAATAACTCTGCAGCTTCCTTTCCTGGTTGGTCTTTTAGAGTGTTTAAAAGAAGATTATTGCCTATGTCATTTGCATATACACTTTGTTGTTGTTGTTCAATTTCACAGACAATTTGAAATGGTTATTCCCACTGAAGACTCTGTTATCACGGAAATGACATCAACATTAAGAGACTGGGGAACCATGTGGAAACAACTCTATGTGGTATGTAACTTTTTAATGGCATCATGTTTCCGATAAAGAATTGTTTTAAGAAATATTTGAGCACATGCTGTAAGTCACTAGTACTCCTCCAGGAATTAGGGATAGAGAGCTTAATAAGACTCAGTGTTGTTTTAATCCCTGTGTCCATCTAGAATGGATTTTGCAAGTTCTTTTTCAAGCCGCACGAAGGTAAAAGATCACTTTCCTGGCATCTAATCAAATAGGATGGTTTACATGGAACCAGGGTTAGGCTTTCTGAATACGTTTAATTTTCAGGGGGAACTAAACTTATTTTCAATACAATTTTCATATTGGTGGTATTTTTTATGTTCTAATTCTCTATAAATCATTCAAGTATAATAAAAATGATAGGCTGCTTAGCCAGAATCAATGAGAATGTTCTAAATATACAAGAGAAAGAAATGTTTCTTTGGGAAAAAAGGGGTCAGTGTTTTGGGTATATATATATATATATATATATATATATA
>NW_020174561.1:12654010-12676121 GCF_003031525.2 Neophocaena asiaeorientalis asiaeorientalis
GTCTTCTGTGGTGCAAACCCTGTGGGAAGTACTCTATATGTAGTATCTCATTTAATCCTTACTACCACTCAAGGAAATAAAAGACTATGATCATCCTGAGTTTACAAATGAGGAAAATGAGGCCGAGAGTGAAGAACTTGCTGGAGGCCAAGTAGTTGGAAAATGGCTGAGCTGGGATTCAGATGTAAATCTAGTATCCTCCCCTCACTCTGAACCACTGTATATGGGGAATTGGGGTGACGTTTTGGGGAAGATGAATTTATTTCTTCTCTGATTTTCAAAGGAATTTATAGAACAGCTTAATCATTGGAAGGGATGTGCTCAAAATACAAAGGTGTACTTATCCTGACAAAATGATTTGAAATAGCCTGTCAAAGAGAAAATCCAAATTAGTGAGGGATATGGGCACAAAATGACCGTTTTTATTTTCTGCTACATAGAAAATGCAATAGGGGCACTTCCCCGGTGGCGCAGTGGTTAAGATTCCACCTGCCAATGCAGGGGAACATGGGTTTGAGCCCTAGTCTGGGAAGATCCCACGTGCCGAGGAGCAACTAAACCCGTGTGCCACAACTACTGAGCCTGCACTCTAGAGTCTGTGAGCCACAAGTACTGAGCCCGCGAGCCACAACTACTGAGGCCCGCACGCCTAGAGTCTGTTCTCTGCAACAAGAGAAGCCACCGCAATGAGAAGGCCACGCACCGCAACGCAGAGCAGCCCCTGCTCGCCACAACTAGAGAAAACCTGCGTGCAGCAATGAAGACCCAGTGCAGCCATAAATAAATTAATTAATTAATTAGAAAAAGAAAATGTAATAGGATAGTTTATTGAGGCAAGAAAATCTTTAAAAGTCACTAATAAAAACCCTTTTGATGTTGGATTCCTCTGACCATGCCCTCCTGGAGCTGGTGGCGTTAGGGCTCACTACTCAAATCCACAAGATGATCTTAGATGAAACACAGTGTCTAGGCTTTGCTGGGGTGAGGTAAATGCACTGTCAAGATAACTGAACTCAAGGGCTCTCTGCTGGGAGACTACAAAGGAAATGCAGATCTCCTTTTTAGACTTAAAAAAATTTGTGTTGGAAAGAATATAAAACCCAAGTATTATTTCATTTAATATTGTACCTGACACTAACATGGAAAATGAAACTATGTGAAATTTTCAAATCACTGCATCCTAAGTACCCACTATAAAAATAATGACAGTGTAAGTGTCAACCATTAGCTGAGCTAAGGCACCAGCACTTTTCCTTTTATGTAGCTGCTGGTGAGGAACAGAGTTGAATTTCCACTTGATTCTTCCTTATCTAGCTATTTTTGCCTGCTTTTGAGGCTGCGAGCATCTATTTTGGGGACATACTTGATTGGCTTGAAAACCTATGTGTTGTAAGCTCTAGGAGTAACCTTCTCACCTCCTACCGTCCTAAGTGACGGAAACAGAGAGAGAATTTTTTCTAAGTTTCCTTGGATACTGGAATGGTAGTCAGTTCTATTAGGAAAAAATATGAAGTTTATCCTGGAAGTACCAGGTTTTTGACCTTGAGAAGGAGGCTGACTTGACTCTGTCGGACCTTTTGGTTTCTCTTTTCCTGATGTAAACGTTTTTGCTAAATGTTTTAGTTCAAGTTCATCATGCTTGAGTGTATTGGGGTACTGTCTGTGGTCTTTCCTAACAGTTTTAAGGCTAGCTTCTCCACTGCAAGCTTCTCCACTGGAAGGTGCTTGATGAGCCACTAATATCTTGTCAATTGTAAGTAGTATATGAGATATACTTAATATATGTAGGGAATTTAGCATAAAAAAGCACATGGCAGATGCTTGAGAAATGCTACTTGCTGTTTTTAATAACATTGGTAATGGCCTAATTAATGTCCTTTAAAATATCACTTAGTAAAATATCAGTAATCTAACCACAAAACTTTTAGGAGAAATACAGCAGCCATCTTTTACCAAGTACTTTTGTGCGGGCCTTTGGGTGGGTATTTCACCTCTCTCTTCTGTGGGACTCTGCCAGGTAGTTTTTATTCTCGAAGCTCATCAAAGATAATCTATCCAGGGTCCCATGCTAAGTGGGAAAGCCTGGCTGTAAACTGAGGTCTGCTGCTCAAAAAATGATATTATTTTCATCTTGAGGCAAATCAAAACTTACCCATTCTCTACAACACTAAAATATTTGCAGTTCACTTTTTGCAAAAAATATTGCAGAAATTTTCTGATATATTGTAAAAATGTTTAGATATTTTTCTATTTTAAGTGTTTAATATTGTACCCTACCGTTTTCATTTGACATTAAATCAAAAGCATTCTTCACGTTTCCTGAACAGTCTTCATAACTATCCAATTTTTAAAATCCAGTTTTTAAAGAAGCATCATTTTCTGACTAGCTGTCAAAACAGATATGTACTGTTTTCATGCACTAGTAGGGAGGGTTTGCTGGTCAGGACTGCAGTATGTCACTGTTCCTGCCACCTCTTCCTGAAAGGGAAAGCGGACCAACTTGTTTTCCTTTTATAAAGGATCTGACTTCTTCTCAGCTCAATGTTCTCTTAGACTTAAGAACTAGAGGCGACATTATTAGGAAATCAAGCCCATTCTTCTGGACAACTGCAGAACGCCTTCCCCAAGAGCAGGACAAGTGACTTTCACACTGTGACAGTCATTTTAAGCAGAGCTGACTCTCTCCCCGGCTGCATGAGATTTGACTTTATATTTTCCTTATGTAATTTCTTTGACTCAAGTGAACTTTTCTTTCTGACCACAGAGTTCCTCAAGTTTTTTTTTTTTTTTTAATTTTTTTAATTAATTTTTTAATTGGAGTATAGTTGATTTACAATGTTGTTAGTTTCAGGTGAACAGCATAGTGATTCAGTTATATATATATGTATATGTATGTGTGTATATATATATATACATACATACATATACATATATATATATCCTTTTTCAGATTCTTTTCCATTATAGGTTATTGCAAGATACTGAATATATAGTTCCCTGTGCTATACAGTAGGTCCTTGTTTATCTGTTTTATATATAGTAGTATGTGTCTGTTAACCCCAAACTCCTAATTTGTCCCCCCCACTTTCCCCCTTTGATAATTGTAAGTTTGTTCTGTGTCTGTGAGTCTCCTTCTGTTTTGTAAATAAGTTCATTTGCAACATTTTTTTTAGATTCCACACATAAGTGAAATCATATGATGTTTGTTTTTCTGTGTTTGGCTTACTTCACTTAGTAGGATGATCTCTAGGTCCATCCTCCTCAAGTTTTTCCTGATCTTCCCTGCTTGTTCTTTTATATGATCTAAACAGAACCCACCTCTCAAGATCCACCAAAACTAACAGCTCTAAATCAAGGTATTTCATTCTTCAGCTGCTGGGAATACGTAGTGCAGTCTCAGCCATTGTGGTTGGGAGCTTACACCAGGTGAAGAACACAGACACTGACCAGTGACTCAAAACATTATAGCACCTTTGTAATGACTTGTATGGGAGTGTATAACGTGAGTAAAGAGTGAGAGGTTATAGAAGAACAGGCTCAAGAGAGTGCTCTAGGAGTTGAGAGCAAGATTATTGATATCTCAGGGGATCAGGGATGGTGTCATGGAGAATCCTTCTTGGTCAGCTGGCACATTGCCTAACCTGCACAGTACATGAAAATGCTTTTCCAGTCACCAAGCATTGATAAAGCAGAAGATCCGTCACTACTTTTTACCAAAAAAAGAAAAAAAGAAAAAGACCATCTTTACCCATCACCCAGAACTTGGTATTTCTGGCAGCTTATCTCTGTAGAGGACTTTAGATGAACGATCATCTCAGTACTTTCATACCACTATTCATATAGCCTACTAATAATTTTTGTAGAAAGTAAAAGCATGGCTTCTTCTTAAGAAAGATGAAGGGTTGATGCAAGATGAAATGCTTATAAAAGGTTTACCCTAAATATCTCTGGGGAAGAGACATACATTTAGATTTTGATAAAGACACAATATTTATAAGAGGGTTTATTCTGAATCAGAACATTAATGATAACAGCATTAGTAGCAGCTGTTACTTACGTGATATTTATTCTGGGCCAAGCATTGTTCTCAGAGTTTTAATATATGAAGTCATCAATCCTTATAGCAAGCCTATGAGATAGGTACTATGACAGCCATTCTACAGATAAGAAAAGAAGCACAAAGAGGTTAATACACTGCCAAAGGTTTTTCAGTCAGTGAAGGGCAAAATTTGAATGCAGATTGAGGTAGTTTGTCTTTCAAGTCTGTGCTCTTAATCAGTGTACTATTGGGGTCTCTTCACAAATGTTATCTCTAATCCATAAAATAACCTTACAGGAAGTTAGTGCTGTGCCTGTTTCACAGATGGCAAAAGCCATACTCAAAGCCTATAAAACTAGTGAGTGGCAAAACCAAGATTTGAAGCCAGGAGTTTAACCTGTCTTTTTTCCACCTAAGCCTCCTCGCTTGATGAATTTCACAGGAGAATAGCCTGAATTTACGTGAATGTTCAACAAGTAAGAAAGAAAACATTTCTTTTTAAGTCTAAATACTGACCAGATAATAGCAGTGAAAATTCATCAATGAACGAGTGTGAGAGCCCTCTGTGTACCCAGCTTCTGATGGGAACACAGTAAAGCATTAAGACCAACATGTAAGAAATAATTGGAAAACCGTGTTTTCTGTTGAATTGGCTTTAATTACATGCAGGCATACTTCAGAGAAGGGGAAAAAAGAATGTGAGCAAGAGTTGTAAGGGGAAGATTTCCTGAGGGAGGTGGAAGTCAGATGGAGCCTTGAAGGGTAGTAGAATTGGATGGAGCTAAAGAAAGAGGATTTGAGGTGGAAACGGAAGCAGAGTAAGTAAAGCCAGAGACCAAGCTTGGGTGTGGAGGCTTAGTGAGGACCCTGGGACACAATGTCTGTGTTGGGGAGTCTGAGAAGTGAAGTTGGATTCTTGGGCAGGAGAACAGCATTGTGAAATGGGATGAAAGCATGTAGAGCAATGAGTGCATTTGAGGACCCGAGGGGAGAGTTTGTCTGTTAATGGAGAATCTGTCCACAGAGTGGCCAGCACACAGAGGGTAAGCAGGACTGCCCCCCATTTCCTTTGTGGTTACCCCGTGTGTCAGTGACTGACCATTGAATTTCCGCATTTGTGTATTTCCCAGAGAAATGAAGGCGATCTCTTCCACCGGCTGTGGCACATCATGAATGAAATCCTGGATCTGCGACGGCAGGTGCTTGTGGGGCATCTCACCCATGATCGGATGAAGGACGTGAAGCGCCACATCACCGCCCGCCTGGACTGGGGCAACGAGTGAGTACTGGCCACTGAGGGGGTGGTCTCTGGTGGCTGAACACAACAGATGTGACTGCAACACAGGTGTGAGCCACTATGCAGTCATATCTCTGGAAGACACCAGAGGAGGCTTTTCCATCTTTCCCCTTTGGGGGGCTTAGTGCAAACTCTCACTAGTAGAGTCAGGAACTGCATCCTCTAGGGCTGGTGGGGGTCCCAGGACATTGTCAGTTCTCTACTGCCCTGTGTGCTCTGACAGTATGCAAATGCTCATGAAATACAAAGTGTTCACTGGGGTCAATCAGACAGGGCGTCTGCTAAAAATTCATCTTGTTTCAAGGCTTTAGGTTTGGCATGTGAATTTCCTTCTAGATATATTCCTCTTCTTTATTGTGGCAGTAGGTCGTTGGTGTAATCTGGAGGGATACCCTAATGCTAATAGCTTCTGTTAAAAGTCTTCGGGCAGGTACCCTGGGTGGGAGGGGGGCGCGCTCTCCTTATTGCCCTGATTCTGCCTGTGTATACATATTAGTCTCTTTGAGGAGCTACTTGGGAGAGCTCAGTAAAAAAGCTGTTCTTGACCAAGATTTACTTTTAAATAAAACTGTGAGTGACTAACTAAAATAACAGCCAAGCACTTTAAATAGTATCTCTAATCACTTAAAGCTCTGATGAAGGCTGATATTGTGCTAAGTATGAATGTTAATATATGGGGGAGAAATTAGAATAAACCGGCTTTGACTATGATGTTAGACTTGTATGGGCTTAAGTTTAAGGAAGGTAAATGGTCCCTCGGTATCCTACAAGGTCATAGCCTCCCTCCGTTTCCTCTCCCCAAATCCCCATTTGCTATTTGGACCTTCAAAGGATCTTAGGGCAACAGAATAAAAGAAAAGCAGACAGAAAAAGGAAAAGGCAGTAAAATGTGCACCACAGATAAATTTGCCTCTTGCTGAATCTGGAAAAACTGATCTGAAACGAGAGTGTGCTTCCTCTAACCATAGAAAGTCGCTTTATCAGAAGCCAGTTTTGTTTCCTGCCAAGACGTCACATACTACAGGTATGAAGACGTGGACCCACTAACACATTTTAAACCTCTGTCTCATCCAGAGTCCTTCTGGTATTTCGTTGAGTGAGCTGTGCCATTCATCCTTTTACCCACAGTCGGGAGAGCAGCCCTAATTCATTTATCTCAGGGAGATTTATTCCTTCTGGGGAGTCAAAAACAAGAGCAGGTTTGGAATGCAGCAAGATATTGTACTCGGAACTCTGCTTTTTTACGATGGGAGGCAAATTCCAGAGCCCTCCTTGACTTCAGTTTCCTCACTTGTCGAAGGAGTAAGTTGAGCTAGAAGAGGTCCAAGGCCCCTTTCCGCTCCAGGGCAACATGATTCAAAGCACATAGCACTTCCTGAGAGAGATGATTTGCCAGCCACATGCATGGAGCCTCCGGTCTCGCTGTGTGAGATGGGGTAGCACTTTGAGGGGTGGATCTGGAGACTTTTTATTTTTTTTTTGCGGTATGCGGGCCTCTCACTGTTGTGGCCTCTCCCGTTGCGGAGTACAGGCTCCGGACGCGCAGGCTCAGCGGCCATGGCTCACGGGCCCAGCTGCTCCGCGGCATGTGGGATCTTCCTGGACCGGGGCACGAACCCGTGTCCCCTGCATCGGCAGGCGGACTCTCAACCACTGCGCCACCAAGGGGAGCCCCTGAAGACTGTTTGACCATGACTTAGGCTGCCCATCTTTCATGTGTTTTTTGTTTGTTTGTTTTGAGAAAACTTTGAGCTTTCTCTGGATTATATTGGCTCTTAGTCATTGTGCTGATCCTCCTTTAAAAGACTAGTTTGTAAATAGGAAGAAAGTTGGATGAAGTTAGCTTATCAAAAATAGCTTAGAAATATAGAGCAGGCAAGAAGATGATACTTTTTCAGTTTTAGGAAGGAAGATGATGACATAAAGAAGGGAAAGGAGGGAAAAACATTGGTTATGACTGAATCATGGCTCAGTTTGGACTCATGTAAGTTCTAGCTTGTACTTTGGGCAGTTCTTTGGCTAATTTATGGTAAGTTGGTAAAACATTGATGCATGAAAGTGAGCAATATAATTTATTTAGATCATCCTCAAATTCATGAATTTTCTGAGGTCTCATTCTGTTTCCTTTGAATTTCTTTGACAGCTTATTTAAAATGACTTACAGTTTACAGATTGTGCATTTACTGTATTCCTTTAAATATAGTTTTCTTACTGAATGGAAAAGCAAAAGTGGAAAGCAAATTCAGATAATTCTCTTGCATATTAAACTAAATTGTTCTGCAAAATTGTTTATCAGCATGTAGATCTCAGGATGAACATAAGTGAAAGATGTGTTCAATCTCAAGTTGTATGTCAAACTGTTGAAGAGTGGTGAAGAGAAGCCCTCTAGATGGAGGAAGCTTCAGGGGAGGGGGAGGGGGAGGAGATAACCCATCTTGTTCCCTAAAGGGGCCATCAGAAGAAGTGTTCTCGCCTGGAAGCCTCGAACAGACTTAAAATAATAGCACCTGTCTCGGTTCTCCGTAGAGTCCTGTGCTGTCCTTTGATTTTCCTGTGATAATGATACAGGAGAGAGTACCCATTCATTCTTCCTTCCTGATGTCCCAAAGCAGTTCAGTGACTGAGTTAATATAAAACTAACCCCCCATCCACCCATTTCCCTTGCTGGCTTCCCATGTCCTAGGTCCTCTCCTTCCATCCTGTTCCTTCCCTCTTTGCCTCATTTCTTCTTGTTTTTTAGAACACTGTCCTGATCCTCTTCTGTGAGCTTAGAAGCCTCACACAGTGGGAGGGTTATCCTAAGGATATACCTAGGAATTAACAGAACAAAATAGAAACATATCAAAGTCTCTTCACACAGCTAGGACTCCAGGAAGCCAGCAGAAGTTGAATAATCCAAGCCTTATGAGAGGAAGAGACTTGCAGATCACCAGCTCCTGGGGCCCCAAAGCTGAGGAAGGTTCTGGATCCCACACCTACTCCAGACCTCTGCTGCTGGAGTTGGTCTTAACTCAGTCATTCTGCAGTGATGTAGATCACTTGTCCTTCATGTTTCTCAGATGGTTGATGCTATGTGAATTTCTAGGTTCTCACTGACAGCCAGTATCCGTTATTCATGTTCAAACTGAGCATTTTATACCAGCTGTTCATGAGCTGCTGGCCAGTCCAGGGATTATTTGTCCTTTGGTCAGGTGCCTACCTGTGGGCCAGTCAGGTATGGCTCGGGAAGGGGAGATGGTCAGATGACTAAACTACTTCAGCTGCCCCCTGCCCCTCCCAGAAGAAAGTATGGTAGGGCAGCTTCTCATGGAACATGACACAGGGAAGGAGGTAAGTGCCATGATTCACGTGTGTTGTATGCAGGCACACTGCAGAGATAGGTTCAGTTCCAGACCACCACAATAAAGCAGGTTCGGTTCCAGACCACCGCAGTAAAGCGGATATTGCAATAAAGCAAGTCACAAAATTTGTTGACTCCCCAGTGCATGTAAAAGTCATGTTTACACTGTACTATAGTCTATTAATGTGCAATGGCAATATGTATTAAAAATATACATATCTTAATTTAAAAATACTCTATTGCTAAAAAATGTCAAAACAATTAAGATAGTGACATCAAAGATCATTGATCAGAGATCCCCATAACAAATGTAATAATGAAAAAGTTTAAAATATTTTGAGAGTTACCAAAATGTGACACAGAGACATGAAGTGAACAGATGCTATTAGAAAAATGGCACAAACAGGCGTGCTTGACACAGGGTTGCCACAAACCTTCAACTTGTAAAAAAACGTAATATCTACAAAGTGCAGTAAAAACAAGGTATGCCTATATCCTCTTTCCTTTGCTAGATAATCTTTCCTCAGCAATACTCACCTGGTGTCTTCTGATATCTTATGTTGTAGTGCAGTGGTCCTCTCTTGGGATGGGATGGAGAATGGGGAACAGACCCTATCAGAATCCCCTGATGAGGTATAGCAAGGGGGATTTATTAGTCTGCTCAGGCTGCCATAACAAAATACCACAGACTGGGTGGCTTAAACAACAGACATTTATTTTCTCATAATTCTGGAGGCTACTAGTCCGTGAGCAAGGTACCAGCAAATTCAGTTTCTGGTGAGTACTCTGTTGCTGGCTTGCAGATGGCTGCCTTCTTACTGTGTCCATACAAGGACAATCTCTGGAGTCTCTTCTTCTTCTAAGGACACCGGTCCTGTTGGATTAGGGCCTCACTCAAATGACCTCACTTAACCTATATTATCTCCTTATAGTGCCTCTTTTCAAATATAGTCATACTGGGGTTAAGGCTTCAACATACAAATTTTGGGAGGACACAGTTCAGAAACTAACAGGGAGACATGGGCATTTTGAAAATGAATTACCGAGTTTGTGCTTTGAAAGTTCAACAAAAATTAGAGAATGGGAGTGTGATTTTTAAGTTTGTTAAAGAGAAACATAAGTGAAGAAAAGTGAGAAACTGTTTTAGTATCTAAAAGCCAAGTCCTACCGTCAAGAGGGCCACAGTCTTGTAATCTTAAAACCAACAATCCCTAAGGGTGGCTGGGGAAGTACCTGGCTTGAAGTATGTGCTGAATTAATAAGAGGTTTTTACTTATGAAACCTCTAATGAGGTTTTGGGGAGGTCACAGAATTTTAGGATTTTTTTTTTTAACATCTTTATTGGGGTATAATTGCTTTACAATGGTATGTTAGTTTCTGCTTTATAACAAAGTGAATCAGTTATACATATACATATGTTCCCATATCTCTTCCATCTTGCGTCTCCCTCCCTCCCACCCTCCCTATCCCACCCCTCCAGGCTGTCATAAAGCACAGAGCTAATATCCCTGTGCCTTGCGGCTGCTTCCCCCTAACTATCTACCCTACTACGTTTGTTAGTGTGTATATGTCCATGACTCTCTCTCGCCCTGTCACAGCTCACCCTTCCCCCTCCAGGATGTTATTAAAATACAAAAGTAAGAAGGCTTTGGTTGTATAATTGGAAATGCCATGCAGGAAGGCTTCCGTATTAGAGAGAGTAATGATGTGGAAGGGATGTAGAGCAAAATATCCTCAGAGAATTAAGTGTGAGACCCGGAGTGGGATAATTGAGGGGAGTCTGGTAGAGAGACATCATGAAGCCTTTGGGATAGTTGTGATGGTTACGGAGATGAGTAGAATTATACAGCCTTGACATCAGTGTAGTAAGGTGGATGCCTGGAGAGGAGTATGTTATCAAGGTCACTAGAGGGAAACTGGCAAGATTATACTCATTTTCCTCTGTCCATGGTAAGACATCACAAATCCGATACCATACTTGGTCCCACTGAGGCTGGATATAACGTTAGAATATTTCTTAGCATAGTAATTCACGTATCAGTCACAGTGAAACCTGATGTAAGAGATTAAGCCATTTTTGCTACCCCAGGCATAGACCTATGCTGTCCTAATTTCTGTCCCCTGCCTTTACTGAGTTTCTCCTAATGACTGACCCCAGAACTTGCTATGAATAAGGACCATGCATGTGTTGCCAGAGATTCCTATTATTAATGTGTTAGCTCTGGATATAACTAGGAATTTTGGTGCCAGGTCAAATCCTAAAGGCTACATTTCCTTCTCCTCAACTCTGTTTCTAGAACAAAATTATGTCTATCTCTAGTTTCCACCCCAGTACAAGGAGGAAGGGTTTCTGTGGTAATAGCTTGTAGGGTGCTAAAGGTTCCCCATCATAGATTATCGAGGCCCCCAGTGGCAGGAGTGCTCCACCAAGAGTGCCAGCCCATTCCCACCCGACCCCATTTACTTGCCTTTGTCATCTTCTGTTTCTCAAGTTATGACCGGTATTCAGCCTAGTCACTTACTCCAATCACAGTGAGAGGTTAATATAAGGTAAAAAATATGGGTGAGAGAAGCATGGTGGGTGATATATCGAATGTTAGGGTGATACAGTAAAGATAATTATTTTTTTTTAATTTATTTTATTTTTTGGGGGGTGTATGCGGGCCTCTCACTGTCGTGGCCTCTCCTGTTCTGGACGCGCAGGCTCAGCGGCCACGGCTCCCAGGCCCAGCCGCTCCGCGGCATGTGGGATCTTCCTGGACCGGGGCACGAACCCGTGTCCCCTGCATTGGCAGGCGGACTCTCAACCACTGCGCCACCAGGGAAGCCCAAAGATAATTATTTTTAATATATCCTATCAAGGTAACTCTTCCACCAAATGTTTGCAATCTGTTTTCTAGACAACTGGGACTGGACCTGGTGCCTAGGAAAGAGTACGCGATGGTGGATCCAGAGGACATCAGCATTACTGAGCTCTACCGATTGGTAGGTATAGGAATCCTTGGCTCATAGCCTCACTGCTAATTTTGTGGTTTCCATGACACTCTTCATACTTGCTTGATTTTGTAAGAACAGGATGTTCCCGGTTTAATTTGGAGCAAGAGAATTGAGAGCTGAGGTGACCATGCCCCAAGTACAAAACTGAGATAATTTACCCACCTCAGAATGCCCTGACGTTCCTACTGAGCCCTCAATGCCCAGGCACTAGGAAGTAAAGAAGTTTGAAGTTTTATTTTGCAAATCTTTGTACTTTGCCTAGTCTAGTGAAATCTTTGTATTTTGCCTAGTCTAGTGGAATGGTTATAAGTCATACATATTTATCTGTTCTGTTTCAGTATATTGTTGTGACTAATGGTTTCCAGTTAGTGCTCACCAATATGTTAGCTCCCCTCCCTGCCCTGCTATCACTGTATGCACAGACTCCTGAAAGTATCCCTTCCTTGGTCTCCAAATGCTAGACTTATCCCCCACCTCTCCCAAACCCCAGGCCATCCCTAAGTGCTGAAGCTTGTTAATAATCCTGAGATATTTGGTCATCTTGCCCATTGTGGCGTCACCCATGACTTGAGTTTTTTGTCTAGTTACATGGTAGGTTGAAGTCCAGTTATTTACTTGGCATCTAGGTTCCCCAAGTCTGGTCCCATCTGCCTTGTTTTTTTTTTGGCTGCGTTGGGTTTTGGTTGCTGTGCATGGGCTTTCTCTAGTTGCGGTGAGTGGGGGCTACTCTTCATTGCAGTGTGTGGGCTTCTCGTTGCGGTGCTCTTGTTGCAGAGCACGGGCTCTAGGCACATGGGCTTCAGTAGTTGCAACACGCTCAGTAGTTGTGACTTGCAGACTCTAGAATGCAGGCTCGGTAGTTGTGGCACACAGGCTTAGTAGCTCCGCAGCATGTGGGATCTTCCCGAACCAGGGCTCGAACCTGTGTGCCCTGCATTGGCAGGGGGATTCTTAACCACTGCTCCACCAGGGAAGTCCCTAGCCTCGTATTCTTTTTTTTTTCTTTGCGGTACACGGGCCTCTCCTTATGGCCTCTCCCGTTGCGGAGCACAGGCTCCAGACGCACAGGCTCAGCGGCCATGGCTCACGGACCCAGCCACTCTGCGGCATGTGGGATCTTCCCAGGCCGGAGCACAAACCCGTGTCCCCTGCATCAGCAGGCGGACTCTCAACCACTGTGCCACCAGGGAAGCCCCCCTAGCCTCGTATTCTTAATATTTGTATAAAGTTTTACCTAATCTCTAGATACTCACTGAGCTATTTTAAAACCTCAAATCAAAGAAGCCAGTATCCCAGGCGTTTCTTTGCTTTGCTCTAGTTACCACTGCATCTTACCCCATGTTCCAAGGAGGAGTGACTGTGGAAAATAGCTGACTCCTTTTTGGAAGATCCTACCTCTCTGGGGATAGCTTCCCAAGCTTAGAGTATTCTTCATAGCATTGCAGATTATTCTTGACCTGAAATTATCTGAAAAACGTGGTGGAAAAAATCATCAGTAAATCCATCAGGCATATGTCTGATTTGAGAAAGCAGTTCTTAATACCGCTTTCAGTTTTCCCCTTCATCATCAATCTGTTCAGATTATCTACAGCTCATTATTTCCGTTGGAATAAATTCCGTTTCTGTGGAGAATTTCCTTTGCTTTACGTTGAGCTTCTTGAGGGTGATGTTTCATGCCGCACCCCTCTGTGGCATCAGTGCTAAGCAGGGTATCAGGCCCAGAGCAAAAACACAGTTGAAGGTTGGTTGGAGGGAGGAGGGCAGAGATGGAGGAAGGGCACACAAGGAGAATATTCGCAGTAAAAGTCACCACTAACTCTTAGCTTATGTAACAAACAAAATCTCTAGAATTGATTTGTCAGCGACATCCTCTAATGGGACATTTTTATTATAGTTTATTTAACTGTTGGGCATCAGATTTTGTCTCTCACTTTTGTTTTAATCTCTCACTCAATTTTAAGTTTCTTCAGAGTGGGCACCATGTCCTATATTGATACTTCCTCTGTTATGTCCAACATAATCTCGTTCAGTGATTTGCACTTAATAAGCAATCACTTAATGATTTTGATGTTACTACGGTATTATGAGAAGACTATGGGCATAGATCCAAAAAACTAGGTTTAAATTTCATCTCTTCCTTCCACCAGCTCTCTGATCTTGGACTTACTGCTAAATCTTTCAGAGCTTCAGTTTCTTAGTCTATTAAGTGGAAAAATAATTCTAACCATGTTTGTTAGGAAGGTTAAATAAGAAATGCATGTAAAATGCCTTTCTTTGACAGACAATGTTTGCAAAGCACCTAAGCATTCAGTCAGTTTTCATTCCTTTGTCATCTTTATTTCATCCTTATTAAGGAGGTAAGATGGCAAGAATAATGGCAGCCTTATGTGCTAAATCTTAAGATTAGATTTGGCTGTGTTCAATGAAATAAGTAAATAATAGAAGCTTAGACATGATGGAAATTATTTCTCCTTTACAGTATGCAAGCCCAGAGGCAGAAGTCCTGGGCTTGTTTGTGGTTTCATGGTGTCAGAAGCAAAAAAGTCTCCATCATCAAGGATACTTCAAAGTACAACATAGCTGCAAGAACTCTAGCCATGACCTTGCTCTCCTGCTTTAAGAAGGAGAAAGATTTCTCTCAGTTGACTCAACTATTTTAATGAGCCTTCCTGGAACTACCACACAATACTTGCACTTACATTTCGTTGGCCAGAACACAGTCACATCCCCATATTTAGCTAGGGATGTCAAATATTTGAGAAGCAACTAACAGTGTCTGTCACAAATATGTTTTATTTTCCCAAGTTTGATTTTGTATGCATGTGATTTTATCTCCTTTTTACTTAATGTCATATATAGGATGGGAAATTTATTTCATCTCTTTGAACATTCCGATTTGTTAGTTGTGGCTGTTGGGAGTGTTATATTGATAAGATTCTGGGGTCTCTTCCAGGCTGTGATTGATTAGCAATGACTGCCATTGGAGGGGGTTTTTCATATTTTATAGCTCAGAACCTAGTCCACAGTCTTCATTTGACAGATGAGGAAAATAAAACATTGTAATTTTACATGAAATTGTAATTTCTCCTCCATAGTGATTGCATTTTACTGCTTCTAAAGCAAAGACAATAGCCCAAGAGAACCCCAAATGATTATAAGCTTCAGAAGGACATGTTTTTTCTTTAAGGCAGCTTCAAGTTCCTATTTATGTCCTGGCCCAGCAGTAATCAGGTTCTCTGTAGCACTGGCCCTTTTCTCTATGCAACCTAAACGTGACTGATTGTATTGACTTTGCCAGGGGGAGTTGGCAGGCACCACCACCAATCCCTTATGGTGAAGGTGGGAGTGGGGTGGTGACTTATTGTCACTCCTAGATCAAGGATCGTGGCATGGAGGTAAAATGCCCCAACACAGGATGCTGGATTAATTGTTGCCACTTCTCTTTCTTTACTATGTCTTCTCCCCGTAATATTTGAAACACAGGTGTTTGCATCTTACAAACTCCCTACTGCATCATTAGGAAAAAAATGTCTTGTTTTGGGTTTTTGATAGTTCTGTTAGCAGATCTTTCTCACCCGATTTTGTTCATCTAAGCAGTAAAATGCGCTAAACCTCACTGTGTTGACATATGTCCCGTTGGAAGATATGGTTTACTGCCAACAACCAGAGCTCAATCCTTCTGTAGTAAAGAGGACTTTATTGGCTGGGTTCTCTGGTTGTTTGGGCATGAGGAGTATCTTTTTAGGAACCTTTCTTGGTTTTAATAAGATCAGGTTAGCTGCTTGCTTTGTGATACTTAGTGGGTAGGCCAGTGGTTCTCCAACAGAGAACAGGGAACATTTGGCAATGTCCGCAGACATTTTTGGTTGTCACAATTGGGGATGGTGGGGAGTGGGGAGAGGTACTACTGGTATCTGGAGAGTAGATGCCAGAAAAAGACGTTAAACATCCTACCAAGCCCAGGACAGCCCCACGACAGAGAAATTACAAGCCCAAATTGTCAGGAGTGCTGAAGGTGCGAACCCTGGTGTGGACCATTCACCCAGTAATTAATGCATTAGTGAGGGTTAATAATTTGTATCACTTTAATAAATCTTCGGAATGCATCTGTTTCTTTTCCTAATCAAAAGCCTAGTTAAACTGTAAGCACATTTAGAGTCACTGCTAGGTGCCTTTGTAACCATAAATTATTTCAGAGATGGATTTTTGTCTATGTGTTAAAACTACCAAATCATAGTTCTTGAAGTGTGGACACACCTTTTAAATTTTGCTACTGCAATAATATATTCACAGAGAGATTTTTTAGCAGTTCCCAAAAGTAGTGAATTACCAAAAGATAAAGAAGACATCCTAACCTATGTAAGTTCAAATCTGTCTCAGGCATGGCAGGATGGTGGGTGAGGAAGAGAGGAGATTTCAGTGCCATTTGTGACGGCCCCTGTCACACGTACAAAGGGTAGAATTAAGTAGGCTTATTACTAGCATGTGTGCAAAGACCAAGGCAGTAATTATACAAGAGATGCAACAATACGTTTTTCACTCTTCTAGGATTTGCATCTCTCTGCACATGATTTCAATCAGTGATTCTCAGCCCTCATTGCACATTAGAATCGCCTGGGGAGCTTTTAAAACTACCACTGTCCAGACCCCCATCCCCTAGAAATTCTAATTTAATTGTTCTGGGATGGGACCTGGGCATAAGTATTTTTTAAAAGCTCTCTTGGTGATTCTAAAGTGCAGCCAAGGTTGAGAACCACTGATCTAGATAGATTGGATTCTTTGCAGGAATAAGGGAGCTAATTTTTCTCCTCAGTTTTTCGTGAATGTCATGAATGATGCTGGGAACTTTGCACTGTTTGAAGTAAAGACCAGACATCTCTTTGAGGTCTGTTCTATTCATAATGTTTTTATATCTTTTTTTCCAGCTCTAGCCTTTAGTAGTTATTCGTTTCTTCCTAGCAGTTTGCGCATTGTTACCCTGAACTTTTAAGTAAGTCAGTAAATAAGTTAGCAACTTCAGAAAATAAAAAGCTTGAGAAGTTAAAGAGATGTAGTTTTATGAATGCATCATGTTTCCTTTGCCCTGTTATAAAGGATTTTTAAAGCCCAAAATAGAGCAACCCTCATAGAAAAAAAAGACAGAATTATGCTTTTTTTCTAGTTAGAATATTTCTCTGCAGAAAGCCTTTTCTAGTCATTATGGCCAACACATACCGCAATGCTGAGGTCAACTTTAAAAGAAAATGCACTTACTCTTCATTTTCACAGAGGCGTGTCCAGTGTACCTGCTGAGTATACAATAATTATAGATGCACTTGGTTAATTGCATTTTTTTAGCTGTCTACTTTTCAAGTGGTTCAATTTAAAAAATAAAAGCATGAAAAAATTCTGGTGATTTTATGCTGTTGCATCTATAATTGTACATGGCATTTTTTTGCATTCAAATCTTAGTCATTAGTTATTGAACTATACTTAGAAACATAAAAAGATGGCTAATGTAGACATAGAGTTCTGTACCTTAGCCTCAACAAAGGCTATGACTCCTTTGGAGTTAATCCCTGAGCTATTAATATATTTTTTTAATTGTCAAGTGATCCACAAGAAGTAGCCTCTTTAGTAGTCTGTGTTATGAAAGCAATACGCTTACACATTCTTAACACCTGTTCTGTTAATTCACAGCCTTTCTGTATGTTTTCCCTGTGCTCTTACCCTGAGTCAGTTCTGCTCACACTGTGGTCCAAGAACTAGCTGGGCCGTGTACTGCTTGTAACTGGCCCAAGTACAAAAATGGCGAGTAAACGTTTAGAAACCTTTATAACATTTTGACATTGCCATGGCATTTTTGATATTTTATGAAAATATCAATCTGCGGTAGGTTAGGCAGAAAAACCAACCTGGTCCTTCACTGCAGGTAGTTTGAGAAGTACTGTCCTAGATGGTTCATAATTCCTGCTCACTCTTTCGCTCTCAGCTAAAGTGTCATTTTCCCAAGAAACCTTCTCTGACTGCCCAGACACAAGTCAAATTCTCCATTCATCACAGTTGTAGTTTTCTATCCGTTTGTGGGACAATTTTGTTGATGTCTGCTCCCCCGAGTAGGAAAGCTCTATGAAGGCAGGCTGTTTCTGTGTTTACGCATCATTGCATTCCCAGTGCTGAGCTCATAATAGATACGTAACAAGTATATGTTGACTAAATGAGCATTCTCATGTTCTCCTCACCCCTGGAACCATGGGTGATTCCTTTCCTTCCTCAACTTGTGGGAACTCTTACTTCCGGTCCCGCCTCCCAAGTATAGCCTAGGCTAGCTGTATTGAGGACGGAAATAAGAGATGGACACAGACTCTGTTCCTGCCTTTAGACCCCTCACTGGCTTTCTTAGGTCTGCTTCCCTGTAGCTCCGCAGCGAGTTAGAAACATTTTCTTGCTCTAGTGATTGAATATCATTTGATACTGCCAGCCTCAGAAAACTACCACAAGTTTGAAATTTAGTATGCTTTAAAAGAATTTTTAATTATGAGAAATGTGAAGTCATAGCTACGTTGTTCAGCAAAATGATCAGCTAGATACAATTTAGTCTGATTTTTAAAAGATGGCTAATAATTTGTTCTCACCCTGGGAGTTGATGAGGGACCGATAGCATCCTTTGAACTTCACGCTGCCTGAATCTACTCAGTGAGTTGATATCATTTTAACATTAATGATTAAGAAACAAATCTTAAAGCAGGATTCCTTGATGGTCTGCAAACTTCAGTTTTTTATTTTAGTAGTTGGGAGAAAATTTGGAATTTAACATCCAACTAGATACCAAATACACAACAACAACAGAAAGCACAGGGCAGCATAATCACACCATAGCTAACTAGCTTGTTTGGTTCCATTATCTAATTCGGTCCATGCTGATCATGTTTTTTGGGGGGGTGTCATTCAGATGGAGCATCGACATCGGAAGAAAGATACCCCAGTGCAGGCCAGCAGTCATCACCTCTTTGTGCAGATGAAAAGCCTCATGTGTTCCAACCTGGGAGAGGAGCTTGAGGTCATCTTTTCACTCTTTGACAGTAAAGAGAATCGACCAATCAGGTAACTGCATGTGGAGATATGACTTGAACTTCTTAATGTTGGAATTGTGGATGTTTGCAACTGGCAGGCTTCAGGATATATGACCTTGTACATTTTTCCTCTATCAGCCTGTTTTCTCATCTGTAGAACTCTGTGAATTTCTAAGCTGCCTAACTTCTGGGAGTTTCCCCGAAAATTAGATGAAATGATGCATGCAAACGTTTTTTGAAAAACTCAAAAGGGCTGTGGAACCATAATTATTATTAAATGAAAGTATGTCATTGATATCAGGTCTGTTATTGGAGTTATTTTGTATTAATAAAGCAAGGAGGACATAATATCTCTAAAATCTGAAGTTTGTTTATCAAGTTCAATACATTGTATTTTTCAAATTTTCAGTAAGCAATTATATTATTCTTACCCTGTCTGCATCAAATGATATTGAGAGACAACTAAGTACTTGGAAACCTTCCCATGAGAGTTTCAGAGCTGGGAAATAAACAATTTTCACCTACATTTTTCTTCTTTCTCTGTCTTACCTGTTGTGGTTCTCTTATGGCAAGTTTTCAAACTTTAGGAGAAACTTACAATGGACGTTTTGGTTGTTATCCAAAGGTCTCAACTTTTTTTGAGACTTCTTTTATGTTTAAAATTTTTTAAGTCTTAAAGTTGAGCACAATCCACACCATCTTTTACACTAAAATGTTTAAATTTGAATTTAGAATTAAAATTGTACCACAAATTACACATAATGACCCAATTGTACCACACTTTAAAGAAATAATACTTACTAAAATGAACGTTGACAATTTTAAGCAACAATGAGCCACGTATATTGTTTTGTAAATATAAAATAATCTTGGAGTATTTTCTGGTAAAAAAAAATCTTTTTCTAGGAAATATGTGTGAAGTTCATTTTCAGTGCATTTGTAGCCATAAAATCTTTGGTGAATTAACTTATATGTTATTCATTACCTACTAGAAAGTGTACTTTCTATTTCTTGACAGTGGCCTGTGTCCATAGAATTTTTTAATTTTTAAAATTTTATTTATTTTTGGCTGCATTGGGTCTTTGTTGCTGCGTGCGGGCTTTCTCTGGTTGCAGCGAGCGGGGGCTACTCTTCGTTGCAGTGCATGGGCTTCTCTTGTTGCAGAGCACAAGCTCTAGGCGCTCGGGCTTCAGTAGTTGTGGCACGTGGGCTCAGTAGTTGTGGTTCGTGGGCTCTAGAGCGCAGGCTTAGTAGTTGTGGAGCACGGGCTTAGTTGCTCCGCGGCATGTGGGATCATCCCGGACCAGGGCTCGAACCCGTGTCCCCTGCATTGGCCGGCGTATTCTTAACTACTGCACCACCAGGGAAGTCCTGTGTTCATAGAATTTAAAGGTGGTGGTTTTGTGCAGCAAGGACAGGGTTTATGAGGTGTAGAAATAACAATGGTAATTCAGTTTCAAAATCGACTTTATATACTGTTGGAGAAAATGAATCAGTGAGTTAAAAAACCCTTCCCAAATCAACACCACTAAAAAGGGAAGATAAAGGCCTGAGAAAAGGATTCAAGTTACAGCTTAGCACTGGCTTTAGACATGCGAAAGATTATTTAGAGATAATGCCTGCTTACATATTGAAGTGTGTGTTAGAAAGCTTGGTTTCCAGGTAGTGTAGTTTAACCAAAGTCTTCATAACATTGTCTGTATAATGTATGGTCTCTAAAATATTTAACAAGCTATTGTTTGTTATGGATTGTAACAGGGAGAAATGAGGTCACTCTTTTGCTCATTCCTTTTCAGCTAAAGTTTTTGAGGAATATACATTCCCCTTTGCCACTCAAATTGCATTTATGTAGGATTAATATTAGCTGGTCTTTCAGTTTTGTCTTGTTACAAACATTTTCAGATTTTCTAACATGTTCTTTTAGGTTTTGATCGACAGAATTCCCTTTCTTTTATTCCTACTTACTTGGTGAAAGTAGGAAAATAACCTGGCTACAGAAACCCTAAAATATTGTTTTTGTGGTCCCTAGGTTCAGGCCGGGAGCTGGGCCTTTTACCTGCTCTGGATGTGGTTGGGCTGCCTTATATGCCTGCCTCCCTCCTCTGCCCTCCTTCCCCCTCCCGGTTTTTTCCCCTCCACCCTCTCCCCCTCCCCTCTTGCTTCCCTTCTCCCTCCCATCTCCCTTTCCCTCTGTCGCACACACCTGATACAGAATGACCCTAGGAGAAATCAAGCCTGAATTTCTCTCCCCTGCTTCTACTCACTGAGTTTGGCCATCGGCTCTCACCTCCCAAACTCATAATCACTATAAAGGTGATTGACAAAAGAATGAGTAAGAGTGAAAACACCCACTTACTAGGTGTTTGGAACCATCTCAGATTTCTTTTCTTGACTCTCTGAGGCCTCAGATAGTGCAGCGATTATTCTTTTAGGGAGTGTTCAAAACCTTGCTATGAGTAGCTCGGATTCACACTGCACAGGGTGGTGTCACCATTACCTTTTGAAGAGGCCTTAGGATGCACAGATCTGAGGACTGGGCTTGATTCTTGTCTCTGCAGTTGACTGCTGCTGCCCTGATCCTTTCACCTACCTCTGTCTTTTCCTTCATCTTGAAACTGGTGACAAGTCTTGCTTCCCTCACTGCTTCTGGCGTAGCTGATGAGTGTTAAGTATTTGCATCTTCACAGAAAAAGGTATTATAAATGCAAGATATGATTTTTGAGGCATTTTTGTGTTTCTTCTTATGTGCAACAATGAATGCAGTGTGGGATATGGGGTTTTTTTTTTGTTTGTTTGTTTGTTTTTGTGGTACGCGGGCCTCTCACTGTTGTGGCCTCTTCTGTTGCGGAGCACAGGCTCCAGAGGTGCAGGCTCATCGGCCATGGCTCACGGGCCCAGCCGCTCCGCGGCATGTGGGATCTTCCCGGACCGGGGCACGAACTTGTGTCCCCTGCATCGGCAGGTGGACTCTCAACCATTGCGCCACCAGGGAAGCCCATATGGGGGTATTTTAAAATCAACTCGTATTACTTTTTTAAACTTCTATTTTAGAAAATTTCAGATGTATAAAAAAGTAAAATAGTATCGTGAAGCTTCATGGACCTGCCACCAGTGACAAGAGTGATTGACTCAGGGCTGATCTTGTTTTAATCACATCCCTTTCTAGTCCTCCTCTTTGCCCCCAGCTTATTGGAAGCAAATCCCAGACATCAAATTTTCATATGTAAATATTACAGGGTGTACCTCTCTGTTTAAAAAAAAAAACAAAAGGGCTTCCCTGGTGGCGCAGTGGTTGAGAGTCCGCCTGCCGATGCAGGGGACACGGGTTTGTGCCCCAGTTCAGGAAGATCTCACATGCCGCGGAGCGGCTGGGCCTGTGAGCCATG
>NW_020174561.1:12676188-12759460 GCF_003031525.2 Neophocaena asiaeorientalis asiaeorientalis
AAAAAAAAAAAAAAAAAGAGGTACTCTAAAGAAATTGCCACCCACAAAATAAATATTCCCTTAACATCATCAGCTATCCATTTCCAGTCTATTCAGAGTTCTGCTGTTGACTGATGTATATTGTTTTACAGATTCCAAATTTGGAATTTGTAATTTACGTGATCCAAATAAAGTCCATCCATTGCATGGCTGATAAGTTTGCCAGTCACTTTGCAGCTGTAGTTTCCCTTTCCCTCTCCTTCTTAAATTCCTTATAATTTATTTGTTGAAGAGAATGGATAATTTGATTTTTTATTTCTTTTTCAGCATTCGAAGTCCAATCCAAACCATAAAATTTACTAGGCAAAAGATGGTATAGTTCAGGGAATCCGTTTGTTGTTAAATAGAATCATTAGTGCTGTAATTTACAGAAAATAAAATACAATCTAAGTGTAATCTTTATGGTGTTGCCCTGACCATTAATCACAGGAAATTACCTTGTCCACGTACAGGTGGAGGCACAACATGTACAAACCCTGTAGAAGTTTGATTAGGAAAGATAGATGTTTATTCCTCTCACAAGGCAGACAACTGGCTAGGACTTTTTCATTTAACTTACCTCCTCTAAGAAGCAAACAGCCAGGATTTTACTGAGCACTAATCACCTGCCAGACTTTGTTCTAAATGCTTTAAATATATTATCAGCACTGATTGTATAGGTGAGGAAGCAAGACACAGAAAGGTTAGGGGACTTGCCTAAGTTTATAGACTGGCAAGAGGCAAAGCACAAGCTGCAAGCCAGTGATCTGGCCCCAGAGTTTGCCCTGTGAACACCCCCTTCCTGCGTTGGCCTCAGCCACGTTCCTCCTCAAGGGCTTTAATATTTGTCTGAACATTTCCATCATTGAGCAGGATTTTATTGCCCAGAGAGAGATCTTCAGAGACTGATAGCCCTAATAATAAGTTGTTATAAATTATTGATAGTGATAACACTGAAACTAATATAGGGCCTCAGAAATATCCTATGCTATAGAAATTGGTTTTTCAAATTGAGTCCTTCTCAAGATACTTTAAGAATAGCAAAAAAGCATCAACTCTTACTGTGTGCCAGTGATCAGAATCTTAGATTCAGTACTTGGAGATGTCAAATGCAAAAGGAGTCAACACATGAAAATTACCCCCTCTAGTTCACTGTGTGGAGAAATGAAGCACATGGTATTTCCTCAGTACCAGGAAGGGTACGTTTTCTGACAGAGACTTAAAACAATTAGTCATCGATGTTGAGCTGTGTTTAGAAAGCCCATTAATATTATTCGAAACAGCTTCTGCCTGAAGGTGACCTAGAATATTAAGCCTCTGACGCATGTTGCAGACACCTGTTACTGTACCAGAAAGATGCAGGCATATTCTGACAGCATCTTGCTAACATACACCTACCTGTACTTCTTTTCCTTTTCTCCTTCCTCATTTGTTCATGTAACAGCATCTGCCCAGACAGAGCCCCTGGCAGGTACAGCTACTTTGGACTCAATTATCATCAGAAATCATCAGAAATAACATTATTTGAGTGAGTTTTGCACAGTCTTTGACATGATTTCTCACCATAAAAGATAATTTCTTAGTTAAAAAAAATGTTTGCCAAATTAAGTTTTATTAAGTTTTATATGAGTAAAATATTTTTAGAGAGCATCTATCTGGTTGAAAGTTTATAATTTCTCCAAGCTGTAAGGGTATAGCTAGAAGAGTCAGGGAATCATTTACCTAGATAGCATCTGTAATTTCATTTTATTCAGTTCTATTCAGTTTATTTAACTAACACATATGCCATATAACACAACCATGTGCCAGACACTGTTCTAAGCTGTTTAATAAATATTAACTTATTTATCCCTTGTAACAACCTTACGAGGTAGGTAATATTAATACAGTCTTCGCTTGGTATCCGTGGGGAATTGGTTCAGGACCTCCCTCAGGTACCAAAATCCATAGATACTCAAGTTCCTTACATAAAATGGCATAGTATTTGCATATAACATGCACACATCCTCCCATATACTTTTAATCATCTCTAAATTACTTATAATACCTAATAAATACTATTTAAATAGTTGCTCTTTGAAACTTTCTGGAATATTTTTTCCTGAATATTTTCTATCTGCAGTTGATTGAATCTGCAGATGCAGTACCTACAGATACGGAAGGCTGACTATATCCCCATTTTTTATCGATGGGGAAAGTGAGGCACATAGCGATTAATAACTTGCCCAAGGCCACACAGCTGGTATATAGTGGAGCTGTATTTTAACATGCAGTCTGAGCAGGCATCACTGTTCTTAATCACTTTCCTATACCCATTCTCATAAACTTCGATATTAATAGTAATCTGTTTTCTTCCGCAACCAATGTTTTACTCACCAGTGTATAGCAAGGGGTCTGTTGAGGGATTTTCCTTTTGTTTTGTTTTTTTAAGAAACTGAAGTGGAAGAGGCTTGAGCTTATTAAGAATTGACAGGAAGGATCCAGTAACCTGGGAGAGGTTACACTCATGGGAGAGGGGAGGTCATTGCTGGATCAAGGTCCCTTAGAAGACATCAGGAAATAAGCTTGAAATTGCAGGTGGGAAGATCAGCCAAGGATTGGAGAAAGGGCGAAAGGGCAGAGAGTGGATGTGCATAAACTGGGGTATAGGACTGGGAATATCAGGGGAGAGGGGATTTGTATAAAGAAATCAAACCACAGGTTTGGTTCCAGACAACTGAAATAAAGTGAGTATCACAATAAAGCAAGTCACAGGAATTTTTTGGTTTCCTGGTGCATACAAAAGTTATGTTTACACTATACTATAGTCTTTGTGTCTGAAAAAAAATGCGTATCTTAATCAAAAAATACTTTATTGTTGGGCTTCCCTGGTGGCGCAGTGGTTGAGAGTCCACCTGCCAATGCAGGGGACACGGGTTCATGCCCCGGTCCGGGAAGATCCCACATGCCGCGGAGCGGCTGGGTCTGTGAGCCATGGCCGTTGAGCCTGCGCGTCCAGAGCCTGTGCTCCGCAATGGGAGAGGCCACAGCAGTGAGAGGCCCGCGTACCGCAAAAAAACAAAACAAAACAAAACAAAACTTTATTGCTAAAAAATGCTAACTGTCATCTGAGCCCTCATCTTTTTTGCTGGTGGAGTGTCTTGCCACCAGCAAGACATATTGATGGTGCTGACTGATGAGGGTGGTCGTCACTGAAGGCTGGGGTGGCTGTGACAGTTTCTTCAACTAAGACATCAGTGAAATTTGCTGCATCAGTTGACTCTTTTTTTCCATGAACGATCTCTCTGTAGCATGCAATGCTGTTTGATAGCATTTTACCCACAGCAGAACTTCTTTCAAAAATGGGAGTCAGTCCTCTTAAACCCTGCCTTATCAGCTAAGTTCATATAATATTATAGATCCTTTGTTGTCATTTCAACCATCTTCACAGCATCTTCACCAGGAGTAGATTTCATCTCAAGAAACCACTTTCATTGTTCATCCTTAAGAAGCCACTTCTCATCCTTTCGAGGTTAAATATGAGATTGCAGCCATTCAGTCACATCTTCAGTCTCCACTTCTAATTCCAGTTCTCTTGCTGTGTCTACCACATCTACAGTTACTTCCTCCACTGAAGTCTTGAGCTCCTCAAACTCATCCATGAGGGTTGGAATCAACTTCTTCCAAGCTCCTGTTAATGTTATTTAGACATCTTCCCATGAAGCACAAGTATTTTCTTAATGGCATCTTGAACGATGAATCCTTTCAGAGGCTTTCAATTGAGTTTGCCCAGATCCACAAGAGGAATCATTATCTATGGCAGCTATAGCCTTACAAATTGTATTTCTTAAATAGTAAGACTTGAAAGTCGAAATGACTCCTTGATCCATGAGCTGCAGAATGGATGTTGTGTTAGCCGGCATGAAAACAGCATGAGTCTTGTTGTACCTCTCCATCGGAGATCTTAGGTGACCAGGTACATTGTCAATGAACAGTAATATTTTAAAAGGAATCTCTTTTTCCAGGATACTAGGTCTCAGCAGTGGCCTTAAAATATTCAGTAAACCATATTGTAAACAGATACGATGTCATCCAGGCTTTGTTGTATCATTTATAGAGCATAGGCATAGTAGATTTAGCATCGTTCTTAAAGGCTCTACAATTTTCAGAATGGTAGACAAGCATTGGCTTCAACTTAAAGTCACCAGCTGCATTAGCCTCAAATAGGAGAGTCAGCCTGTCCTTTGAAGTTTTGAAGCCAGGCACTGACTTCTCCTCTCCAGCTATGAAAGTCCTAGATGGCGTCTTCTTATGACATAAGGCTGTTGTGTCTACCTTGAAAATCTGTTGTTTGGTGTGGCCACCTTCATGGATTACCTTAACTAGATCTTCCGGATAACTTGTTGCAGCTTCTACATCAGCACTTGCTGCTTCACCTGGCACTTTGATGTTATGGAGACGGCTTCTTGCCTTAAACCCCATGAACCAACCTCCGCTAGCTTCAAACATTTCTTCTGCAACTTTCTCACCTCTCTCAGCCTTCAGAGAATTGATGAGAGTTAGGGCCTTTCTCTGGATCTGACTTTGGCTGAAGGGAATGTTGTGGCTGGTTTGATCTCTGTCCAGACCACTAAAATTTTCTCCATATCATCAATAAAGCTCTTTTGCTCTTTACCTTTCATGTGTTCACTGGAGTAGCACTTTTCATTTCCTTCAAGAACTTTCCCTTTGTGCAGTCACAACTTGGCTAGCTGGTGTGAGAGGCCTAGCTTTCAGCCTGTCTCAGCTTTCCACATACCTTCCTCATGAAGCTTAATCGTTTCTAGCTTTTGAGTTAAAGTGAGAAACATGCAGCTCTTCCTTTCATTTGAATGCTTGGAGGCCATTGTAGGGTTATTAATTGTCCTTATTTCAGTATTATTGTATCTCAGAGAACAGGGAGGCCTTAGGAGAGGGAGAGAGATGAGGAACATCTCATGATGGTGGAGCAGTCAGATACACCCAACTTGTATGGGCGCAGTTCGAGATGCCCCGAAAGAATTGCAGTGGTAACATCAGAGATCACCGATCATGGGTCACTATGGCAAATATAATAATAAGGAAAACGTCTGAAATATTGCTAGAATTACGAAAACCTGACACAGAGACCTGAAATGAGCAAATGTTGGAAAACGGGCGCCGATAGACTTGCTCTTCACAGGTTTGTCACAGACCTTCAATTTGTAAAAAATGCAATATCTGTGAAGTGCAGTAAAGCGAAGCACAATCAAATGAGGTCTGCTTGTACTTAGCATCTTATGCTACAAATGTTTCTTTCAGCTTGCATTTAAAATTGGATGTTGTACTATTTGGTGATAGAAATAGTCGTAGCGTTTATGTTTTTCATAGTCTGTGCAGCTGTGGATGTGTGTATTCTTATCTTTCCTGTGTTGACATATTAATATGTCAATTAATCTACAATAGAGTATAAGTTATATGGGCCAATGAAAATGATATAGTCCACTTGTTGACTATTTCCCTTATAACTTTCAGTACTTTGGTTAGTGCTATATTCTAAGTTTCAGGACTAATCTGTTACCGTATTTCATTCTCATCAGAGGATATATTTAATAGGACCTAAGTTCCACCAGTGAGCCCTCACTCAGCCTAGTATAGGGCTGCTTATATATGCGTAAGCTGTTGGCATGGGCTTCTATTTGAGAAAATAGCACAGAGTAGTACTTCTCTAAAAAGTCTTATCCTGGTGATTAAATACAAAAAGGCTTTTCATAGTAATTAAGTTCAGATAAAGTTGACTTTCTTGCTGGTACCTTATTCACATACTTGACTGAAGTTATGTGCTTTTTCTATCATCACACAGTTAAACTCTCCATTTTCATTTAATGCTTCATTTCCATATAAATTTTATATTGCCTAAAATTACCTTCTTTTTTAGTATATTCCAGTTCTGTCATTTAAGAAAAAGTAGTGAATATTATTGGTGAGGCACAGATTTTTTTTTTATATGAACTCTTTCTGGACTATATCTGAATTTCTCTCCATCCTCAAGACTCAGATCTTGTATCTTGTGCAGATACCACTCTATAGTATATAAGTGGCCAGGCTCTAGAGTCAGAGGATCTGCCATTGCCATTCAGTAGCTACATCAGCCTGGGCAAATTAATTCATGTCTCTTATGTCTGTAATTTAGCTGCTAAAAGAGGATAATAATAGTACTTCTCTCATGGGATTATTTGAGGATTACATGAGATAATGCATATACTTTTTAGTCTAATGCTTGACACCGGGTCATTGGTCAGTAATTATAAGCTATGATGATGATGATTAAAAACGGGAACTGTACTTTAACATAACCAGAAATGATATGTGGTGTTTGGTCTTGAATTCTTAAAGAAATCATACAGTCTAAGGAATTATTATTAATTTTTAAGGTATGTGTTATTATAGTTATATAAGATTTAGAGAGACTAGTAAACAGGTCGAATGGCATCAGGGATAAGATTTGCTTTAAAACACTTTAGCAACAGGAAAAAAAAAAGAGAAAAACAAAGAAAGAGCAAAGGGATAGGCGGAGCGGTGTGACAGAATTGAATGGTTGTGAATTCCTTGTGACCGGTCTATGGGTGCTTGCTTTACCTTTTAGCATATAGTATGTATGGTTAATGAATTACCTCCTTAAAATTATCAATGTTTTATGCATGTGGGCAGGAAAGCCATGAGGGCAGGCATTTTTTTCAATCTCTTCGAAAGAAGACGGGTTTATTAATCTGGTCTAGTCACTAGCCCCATACATGGTTTGGATTCCATTCTGCCTTGAATAATAATCCTGGGTTCCTTTGAACTGACAATGATATTTTTGATAATGTTTTTGGCAGAACTTAACAGGAATGTTTTCTGAAGGTCTAGGGCATTCAGTATTATAATAACACATGTATTACAATAGTATTATCTTTAAACCATAAGCTTTGACTCATATATAAAACAAAATAGGCAACTTTTAGAAGATTAATGTTCTGTGAGAGGGAATACCTTATACGCTTAAGCAAAATCCTGTGTCTGTATAAGGACCAGCTTCCCCACTCTGAATTAATAAAGGTTTGTCCTAAAAAACAAGATCCTACTGTATAACACAGGGAACTGTATTCAATATCCTGTGATAAAGCCTAATGAAAAAGAATGTATATATGTATAACTGAGTCACTTTGATGTACAGCAGAAATTAACACAACATTATAACTCAACCCAACTATACTTAAATAAATTTTTTTAAAAATAATTTAAAAAAACGTAGAGATTTGTTCTCCCAAAGGTGAGGAAACCACTCACCACTCCCTTGTTCATTCATTCACACATCACACAGTGCACAAGAGTAGCAGTTGTGTGCGAGCAGCGTGAGGCCCTGCTGGAGACCCAAAGGTGACTCCTGGAGCAGATGGCAGAAGGGATCCAGGACACATGTGAAGGCAGCTATTTCGAGAAGGAGGAAGGTCCCTTCTTCTACTAATGTGGGAGGGAGGGAGGGAGGGAGAGCGCTGAAATGGGTGTAAGATATTGAAATGGAAAACAGGGACTAGGTCTGTGGCCTTGATCTTTTATAAGGAAAGTGGGGAAACAAGATGAGCTGCTGCTGGAGAGCAAAAGAGAGAATGAAAGGGAGTTCAGGGCTGAAAGTGAGTTGCAGGAACAAGGTCAGCAGCCTTTGAGCAAAAATGTGATAGGAAGTGAGTTAGTGATGAAAAATGGGACTGCTGAGTGCAGGACGGGACCTCCAAAGAGAGACATCTGAAATTGGTGGTGAATCCTGGCTCCCCAGTTAGACAGCTTTTGCCAGGTGTGCTCAGAAAAGAGGTATCAGGTGGTAGAGTTGGAGTCTGACACATCACAGTTGGAAAAAACTGAGACTGGGAATCTAGCAGGAGGAGGAGAATTAAAGACATTACAACAATAGCTTCCATTTGGTCTCTTCAGAGGCTGATGTGATCTAACTGCCTTTCATTTTTAAGAGGAAATTAAAGAATTAGGGCTTCTTTTGAAAAGACTTAGTTACTGGGAAATTTTTTAAAGGCCTTACAGAAGGGAGCTGTTAGTGAGAGTAGTTATTTAGCCCACTCTTGGAAAAAATGCTAATATTTTTGTGTCTATATTATAGTACATAACACAGTTAAGGGAGCACATATGATTCTTTAATTCTCTGAGCACTGTGCTAGAATTTCTCGTTTCATACCTCATTTACAACTTATTATAGTGTGATCACACAAATTCAGTCTCTATATTTTTACATAAATTAAGAGCATTTGTTGTTTTGAACGTAGAAAGATAGTTGGCATAGATCTCTCTTTATAGTTTTATGTTATAAAATTAACTCAAAATTATAACCTCTCCAAAGTACAGCAATATTGGAGGGGAAAATGTCTGACTGGCCATGCATGCAGGGAGCACAACTCTATCTGAGAACAGAAATAGAAGGCATTCAGAGGTCCTCCTTGGACTGTGGCAATATCAACAATTCCATGTGGCCCAGAGTGCTTCCTGCTGTGTGTATACATGCTGGCACAGAGTTCCCTGTGGGTGTCTGTACATCACTGACCCACAGTGACCTTCCCTCAGGCTTCCTCTTTAAAGTCATGAGTGCTTTCCACTCTCCCCCTTCTTTGCCATCATTTGATTCTTCTAGCAGGTACATGAAAATGGGGATTGTTGTCACTTCGAAGTTAATCAGATTCTGTGGTTTGCTCCCCCTTTGGTCACACTTCTGTTGCATACAAAAAAAAAAATTGAGATGTAGTGATGTTAATAGGAGAGACTTTAAGAAATGGGCCAGGAGGAGGATCTAAATTAAAACAAAAACAAGCAAACAAATAACTTTATTCATGCCGAGAACACCCAGCGTAGAAGTGATCCACAGTTTTTCTCTGTAGCATTTTAAGAGCCACACAATTCCAATTACTTTTGAAATTTTAAATTACTACATTATAAGAATAAGTGGCTGGAACTTTAAAGTGGCAGAAAACCAAAAATTCATAGAGTAAGTGTATTCAGAACTGGCTTTCTCATCCCCTTTAGCTCTAAACACTTACTCAGCCAATTTGTCTCATTGTACTTAAACAGTGCAGAGTTTTAGAAATTGATCAGAAGGGCTTTCCACCCCTATTCCTGTGTTTTAAAAGATGAGCAGATGAGTGTTCTTTTCACCAGGATTCTGGTCGTCTCTGTCTGTTCTCCTCTGCCCTGTGTCTTCTGCCTATAGAGAATTCAGATTAATTTAGTTTTCCTAAATTCACTACCAATCAAATCATGCTCACACATAGCGACCCACCTTACAAGGACTTCTTTGCTCTTCATTGCCATTTGTGCTGTAAGGTGATTCACCGTTGACAAAGGAATTACTCGTGGTACAGTCCTCGTTAGTTCCTTTTCTGAAGATAAGACTTTACCCTCTCCTTATCTTTCTGTTTCCAGCACCTTGCAGAATGCCCTACACAGACTGGGCGTCGATGCAGTTAAAGGAAGTTTACAAGTCTCTCACTGTTGTTGAGGCAAAGTATTAAAAGATTGTGTCATTATTGTCTTAATTTTTTCTGTCTTCCTTCCACTCCAGTGGGGATGTGCTTATTGATAAGAGAGAGAACTCAAAGTTGAGTGCATCAACAATGGTAGTGGATTTGTTTCACGTTCTCTTGTGTTAATCAGAACTCTGCTGTCAGACATGTCTCTATGGGAGCATCATTTGCAAAATCTGTCCTGCTAAAAAAAAAAAAGTAAATAAAAATTAGCAGATAAATTTATGGACAGTCCCCGACTTACAATGGTTCGACTTGGGATTTTTTGACTTCACAGTGGTGTGAAAGCAATACACATTGACTGGAAACTGTTCTTTGAATTTTGATCTTTCCCTGGGCTAGCCACGTTCGGTACAATGCTCTTGTAAAGCTGAATGGTTTTATCAGGACGTAACCCTGTAAGTTGAAGAGTATCTGTGTAGCGTCTTCTCCTAAGTATTTCCATTTAGAGATCTTTGACTACAAGTTAAACAGAGACTGCATCTTTTTATTTCCATTGGGCAACAGAGGTTTCACACTATTGCTGTTGAATCACTGATCTTCATTCATTCAGCAAACAAGTACTGCTCTCCTCGGGGAAAGGCACTGATCTGGGCATTGGGGACACATAAATGAATTAAAAAAAAAAAAAAATTCTTGCCCTCCCAGAACTTACATTCTACTGATGTTCAAAATACTATTAAGCTTTAAGTCAAGAAATATTTTTAAAGGCTAGAGTTTCTCTTTGTATGGTAACCAGTATTGCTGTTTTTGTTTCACCAAAAATACTTGTGGTGTCTAAAGCAATGCTTCCTAAACTTTTCAGTGCCTAAAGTTCATTTTCAAACTTATGAAAACTATGGAGCTCTACAGAAACTAATGTACCTATCCTCATACACATGAACATTTGCATATCAGTGTAGAGGCTTTGTAGCTCCCTGATTAAAAAGAAAAAGCATTTGACCTTTAGAAAGTCCAATTGCATGGGTCATCTTGTTAATAAATAGTATTTAATGATGATTTAGATACTTTTCTTTTTTTTAGATGGAAGTATAGTTGATTTATAATAATGTGTTAGTTTCAGGTGTACAGCAAAATGATTCAGTTGTACATGTACATATTTTTTTTTCAGATTCTTTTCCATTATAGGTTATTATAGTTCCCTGTGCTATACAGAAAATCCTTATTGTTTATCTATTTTTATATCTAGTGGTTTGTATCTGTTAATCCCATACTCCTAATTTATCCCTACCCTACTCCTTTCCCCTTTGGTAATCATAAGTTTTCATTTTTTTAAGTTATAATTAATATAAAGAATCTATCAGTAAGCTGTTGAAAGGGATATTTGATTTTGGCTTCTTTCATTTTAAAAATTAGAACTTTTTTTGAGATAATAAATGTATGAAAGACATTATACTTACTGTTTTTGCAAGGCTTGAATTACTTAGATTTTTTTCATTTAGTCTGTTTTCATTAAGGTTTCTTTGCCTTTGCAAAGAACTGCATGCTTCAACCCAGCGTAGTTATAAAGAGCTCAGGTTTGCTTTACTTGCAAGATTGCTTACTACAGATACTTTCTAACAAAAGAGGCATTGTTAAAAAGGTCAGAATAATTACTGTATATAAATCAGAGCAATTCCTCCCTCATGAAATGTCAAAGGCATAGTGTTTACCATAATCAAATTATGTAAATTCCAAGAACAATAAGACATTCTGCCTGTAAACAGGTCTTCTTATTTCACAGTCCTTGTTTCTGTTGACCAGATCCTATCATCACCTACTTTTAGTTACTTCTGTGAGAAACTTGTTTTCTAGTGAAATTCTTAATGGGTTCTCTAGAGATAGACATAAGCAAGTTTTTTCCTGAGTAGCTCAGTTAAACAGTTTAGCTATTTCTAAGGATTTTACTTGAATTCAACAATGAGATTTTTAGGGTCTCAAGTCTTTAGAACTTAGAGTCATTATTGTTTTTCTCAAATCAACAGTTGATCCAAATCTTTTCTTTAATTCATCTGTCTATCAGCAGGTCATCTGTACATCACTTATTTATAACTTTAGAAAGCATTGCACTCCTTTTTCTTTGAGCTTTACCTTCCCTAAAAGAATTCTGATTCAGTTAGCTTTATTCTCTGAAAAGAAAAATAACATGAAGTGGCTTTAAGTCATTCTAAGTAGTAAGAAAGAATCAGCTTGATGTTCAACATTGGCAGTAGAGTTCACTGTAGTTTAAAAAATTATCTCCCCTTTCATCATTCAACTAAAGCAAAATCCTTTATTGTCCTGACAAAGCCATCCCATTAGTTGGTTGCTTAGTCCTTCAACCTCAAGTATTTGTAAAGCGAGTCTGGACTTGGGGATTAATATTAAAAAAGAAAACTCAGAGTCTTTCTGCTCTTTAGATAAACTACTGTGGCAACCCTGGTATCAAGGATCCTTCTTGTTTCATTTCCCTTGAATCAGAAGAGCTCATGACCCTTGTGTTGCTTTCATTTTAAAATTAGAAAGCACATTAATAACTTTATCTAGGAAGACTTGCTTGAGGAGTTGCTTTCATTTATTGCCAAGGAAAAACTTCATTTGTATCAGTCATGTGGTTGGGAGAAGAAAGGCGAGAAATCGTTGACCTGAAGGTATCAGGCATTTGTTGCCTGTTTTCTGGTTGTATATGACGATCATAAAGGACAGTCAACAATTCTGACTCATTAGTGCCTAGGCATTTGGGTCAAAACAGTGGTTGTTAAATATGACTGTGTTTTTAAACACACAGGGAGCTTTTAGGTCCATAGTAAGTCAGGATCCCCAGGCTAGGGCCTGGGCTTTATACAGCTCCCAGGAGAATGTTGTACACACCCATGTTCAGAGATGGCCTGGATGAGAGCCCCTTTTTCTGTGCCATGGTGAGCACCAAAACTCTTGGTCTAGTGGCCACCCCAGGGCAGCTGGCTCCTGGGGGCGTTACTATGACAATTTAGAATGCTCCTTGAGTTGTCCTTTGCCACTCGTTCTAGGAAAGAACACAGTAACAGTTCCCTGCACAGATGGTTGGAAGTGTCTTACACTGTTAGTCAATCAGAAAGCATTTGAGAAAATGCAGGAGGAGCAGTGAAATAGAAGCATTGAGATCATCTTCTATTTGTGTACTATTGCCTTTTGGGTAGAGGGCCTAGAGTCAGCGCAGCTGAAACATTCTCCTACCTCTTCTCACTATTCTCCTTCCGTCTTCTCGCTCCCATTGTTTCCTCCCTGACTGCTGGTGCATCTCCCTGCACTACTATTCAGTGTAGAGTAGACATTAATTGTCCTCACACACAGCATAGTTAAATTTAAGACAAGGAACTTGGCTTTTTCAAAGACACTACTATTTTTTGGTATTTACAATTGTTTTATAAAGTGTAAGCATAGGACTTCCCTGGTGGCACGTTGGTTAAGAATCCTCCTGCCAATGCAGGGCACACGGGTTCGGGCTCTGGTCTGGGAAGATCCTACATGCCGTGGAGCAACTAAGCCCGTGTGCCACAACTATTGAGCCTGTGCTCTAGAGCCCGCGAGCCACAACTACTGAGGCTGTGTGCTGCAACTACTGAGCCCAAGTGCTGCAACTCCTGAGGCCCATGCGCCTAGAGCCTGTGCTCCGCAGCAAGAGAAGCCACCACAATGAGAAGCCTGCACACTGCAACGAAGAGTAGCCCCACTTGCCGCAACTACAGAAAGCCCACACACAGCAACGAAGACCCAGCACAGCCAAAAATAAATAAATTAATTAAAAAAAAAAAGTGTAAGCATAAAAGAATCAGACAGTTCTTTTTCCAATTAGTGTACCAGAATACGACCACTGAAGTGTTTGCTCTCTTTTGTTACTGTTACTTTGTGTGTGTGTGTGTGTGTTATGCAGGCCTCTCACTGTTGTGGCCTCTCCCCTTGCGGAGCACAGGCTCCGGACGCGCAGGCTCAGTGGCCATGGCTCACGGGCCTAGCCGCTTCGCGGCATATGGGATCTTTCCGGACCGGGGCACGAACCCGTGTCCCCTGCATCGGCAGGCGGACTCTCAACCACTGTGCCACCAGGGAAGCCCTGTTTCTGTTTTGGAGAACATAAATTTATTTCAGTGACTTAACTGTTCAAAATGATTTTGGAAATACTCTTTGTAATTTTTTGTAGATTAATCAGACTTCAACCCAAGATATTATCCAATCACATATTTTTGGATAAAGTGTACACTGTGTAACTTCCACAAACATTAAAGCACTAGGCAGTTTTGTTTCTTGTGAGAGGGGAGCTATAGAGTGATAAACATGAATCCATATGGAGAAATACAAAAATCTCCTTGGCGTTGGTCATTCCTAACTTTAGGTGCATTGCTCTTTGAAGGCAAATGATTGTCCTAGGAGTGCCATATGGGAGAGCCACTTTATGTGATTCGTCAGAAGGCTGGGAGGACCCTCCCACATCTGGCCTGGAGGCCTCCAAGACCCTAGGTAGGGCCTTTCCTACAGGACAGCTGCTTCTGAGTGTTATGGTGATAGGAGGAGGGGGTGGGAGGATAGGAGCATCCTATCCTGCTGAGAAGGGGAAGGAGAAGCCGTTAGGGTCTTCAGAACCCTACAGTGCCTCCCATATTATTTGCATCACTGGTAAAAAGTTTTCTACCAAACTATGCTGTTGAAGTACACCCTTTATTATCAGAGGTTGTTTTGAGTACATCAGAAGGTCAGTAGTGCAGCTGAGCAGGTTCACAGACATAAACTCCCTAAACACAGATATGTTCGTGGCTTTATTTTTTTTGGTCTGGCTTCATGCATTTTTAGTTATTATTTTTGTATTTTACTGAAAATATTCATAATAAAATCCTTGGTTCACGTGACACGGGTAGGCTTGTTCTTTTTGTCTGTTTTGAGGTGTTCTGTTATTTTGAAAACAGCATAACATTGTGGTTAAGAGCTGAAACTTTGGAATCAGACCCTGGAAATTAATTTCCTGGTTCCAACCTTGACTGACCGTGCAACTTTGGCCAACTTACCCAATATCCCCAAGCTCCGGCTTTCTCATTTGTAAAATGGGGATGCGAGGGGCTCCTACCTTATAGGGTGGTTGGGAGAATTAAATGAGAAAATCCATGTAAAGCATATATAAATGCACCAGGACAGGGTATATCTTGACTTTTACTATTTTTCCCCAGGGATATCTGGGGATACTCTTGCACACTCTTATTTCATTATCTTGGTTCTCTCAAATCCTTTGTAGAAGAAGGCAGGTTATAAATAATAAATAATTGTGATTTTTTGTTCTTTATTTCCAAAGAAAGAATTTGAGATTGTTGATTTATAATCTGGTGATTTATAGTGGCTCACACAAGGAATTCAGGTGGACACTAAATTTCTCTGGCAGTGATATTTCCTCTGGGAGGACATGACACTATAACAGGAAGTCAAATGATGATTTTTCTCTGCTGGTAATAATGCCAACTCTCATTTCTTAATGTGTCTAGAAGTGTTCTATGTGCTTACTCACTCTTTGCTGATGAAGAAGGCAGTATTCTCATTTGAAAACATATTATGTCACCATAGATATTTCCATTACTATATGTTTACTATAATAAAGACATAGGATATGCGTGGCAGAGTTAAATGGCATGATCTAGAATCTGGAGGGGCTGTGAAGTTAATTTTGTGACTCTCACATCTGGTGGTAAGGTGCCATTGATCGAAATGTCTCTGGAGAATTTCATACCTTTCACTACTGTGAAGTAAAAGATATTATAGGGAAGAGAGCAAAAGTTGCTTCCCAATAATTTATATTTTGCTGTATTTTTTCCTAAAAGATTGTATTTGTTCAGTCTTTAAACACTAAGGAGGTACCAAATCGTTGGCTAGCAGCTGGGAATGTAAAGGTTAATTGTCATGGGCCTGTATTCTAGTTAGTCAGAGTGTAATGGAAAGAAACACACATACCTTTTACGATTAGGGGGAAAAAAGTGCAAATGATGTAATGCAGGTATGCACATCTTATAATAGGACACTTCTTAAATTCATAAAAGCTAGTTCTGTTTTCTGATGAGGTGCCACTCTTTGACTTACAGTAGAGAGTTGAAAATACCTTTGTGTGTGGCCACAAAAGCCTGTGAGAGAATTTTGGAAGATATGCCGGAGTGAAATGTCATACACTCGTTTAGTCCCCCCGCCTTGAAGGCAACAGTTTGGCATTTTACAGACGTGTGTGAGCATGTGGGTGGCATTTATTGTAATCTGAAGATTCTGAAATGTGTTGCTGTAGTTCTTTTTTTTTGCTCTGAAACCATTTGCTGATTAAGTGGTTGCTGTATCACCAAAGCTGAAGAGAAATTGATTGAGTTTGTATACCAACAACTTTCACCAAATGAATAAAAAAGGTTTTATTTGATTGGCCATAAAAGGTTTTTTTTTCCTTTTAAAAGAAGTCTGGTTTTTAAAACATTGCGCATGACTTATTTCTCCATAGTACCCATATTCAGTCTATTTTTATCTCCCCTTTAAGGCATGCTTAAGCTAAGGGATATGGCTTAGTACATATTGGTATTCTTTCTGTAATAGGATATGATAATAATACTTGCATAATCAGGATTCTGTCTAGACTAGTGAAATTAAAATAGTGACAGAGCAAAAGGAGTGTCTGAAATAGAATGCTTTAGGAAACATTATTTTACCAGCAGATTGATGGAATTTGTGAATATGGAATAGTATTTTATATCAGTATTAAAGTTAAGGTCTCCATATGTAGAACGCCATGTCGATTTTTATATATTAATATTATTGTTATTTATCATTTTTGACTGACCTGTCAGAAGATATAGTGACATTTGTTTCAAATGTTTCAGTAGGGATAAAGAGAAGCCTCAAACATAAAAAAAGAGCATGCAGTCCATAATCAGGAGAGGGGAAAATAGCCACACTGCTTGCGTTTGGGGCTAAAATACAGTCAATAAACATTATATGTTAGTAGGTGACTGATGACTAAGAAGCAAAACCAAACACTGGTCTTAAACCTCCGGAGTTTTGACCAACTAAAGCCAAATACTTAAATCTTTCTGGAGGTTTGCATTTGTTTAGTAAAATAATTTATTTCTCAAGTCATTTTTCTAAGTATGTTTCATTGAAAAAACTACCAAGGAACAATTTCAAACCAGGGATGGCTTTGAAAACCTGCTAAATCAGGGTTTCTACTTCTTCCTTTCCTCTTACCCCAGGAAGGACGTGGGGTCCCTCTTGGGACCAAGTTTGACTGAGTCAGTGGAGTCGCGGAGGATGAATGACTTCTCCCTTATCTCAGTATTCTGTAAATATTTGCTCAATTATTCTATGAAGCAGAGAAAGAATTTATTCTATAGCATTCAAATGAAGGACGAGCGTTTTGAATTATATGTGGCATAGAATTCCTACTCAGCCACACACCAGCTCTGCAATCTTTTTTTATTATTATTTTTTATTTTTTTTATACAGCAGGTTCTTATTTGTCATAAGTTTCATACATATCAGTGTATACATGTCAATCCCAATCACTCAGTTCAGCACACCACACACACACACACACACACCCTGCCACTTCTCCCCCTTGGTGTCCATATGTATGTTCTCTACATCTGTGTCTCAATTTCTGCCCTGCAAACTGGTTCATCTGTACCGTTTTTCTAGGTTCCACATATGTGCGTTAATATACAATATTTGTTTTTCTCTTTCTGACTTACTTCACTCTGTATGACAGTCTCTAGATCCATCCACGTCTCAACAAATGACCCAATTTCATTCCTTTTTATGGCTGAGTAATATTCCATCATATATATGTACCACATCTTCTTTATCCATTCGTCTGTTGACGGGCATTTAGGTTGCTTCCATGACCTGGCTGTTGTAAACAGTGCTGCAATGAACATTGGGGTGCATGTGTCTTTTTGAATTATGGTTTTCTCTGGGTATATGCCCAGTAGTGGGATTGCTGGATCATATGGTAATTCAATTTTTAGTTTTTTGAGGAACCTCCATACTGTTCTCCATAGTGGCTCTATCAATTTACATTCCCACCAACAGTGCAAGAGGGTTCCCTTTTCTCCACACCCTCTCCAGCATTTATTGTTTCTAGATTTTCTGATGATGGCCATTCTGACTGGTGTGAGGTGATACCCCATTGTAGTTTTGATTTGCATTTCTTAATAATTAGTGATGTTGAGAAATGTCTATTTAGGTCTTCTGCCCATTTTTGGATTGGGTTGTTTGTTTTTTAATATTGAGCTTCATGAGCTGTTTATGTATTTTGGAGATTAATCCTTTGTCCGTTGATTCATTTGCAAATATTTTCTCCCATTCTGAGGGTTGTCTTTTCGTCTGGTTTATGGTTTCCTTTGCTGTGCAAAAGCTTTGAAGTTTCATTAGGTCCCACTTGTTTATTTTTGTTTTTATTTCCAGAACTCTAGGAGGTGGATCAAAAAAAGATCTTGCTGTGATTTATGTCAAAGAGTGTTCTTCCTAATATTTTCCTCTAAGAGTTTTATAGTGTCCAGTCTTACATTTAGGTCTTTAATCCATTTTGAGTTCTATTTTTGTATATGGTGTTAGGGAATGTTCTAATTTCATTCTTTTACATGTAGCTGTCCAGTTTTCCCAACACCACTTATTGAAGAGACTGTCTTTTCTCCAACAGCTCTGTAATCTTGGGCAAAACTATTTACTATTTCTCAGTTTTCCCAAATATAAAATGGCATAATAATAGTACTGACTTCCTAAAGGCGTAGTGAGGATAAAAGGAATTAATCCATGTAAAGTCCTCAGCAGAGTGCCCATTCTCTAAAAAATACTGTTTTCTCAAAAAAATAGTATTACCTAATAATGACTATTTTAAAGTGTAATTCATTTATCCCAAGGTGAATTTTTGCACATTTCCTTTTAGTACCTATTAAATTTGAAATAATAGTAAATATTCTTCCCTTCTGAAGAGTTTGCAGTCCTTTGCCGTGAATTATAGTAAATGACAATTGGATAAGATTGATTTAACTCTGCATCCGAGGTTGGATCTGTCATTTCCAGCCTCCGCTTCAGAATTATTTCCTATGGGAACTTTATAGTCTTCGTTTGAGAATCCTTGCAGCAATTTACATTCTCTTCATTCACATCTCATCAGCCACTGCTCTGTGGAACAAGACATAGGTAATAAGTGTGGAAATGACCCCGTAGAAATGTGTATTCGTTGCCCTTTCTCATGTGAGAGATCAGGGATAGGCATAATATAAGAAAAGGACAGGGTGAGCCAGGTAGTTGAATCTGTTAAATATATCTATCTAGATTTAAATGGCAAAAGAGAATAAAAATGTTCCAAAACAACCATAAATTCAAATCCATATGCTTCCTTAGAGATCTGATTATGGTCCTCATTTCTCCCCCTGTAGGGGAGAAGGCTGATTTTGGATGACAGAGCCATTATTTACGGCAGGGACCAAGTGATAAATAAGCTTGGAGACTTGTAAGGGTCTGAACCTTACTAATGCCCTACCTTCCCTTTCCCTGCTTGATTCCTAGGCTGAAGCTACACTGACCAAGTCTATACCCTGTGTTAATTTCACATTTTGGGGATGTTGGCTGTGTGTTCTCTTCCTGAGGCAGCCAGCCATTTGATTCTGTTGTGGGCACCAGGGTATTAAAATTCAGAAGCTTGTGGTAGCTGGTAGATTAATTTGGGAGCGAGGGTGATATTCATTTTATTTTTTTGAACATAAATAGTGTAACACATTATCTTGGGTATAAATGGTGTCCACAAGTATTTATTGACTTGAATTAGTGGCTGATCAACAGCATTATTTGTGTTTGCATTAAACCTAGGTGTCACTGTATTTTCAATGCAAGTTCTATAGACAGTGCGAGGTCTTCTGTTCCTTTGTGGACCAAAGAAATTCAAGTTTCATTTCTTGGTCTCTCTTTTTGTGTTTTGGATTATAGGTTTATAAGAGCATAAAATATTAAGCCTTCTAATGAATGGTTACCACTCAGAATGGTGTCCTTGTATAATGTTTATTAAATACTATGACACAAAACATGAAAAAAAATCTTAGGTACAAATACACAAAACACATTGTCACATGTTTTCTTTTAGTGTACTTTTTTCTACTTTTTAAAATAATGATATCACTGATATAGAAGCTTATTCTTTTCAAAGTTAATTTTTTGCTTGCATATATACTTATGTTTTCTGCTTTTGCACTTGGCTCTTTGCCAGTTTTGTCAGAAGTGAAGCAAATGTTTATTGTCTTGGGTTCTCTCCTAAATTATATCCGCAGTTTTGATGTCAAATGAAAGACCTAATAAGTTTTGAGTTTAACTCTTAGGGTGAAGAGCAGCTAGAAAAGTAATGAGTCCTTACATATTAAATAATTTTCAAAATATTAAACTTCTTTTCTCTTGTAGTGAGAGATTTTTCTTGAGGCTGAATAGAAATGGGCTTCCCAAAGCCCCAGATAAACCAGAACGACAGTGCTCTCTCTTTGTGGTAAGTGGATCTTGTTTTATCCAGGAGGCAGATTCTTTCTTAAGTACTTTATCTTATTTAAGAGAAATAAGTTACTGTGAGAGAACAGAGTAGATTTGCTTAAACTTTGTAAATAACACATAAATTACAGTAGTGCCCCAAAATCTGAATACCAGCATTCACAGTCACACCTTTGTCCCTTAGTGTGTATTAGAGCCTGTCACACTATGGCCAAATCCCAATGTGATAGGGCTCAGTATGGCAGGTGGTATTTAGTATGTACTTAATAAGTGTTTAAAGAATGAGTAAGTGAGAGGCTGAAATAAGAATGGGCTTTCCTTTTAAGTCTTATTTGACATCATAGGCTTACAGTAAAGTTGATTGTAGTGATATTTTAGAACAGGATTTGAACTTTATGCTTCTGCTACAGAAATTCCATTAAGAATGTCTATGTTTATCTTTGTCTTTCTTCTGTTATTTGTGAAGATTATGTGCTACGTATGCCTTTTAAATGCTTCTGCATAAATTATGAGTTCTAAAATGACCAGACTTTGTTTTTGGTAGGATTTGGGTAGCAGTGAGCTAAGAAGGGACATCTACATCACCGTGCACATCATCCGAATTGGTAGGTATGATACTTGGTGTGACAGGAGCACGACAGGGAGAATTGCTGAGAGGTCTCTATGTAGTTGTGATTTATGTGATGTCTAGATCAGAAAGAAGTCAAGGCCACATTTGAATCCAGTAATTACAGAATTTGGGAATTGTTCCCTGGTCTCCCCAGACTTTCATATCACCATAAATAGATTTTGTTCTCTTTCCGTATAAGTCATTAGTTAGTTTGTTGTGTTTCATTTTGTTTTATTGGACTCTCTAAACATATTTGATTCAAGCACTTGGTATTTGGTTTTTTTAAATTCTAATTTCTGTTAACAGCATAAATTACACTTCTAGGAGCTGGATTTCCTACAGGTTTATGAAACCAATTGGCATTTTCCAAAGTACAGAAGGCTGCAGAGCATTATTACAGAAAGTGCTATAAGAAAAGGGTTATGAAATACTGAAAACTTTGCATATATTTTTCACTTGTATAATTTCATCAGCTTATTAAAGGGTCTGAGAAGTCCTACAGGGAAATATAAAAATGCTTCTCTAATTTTGTTGACCCTAGCTTTCTCCAAATTTGATTTGACTGTGGAAACATTTATATGATGTAACATTTATTAACATCTTGCAGAGCACACTTTGAGTGTTCTACAGTGAACTTGTACATCAGAACCAAAATGTGGTCACTAGTTTTTACACATATAAGGCATCTAAAAGCAAGCATTTTATGGCAGAGGAACTATATGGTGTAGCCTACATCATTTTTCCATTGCAGCTAACCAGCCGATACTGGAAATTGGTTCCCGCTTCCTCATGAATTGTGCTACATGACTTGCTGGGGATACTTCTGCAGGATCGTGATCTCTCACCATGCGGTCCTGCACAGTGATCATTATTTTTATAGTTTTTAATTTTATGCACATGATAACCACATTGTGCATTGAGAGAGACTATAAAACATGTCGTTTCAACATAGATTTTCTAAGTATTTTTTCTCATAAAAATCTGTTCTGAAAACCCATTTCATTTTATCCTGTTTTTATATTTGAGGGACAATAGAAATAAATAAAAAAGTAAACGGTTTTTGGTTTTGTTTTAATTTCCTTTTTATAGATGACTATGGGGTGGGGTGGAAATTGGAAAGAATCTTTCAAAACGTTGGAAAAGTTGTAATGCGTGTTGCTGTGTATTTATGAGATAAAGCCTCTGTTCCCAGGATGGCAGGGGTGCAGTTTATGTAATTCTTTGTGTTTTTTAAAAATTTATTCAAATTTATAATAGCAATTGTTAATGTAAAATGTGGTTCTGGATATCTTCATGTAAACATTGCTAAAATTTGAATATAATCTTCTACAGCATTGAGAAAAAAAGTAAACCACTTTAGCTCTCAGAACTTTTAAAAAGGTATCTATAGGTTTTCGGTGGTAGAAACACACACGGTAGAGTGACCACATGCCCTGCTTGCCCATGGCCTGGGCAACTCTGTCCTTCACTCCCAGGATAGAGCTGAGGAAACCACTTCACAGTATTACCCATCACAGGGCTGCCTTTCAAATACCTGGCATTTGATTTTGTATTTTTTACTAAGATTTTTATGATCATTAAGTCATCAGAATGAATGTTGAATTAGAAATTATCTACCCTCCTTCCCTGAGCTTTGGTCAAATTAATTCTTTATTGACATTACTACAAAGACTTGTCTGATGATTACTCCGTAAGACTGAAGGTAAGAAACTCTAAGAAAGATTAAGGCTTAGTCTGCTGCAGTGAAATGAAGGAGTGGAAGATTCTTGTCCATCAGGGACAGATACTTCTTAATTTTTCTAGAGTATTCCTCATACTGTTTAATGGGAAAAGGGCATGCTGACCCTCACTGGCTGCAGAGAGCAGGAAGTAATAGCGCCTGCCTCAGAATTTAAGCCCTCATCTTTGATTGGAAAGAAGGGGAGGAAACAAAGAGAAGTAAATAGTTTCCCCACGCCAGGTTCGTGAATAACTGTATGATTTCTATTCAGCAGTGATTAGTTCAACTTACGTCGAACCAATGGCCATTCATAACTCTGAAGGACAGACTTGAACATTAATATTTACATCATTTACTTATCGGCTCAACAAACTCAGGAGGTCTTTCACCACCATTCATTTGTACCCACCACGCCTTTCAATAAATTTAGGAATGGCTATTCCTGTCTGAACACGCATAGTCATTCCTGGCTTTCACCGTAAAACAAAAGCATCTCGGGGCTTCCCCGGTGGCACAGTGGTTGAGAGTCCGCCTGCCGATGCAGGGGACACGGGTTCGTGCCCCGGTCCGGGAAAGATCCCACATGCCACGGAGCGGCTGAGCCCGTGAGCCATGGCCGCTGAGCCTGCGCGTCCAGAGCCTGTGCTCCACAACGGGACGAGCCACAACAGTGAGAGGCCGGCGTACTGCGATTAAAAAAAAAAAAGCATCTCTAACCTATTTTCTACCGCCAGGAACACCCATCCCTCTTTATCAGTATATTAGTAATTATTGGAGCTATCAGCATATTCATCCAACCAGTAGCCCTAGCTGTATGACCAACAGCTAATATTACAGCCGGGCACTACTAACTCATTTAATCGGAGGAGCAACGCTAGCCCTAATAATCGTTAGTTCTACTACAGTCTTCATTACATTTATTATTCTTATTTTGCTTACTATTCTTGAATTCACAGTAGTCAAGTTTACGTATTAACCCTATTAGTAAGCCTTTACCTACATGGTAATACCTAACGACCCACCAAAACCATGCATGTCACGTAGTAAACGCCAGCTCCTGACCCCAGAGGAGCCTCTCGGCTCTTATAGTATCCGATCTAGCATATGAATCCATTTTAGCTCAACATTCGTATTATCCTTAGGCCTGTTAACCAATATATTAATAATATATCAATGATGACAAGACATCATCCAAGAAAGTATGTTTCAAGGCTATCACACATCAATCGTCCAAAAGGGACTTCGATAGGGAAAAATCCATTATTTCAGAGGTCCTCTTTTTACTGGTGTGTCTTCTGTGCTTTTTATCACCTTAAGTGGTATTCCGGCTTTTATTTATAAGCATTTCTCTAAAGATGATATATTGCAGAGGCAATTCTCCTTTATTACTGAAGAATGAAAGCTAAATTGGATGTTGCCATTCCTTTTTTTTTTTTTTTTTTTTTTTTTTTTTTTTATTTAACATTGGATTTGGGGAGTGCTAGAGTCAGGCAGATGTGCTGTAGGAGAATTTCACTCAGATGGAAACAACTTACGGATCCGTTACCAAGCATCTGGAAACAGACTTACAGACTTTTTTCATTATTTTTCCTCACATTAACTTGCTATATTACAGCTCCAGTGTGCTTTTTGCTTTCAGTCTTCAAAATAACCCATTGGTAATTAAATGCAATGATAAATTAAAACAGTATCTCAACCACACATTTAAAAATGTCTAACAATTTAAACAAGTCGAAACTGTGTCAGAGTAAAAAACATCCCTGGAGATTTCAGCCTGGGTACGGAGTCAGGAAAGAGCGTGCTCATTTGATCACCTATGGTTACTTGCTATACCTTCAGGGAATCTCAAACTGCTTCCTTTCAAAGGTGAAATATTTGAAAAGGTTTTTAAATATGGCAATTTTAAAAAGTAGAAAATGAGATAGGCACCACTACTGCCTTTTTTGATGTGAGCCTCCTGGGATGCCTTCATGAATGCTTGGGGGAAGGTACCCAGACATAGGCTCAGCTCCCATCTTCATGTTTTATAGATAACAGCTGATGGCCAGAGTTTACGCTGCGTGACCTTGGGCATGCTAGGTGGTTGGGGCGGAGAGTCCAGAGCTGAAGCAACATCTTCAGTTGCCCCAAAGCTGTGTCTTTTCCATCACCCAGTTACATTTTATATGGCCTACTTTATAGCTATATGTATCTCTATTTAAGGTGGATTAATCAAATGGCTCCTTGGGCCATATGTGCTTTTTAATTGAACAGGTCGGATGGGGGCAGGAGAAAAAAAGAATGCCTGTAGTGTTCAGTACCGGCGACCCTTTGGCTGTGCGGTTCTTAGCATTGCTGACCTGCTGACAGGAGAGACAAAAGATGACCTCATCCTGAAAGTGTACATGTAAGAAGCTTGCACGGGCTGGGGGCTGGGGTGGGCGCAGAGGTACATGGGGACCCTACGTGGCGAATCCTGCTTTTCGTGGGTAATGGAAGAGCCAGGGATGGGTTGCGTTCATTCCTCAAAAACTAAATAATCTGTAGGTTCACTACAAGTGAGCCCACAAAACAACATTTGCCTGTCAGAGGAATTATGAAATCAAGAACCAGAAAATACAGACAGTTTATCGGTTGGGTGGACCATCTACTGCATAGAGTACCTCCCGTGAATTTAAAGCCTAACATGTCTTTACCCTCAGAGAGTTCATTTGTCCTTGGAAAATGGAAATAGTTTTTAATATAAATTAATTAGAATTAGGAAAAGGAAGTTCAGGTCAGGTGATTTCCCTCTTACTTCGTGTATTATTAGTTTGCTAGGGCTGCCCTAACAAAGCACCGTAAACAGTGAGGCTTAAACCACAGGAATTTATTGTCTCACAGTAATGGAAGCCACAGATCCTGGATCAAGGTGTTGACTACATTGATTCCTTCTGAGGGCAGTGAGGGGAAAATCTGTCCCCTGCCTCTCTCTCCTAGTTTCCGGTGACTTGTAGATGCATCACCTGATCTCTGGCTTCATCACATGGCTCTCTCCCTGCTTGTGCATCTGTTTCGGTGTCCAAATTTCCCCTTCTTATAAGGACACAGTTATATGGGGTTAGGGCCCACCCTAATGACCTAATTTTAACTTTATTAACTGTGTGAAGACCCTATTTCCAAATAAGGTCCTCAGACTGTGGGTTAGAACTTACATCATCTTTTGAGGGTCAGTGGGAACAGACACAGTTCAGCTCAAACACTCCACTAAGAAAATCACTTAATGTATTCCAAATCCTAAGTTTTTAAAAATGCACATGGTTTTGGATCACCCCACCCTGAGCACCTCCCCACAGGACTGAAAATTGAGAGTTGACACACAGTGACATCCTCAGAGCAGACCCATGGGGGGTTGAAGGATGGGGGATCTGCTTTCCACATTCCCGATTTGAGGACCACACGGCTGACCTCCTCTGTGAGTGAGCTTGCTTTAGCTTTCTGTTCTGGCTGTTGAGTCGATGTATCCAATGTGTGCCAATAGTTTTTCCATATGTGGAGGGAACGCACGTGGCGCACTGCCTGTGGGACATATACTTCAAATTGCTTTTTGACCACAGCTGCAGGGTCTCATGGATTTATCCATCCTCTACCCAGTGCCCCTGGGACCCGTGCCACACATTTGCTAATTAGTTGACAAAGATTTGCTTACAGCCTGTGGTTTAGGACTGGAAACTCTCTTTATCTCTTTTAAGAGCAATAAAATCTGTGACCTTGATTTTAAACTTGAAAACTTCTAGTGAAACTAGTGGGTAGTAAAGCACGCTATTCTTTTTATCATATGGTTGGGCTTAAATCCATGATAATCCCCTTTCTAAACTTTACTGATGTTCATAAAACATAATTTAATTGCAATAATACTAATTATAATAGCCACCATTTACTTTGTGCTAACTACATGCAAGGAACCGTGTTAAGCACTTTGCATGTGTCATGTCACTTTATCCTCATGACAAACCCATGAAGCATTTGCTGTTGGCTCCGTTTCCACGTAAGGGAAGAGAGAGGCTAAATAACGCCCAAAGTCACCCGGCTAATCAGAACAGGAACCAGATGTGAAGTCAGGACTGTCTGACTCAGAACCTGAGCTCTCATGTTACAAGGTTGTATGTTTCCTGGTGTTATTTCACACCACTGTCTAGTGATGTGACAGTGATGCTGTTAGGTGGCGTTGCTTTTCAAGAAAACTAAAATTGCTTACAAGCACAGTCTCAGTGTTTCTTAGAGTGATCTTTCCAGGTGTGGGTAGCAAGTGTTAGATTTATCTCGCTACTGGGAAAACTGAGGGACCCGAAGTTCCATGCATCCCCTTTGATTATGCAGCCAGCAAAGGAAGACACATAAATTCCAGTTCTGTGATAGACACTCACGCCCATAAAAATAAATTGTACTGCTTTTTGTGGTTGTTATTGTGTTTTTTCGTAAGTATCAAATAAGGTTTGGGGTTGTTCTTACTGCAAGAGAGATCCCTTAAAAATTCCAGTTCAGCAAATTACAAATCTGTTCCAGGAAGGATGCTAGGCAGTCAAAACAGTCATTGTAGATTAAGAAGAAACTATGAATATAGTAAAACATTTTAGGGAAGTGCCTGTTAGAAACAAATTGGAAGAAATTTCTATTTGTTAGGGTGACCGAATCCCTAGCCCATCTAGGACTCAAAACAGAGAACAATAACAAATACCTCATTGGAGCCTGGAAGATATTTCAGTCACATACTTTAGGAGCTTTTGTTTTATTAGGAGTTTTGTAGGTTAAAAGCATGACTTCTGAAATTATGACTTATCTATCTAATAAGAAGCAAACCATCTTTCTCCCTTCCCAACTGAGTTGAACTAAGAAAACTGGGGACAGAATGTAGTAAATGGCAATTTTGTATCTTACAGCTGGACAGGTGGAATGGTTTCATCAAATTTCATCTTGATTTTCCAGGCTTCTAAGAGTCAGTGGTCTGTTTGGTATCCTACTGTTAACTGGTTCAAAAACAGCCTCCATCCTCTTCCTCCTGGAAAAGCTGATAGTGATGAAATAAATAAATATGTAAACAAATTGTCAATTATTGGCTATAGACAAGGTTGTGAGGAAAAGGACTCTATACTCTGGAACATTTTGATTGATAGTGTATAGAATCTTTGGTATTCAGAATTCTTGGGAGGGAGCCTTTGTGGCTAATAAAAGATAGTAGTGAATTCGCAAACACGTCCAGATGAGGGAGGCTTTCCCTAGCCTAACTGGGGGAGGCCCAGCAGTAAGGAGATAGCAGACCCAGATGTTTACGAACCATCAGGAGTTACCAGTCAGAGGGAGATCCATCCAGTCATTCATGCAGCTGGTATTTTTTAAGTACCCACAGTGTTCAAAGTACTCAGGGGAACACAGATATCTACCAGTCCTAGATTCAATCCTCAAGAACCTTCAGTGTCTCCTAGGTGAATGTACCATGGATACAAAGATAGCATGAGTCAGTGGCTGACAAGAGCTGAAAGACCAAGGTACAGATGGTTGTCAGAGTGAGAAGATGGAGAGATGCCTTTTGGCCTACAAGTGGAAAATCTGGAAGGGTTACCTTAATTACCCTTCGGTAAATCCTGCCAACCTTTTGCCAGTGCCAGTTGTGTTAACCTCAGTTGCATTTTGCTTGATTAGTTGCATTTTGATGCTAGCCAACTTGGTCATGATATAATAGGTGGAGACTCGCTAATGAGAATTAACATTTTTTGAGCATTTACTATATGCCAGGCATTATCCTAAGCCCAGGCTTGTTTATTGTTCTAGTATTTTACCCCCATTTCACAGATGAACAAATCAAGGCACAGAGAGAGTAAATAACTCCCCAAAGAACATAACTCAGTTAATAGTGAGGATTCGAATCCAGGGAGTCAGACTCTTAGTCAGTACTTCCTTCCAGTGTATGCATTGTTCTCTGAGACAGGGAATGGGGAGCTCTCATAACCTGAATTGTTCATCCCAGCCACTTCTGGCATGAAGTAGTTGGTCATGCATTACCGGAAATGGTCATTCCTGCTCATCTTGAGGCAACTATGCCAAAACTGACAGTCACTTGCAGTGGCTTGTTGAGGTCTACAAGGAGGTTTAAGGAAGTACATCATAGTGGTTATAACAAAAAGGGCAGGTGTGCTAGTAAGGTCATCTCATGCATCATCAAAACTTAACAGAGTGGTCATGTTTTCATAGGTGTAATACAGAGAGTGAGTGGTACCAAATCCACGAGAACATCATCAAGAAGTTGAATGCGCGTTATAATTTGACTGGCTCCAACGCAGGTGAGTAAATAGATCTGGCTGAGTCCCTACACTTTTCATTTCAGGTGCTTTCTTTTATTTGTCTGTGAAGAAGAAAACGATCAGCACTTTGTTTTTTTCTCTACTCCCTAAAAATGCTCAGTCCGCATTCTGGTATGTCTCCTTTTTCTACGATAGGCTTGTAGCTGTGACTCTAAAAAATATATTCTGTTCTGGTTTGAATCAAGGTAGAGTATCTGCATTTGTTCTATAGTACCATGTCTTGGGACCTCCAAGTTGTTACTGATTGCTAAAAACCAAAGGACAAATATGCCTGATTTCATGACTGCTGTGTGGAATGGGTTTGATAAACAGGAATTTTTGTCAGTAAGGTCCAGGGCAAACATGCTTCACTGCCTACAGCTGCGGTTTTATGTATAGAAAAATGTGTGCATGCCTGTCCAGCAGGAACTGAAATGTACTATAGCATTATAAGTTATATATAATACATTATGTGTCACGTAGTCTTATACTAGTAATATACTATAGATTGTATTATATTATATAGCATATCTAGATTATATAGTATATAGAGTGATGTCTTAAAGTTTGATCAGTAGACAAAAACTTGGTGAATATTGTTTGCTCCCTATCCCACCTTCAAACCCATGTTGAAGCAAAATAAACTATGCAGTTGTGTGCTTTAATTACATAAAGAATCCTCAAATCAAATTAGCTGGTATTTGAACTGAATGCATTGCTTTTTGTGGCTGATTTTTAAAGTCCCCTGAATACAGATATTTGTGAGACAGTCCCACTTGCCTGGCAATTAGAAGAACCTGAATTTAAATTTAGACCACCTTTTTTTCAGACCTGTGCACATCTTGCCAGGCCAAAACAACCCACAAAGAAAAAGTAACTGCAGACAGAAACTTTGCGGTTTGCTCCCACGAGAGCCATAAGTATCCACAGCTCACACGTGGCAGCGCTTCAGGCCGCAGTGAATGGTGAGGTCAGTTTTTTCTTCCCTCTCCCAAGAGCTGGGGAGGTAACTTGGCTTTTCTTTGATTCACACGAAGTCCTACATCTACCACTAAATAAACAAAAGACTTGCACTTACTGTTGAAGGCAGAGGAGTCTCTGAAGGACCAGGAGATTTTAGTAGTGACTATAACATGAAATAATACGAATACTTCAGAAACTGCTGTGTACACTTGTCTTCACTTTTTCTGTGAAAGAATTAAAATAGTGCTTACTGTGTAGGGACCAAATGACTTATCTTAAATGTGCCTTCAATAAGATGGTAGGGCTGCTGCTTTTTAAAAACTTACCTTGCCAAATTCATTGGCAAACTTCTAGCCAAATCCATTAGTTTTGTTCAAACCTTTTGGTGTTTCTTGATACCGTGAACTATATCATGAACTGTATTCTGTACCTGTGCTGTCCACTTTGATAGGCACCAGCCACCTGTGGCTACTGAGCGTTAGACAGGCTAGTACAGCACTGGGACTGAGGCGTGCAGTAATTGTAAATTACATACTCGATTTTGAAGACTTGATACATATAAAATGAATATAAAACATCCCTTTAATAATTTTTATGTTCGTTATAGGTTCAGAGATAACATTGTGGATATATTGATTTAAATAAAATATATTACTGAAGTTAATTTTGTTTCTTTCTACTTTTTAATATGGCTACTAGAAAATGTTTAATTTCATAGGTGGCTCATATCATAGTTCAGTTATGCAGTGCTGCTCTAGACTTGATTTAAAGAATTTTCTTTTTGAGTTCTTTTGATGCCTCATAAACATTCATTATGCCTTGCTCCTTTCCTTCTGCCCACTAACTTTGGGTGGAGAAGTCTGTAACCATTGTATATCTTTTTCTTTCTCCTCAAGAGTCCCATTACTCTTAATTTGCTTGCATTTGCCTCCTATGTGAATAAATAAATATAAAACTAACCCTGACCTTCTGACTTTTCCCATATATTCCCTTCCCTCCTTACCATCATTGATTCAGTCTTGACTAAGCAGGGTGTGTTGGCCTCCTCCAATATACTTCTTTCCAAACTCCTTGTCAACTCCTAAGCCTTTCCTCTTTCCTATATGCCTTAAAATCCTTCTGTTATTGGGTCATTTGAATATATCATTGTCCAGACTGAGGTGATACCCAGTTGCCTCTTGAATCATGGTGAAGTACTCAATGATGGGCTTTGACTTATACGTACATATAGATTCCTTTAACATAACTGACCCTGTATCCCATGAGATCAGGATACCAGTCAAGCCAAAGCATAAATTTCTCTCTACTTACATATGGGAGTCATCTCAGAGAATATAGCCCCAAGAGCTTTGCCTCTGGAAGTGGGATGTCCTAAGCTTGAATCAATCAAGTTTTACTGGGATAATAGTAGTGTCTTCCTCTAAGGGTTATTGGAAGGATTAAAAGAGAAAACATATGCAAAGCATGTAGCACAGCACTTGATACATAATAAGTGTCTATTCAATGTTAACTATTATTATTTTTTACTCACTTTGGAGTAATCATCTAGAATATTCTACCCCTTCCTCTTTAGTCAAGTCTCCTTGTTTCATTTTCTCAGATTGGATCCTGATTTGATCTTCTAAATGGAGACTTTGAGAATAATGCAGCAGGATTATTGACAGGTTGAATCATTGAACTGACCCTTCATACTCTGTGTTTCTAACATCTCATCGGTGCCCAGTTGACTGCTAACATCTCTTCCCAGGTCTTCCTTCTGATTACATAGATTAACTCCAGGGAGGAAGGGCAGCACATTCTATTTCCTTGGGAAGTCCTCCGAGTGCTTAGACATGCTCCACATTTTCCATGTGCTTTGTCACTTTTATTGACCAACGACCTGACCACTTATTCTTCCTGGAATCCTGTGTGAGGCTACCAGAAAGTGAGATCCAAGCCATATTATTCCCTGGGTGTTACCTGTTGTGTTTGCAGCCATTGTGCTGAAATGAAAAACTACTTGTGCATCTTTGGAAAGCGTAAAAGAAACCGTTAGACTGTAGAGCCCTGTCTACCAGGTTTCCTCTCCTTTTGGCAGAATCAATCCTCCATTTTGCTGCCTACCGTTTGATGCTTAGATTTCTCATCAGCCGAATGTATACTCTTTATCCTTGGCTTTTACTGCAAACCCCCATCTGCTCTCCTGTCCCTAAGACCCACCCCTCTCCATCCTCCTCCTCTCAAGCCTGAGTTCCAGCCAGCGGCATGCAGCCAGCATCTACCTGCATTGTATTCCTTTGGTCTCCTCCTGGTATCTTCTAGCTCTCTCAAGGCAAGGCAAACCCAGCCCTAAGCTTCATCACTCCAAACAACTGCTCCAGAGAGAGAAAGCTCAGAAAGAAACTTTTAAAGATTAATAAATTAGCCCTTTACTCTTTCCATTTAAGTTTCCACTCTTCAGTCTTGGTGGGTCATTGTTCTGTTGTCACCTGTCTTGAGGGAAGGCAGTTATAAAAACAGCAGATAGGGTTTTAGGAGCTGCTCGGCTTTATTATTGAAAGGGAGGCATCTGATAGCTTACTTAAGGGGGAAGCAAGGGTATACAAAATTAAAGTTGGAAATTGGGGTGCCTGATGTTTAAACTATCACAGTGGTAAGATACGTTGACATTTTCTCCTTGGACCATGGAGTAGTCGATTAAATGGAAACAGTGCAGTCAAAGAGAATTTTCAAGAGAATTGAGTTCACTCAACAAAGTATTGTTTTTTCCCTGCTTTCCTCCTACTGTTCCTTGGTCATTGTACTAAAAAAAGAAAAAAATAACAACCTTGAAATTAGTTTTAGAATCAAATTCTACCACCTACTTTCCAGGCCTTTTATGCTTCATTGATGTCCTCCTATCTCTTGAAGTTGTAATCTTGTCTTTTTAATAGATAAAAGGATTTGTCTAGATAACTGGGTTTTTTCCCTCTAACCTAAGACTTACGTAGTGAAGGTACATTAACCACTACCTTTATTGAGATTAGAAACTGGGAGAAAATTTCACGTGATTCATTTAATTTTTAAATATAAAAATGTAATTGAATTAACATATCTGTATGGTTAGATTTAGTTACGTTCGGTAATTCGAAATTTCCAAAGTTGTACTCTGTGGGAATTTTAAAATCCAAAAATCATATTGTGAGAGTTTGAAATTCTAAAAATAGTCATTAAAATGAGCCTGGTTTAGGTTTGTCCAGCAAATTGTTATTGTAAACATCACCTCTGATAGACGTTAGCAATCGAATTCTAGGAATGTGAAATAAGACTGAGCCAGTGTGATTTACTGAGACACATTTGGTTCTGCGACTTGAAATAAATTGTGTAAAAATCCTTGGCTCCTGTTCAGTATGTACTAAGAGAAAATTCAGGATCTTTTCATATTATCTGTGTGTTTATGAAATCCTATTTCCTATAGTTTGCACATGTAACTTAAAACTAGCAGAAATCATATTTGCTAATGAGGTCAATTTCTACAATCTGCTTTTTGCCTTAGCAACATGAATGTTGTGGTTTCATTCCTGCCGAGACTGTACATTTTAACCCCCACGGAAGGTTAAAAGGAGTTACCTAGATAAGGAGCCCACACATACAAGGAGGGCAGTTTAACTCTGTGGAGGAAGTGAACAGTGTTCTTTATTTAGCTGAGGTGAAAGGAGGCTTTTGAGAGAGTTAGACTGCATTTGGGGGATTGAGCATCACATAGTCAGGTGGTCGTTTAATTCAATAGTATTGAACTGATGTAATTCTTAAAGATTGTGTCAATGCTCCTGATTTTTTAAAATAAATTTATTTATTTATTTATTTTTGGCTGCGTTGGGTCTTTGTTGCTGAGCACAGACTTTCTCTAGTTGCGGTGAGTGCGGGCTACTCTTGGTTGTGGTGCGCAGGCTTCTCGTTGTGGTGGCTTCTCTTGTTGTGGAGCACAGGCTCTAGGCTCACGGCCTTCAGTAGTTGTGGCGTGTGGGCTCAGTAGTTGTGGCAGGCGGGCTCTAGAGCACCGGCTCAGTAGTTGCACACGGGCTTAGTTGCTCTGCGGCATGTGGGATCTTCCCAGACCAGGGCTCGAACCCGTGTCCTCTGCACTGACAGGTGGATTCTTAACCACTGCGCGACCAGGGAAGTCCAATACTCCTGATTTTTGAGCACCGCCTTTAGAAACTTTGTTTTCTAATATTGTTTAAAGAAAACTGGTACTTATTGGCACCACCTATTGGCTAGACATATAGTGTGTGGTCTTTTTGCTCACTTTTGGAATTTTGTAATTATTAAACCATGCTCTCTTTTTTATTCTCTTAGAGTTTTTAATTTTCAATTAATTTTACTTTCAGAAAAGTTGCAATAATAGTACAAAGAATTCCTAATTTCTCAAAGGTTAACATTTTACTATAGTTGCTTATCCTTCTCTCTCTCTTTCCGTGTGCGCGCGCACACACACACACACACACACACATATGCTTTATCTATATATGTATATATGTGTGTATAATTATATATCTGTGTATATTATATAGACTCTTTATATAGTAATTTAATATTACTTAATTGGTATAATTCTTAAGGGTTGCATTAATGCCCCTGATGTTTATATATATATGTATATACATACACATACAGACACATATATATACTTGTACATACATATATATCACACTTATATACATTTTTTCCCCACCTGAACTATTTGAGAACAAATTGCAGGAATTATTCCTCCTACCCCTGCTTACTCCGTGGCATGGCAATATAACCACAGTACAGTGATCAAAATCAGGAAGGTAACAGTGATATAATACTCTTATCTAATCTGTAGATCTCATTCAGTTTTGGCAATTTTCTCAATGTCCTTTATAACAAAACAAACTCAAGCTGTGTTGCATGCAGTTGTCACACCTTTTTAGTTTCCTTTAAACCATTCTCTTTTAATGACAGTGAACAAAAAAGATATAGTTCAAAATATGATATTAAAATATGCTTTAAGATATTTGCAAAGCTGCATGCAGTACTTTAAAAAAAAACAACACGCAAATTCAAACCCAAATTATAAGCTAATGGAAGTAGTGATTAGAGCCTAATTTTATTCTCTAAATTACTTATATTTTGCTAATTTAGATATAATCACTAGCAATACTGTTTGGAAGATTTGCTGTGTAGAAAAAATTTGCAGTTTATAACAAGTATTTCTGTAAATTAAAAGAATCAGATATTACATTACATTCATATATGCTGTGCTCTCTATATATTTTTAAAAGTTATTTTTAGGCAGTGGTTTACTATATGTTTCATGTCTTGAAAAAATTGCAAGTAAGTAATAATAGCTACAGTAGAAAGCAAACAAACAAACAACCGTTTTGACCTTGACATAATCCTCAGTGTATGCCACTGAAACGTTGATATCCCAAATCCGAAATAAAGATGGAAACTTTAAGGGGAAAAATCTCCTTTGTTAAAAAAGAAATGGTAATTCTCTCTGAGTGGTCTCATCCAGCTTCCACTATGTGCCAATGGTCCCTCTTCATCTCTCATTTCTGGCCAATAAATTTCTTTTCTGGTTGAGACTCAATGAAAGTAAACAACTTCAGATGTCACTTATGTTCCTTAGTTTGACATTCCATGACTTACTATGTATTACTTCAGTCATATTTTCTCAATAACTGTTAGCCATTAGGCAAACCACTTCTTTAAAGAAAACATAAAAGCCTTCCCAAAACTTTGAAATAGCAGATTGTGGACCAGCAGTTAAAATCACAAGATTATTTGCTCATACTTACCATACCTTTTACATGTTAGAAAGTAGGCATCCCAGTAGATAGGGTTACCTGTTCAAAGGTCTCGAGGACATGATCTTCAGAAGGTTAAGCCTGTAGTTAGACCCTTTGATTAATCCTCCATGTTGTCAAAATTGCATCCTTTAAGAGTTAAGTATGTCAACGAAAAAATATCAATCTAAAAAGGGAATGGAGAGGACCTTCAAGATGGCAGAGGAGTAAGACATGGAGATCACCTTCCTCCACACAAATACATCAAAAATACATCTACATGTGGAACAGCTCCTACAGAACACCCACTGAATGCTGGCAGAAGACCTCAGACTTCCCAAAAGGCAAGAAACTCCCCACAAACATGGCTGTGTGGTTGACACGGTCTTGGTGCTCCAGCTGAGTGTCGGGATTGGGCCTCTGAGGTGGGAGAGCCGAGTTCAGGACATAGGACACAAGAGACCTCCCGGCCACATGTAATATCAATCGGTGAGAGCTCTCCCAGAAATCTCAGTCTCAATGCAAAGACCCAGCTCCACTCAACAATCAGCAAGCTCCAGTGCTGGACACCCCAGGCTGAACAACTAGCAAGACAGGAACACAACCCCACCCATTAGCAGAAAGGCTGCCTAAAATCATACTAAGTTCATAGACACCCCAAAACACACCACTAGATGTGGTCCTGCCCACCAGAAAGACAAGATCCAGCCTCATCCACCAGAACACAGGCACCAGTCTCCTCCACCAGGAAGCCTACACAACCCACTGAACCGACCTTACCCACTGAGGGCAGACACCAAAAACAACAGGAACTACGAACCTGCAGCCTGTGAAAAGGAGACCCCAAACACAGTAAGTTAAGCAAAATGAGAAGACAGAGAAATATGCAGCAGATGAAGGAGCAAGGTAAAAACCCACCAGACCAAACAAATGAAGAGAAAATAGGCAGTCTACCTGAAAAAGAATTCAGAGTAATGATAGTAAAGATGATCCAGAATCTCAGAAATAGAATGGAGCCAATACAAGAAATGTTTAACAAGGACCGAGGAGAACTGAAGAGCAAGCAAACAATGATGAACAACACAATAAATGAAATTAAAAATTCTCTAGAAGGAATCAATAGCAGAATAACTGAGGCAGAAGAACAGATAAGTGACCTAGAAGATAAAATAGTGGAAATAATTACCACAGAGCAGAATACAGAAAAAAGAATGCAAAGAATTGAGGACAGTCTCAGAGAACTCTGGGACAACATTAAACGCACCAACATTCAAGTTATAGGGGTCCCAGAAGAAGAAGAGAAAAAGGAAGGGACTGAGAGAATATTTGAAGAGATTATAGTTGAAAACTCCCCTAATAGGGGAAAGGAAATAGTCAATCAAGTCCAGGAAGTGTAGAGAGTCCCATACAGCATAAATCCAAGGAGAAACACTCCAAGACACATATTACTCAAACTATCAAAAATTAAATACAAAGAAAAAGTACTAAAAGCAGCGAGGAAAAAGCAACAAATAATATACAAGGGGTTCCCCATAAGGTTAACAGCTGATCTTTCAGCAGAAACTCTGCAAGCCAGAACGGAGTGGCAGGACATATTTAAAGTGATGAAAGGTAAAAACCTACAACCAAGATTACTCTACCCAGCAAAGATCTCATTCAGATTCGATGGAGAAATTAGAACCTTTACAGACAGGCAAAAGCTAAGAGAATTCAGCACCACAAAACCAGCTTTACAACAAATGCTAAAGGAACTTCTCTATGCAGGAAACACAAGAAGAGGAAAAGACCTACAATAACAAACCCAAAACAATTAAGAAAATGGTAATAGGAACATACATATCAATAATTACCTTAAATGTAAATTGATTAAATGCTCCAACCAAAAGACACAGACTGGCTGAATGGATACAAAAACAAGACCCACACATATGCTGTCTACAAGAGACCCACTTTAGACCTAGGGACATATACAGACTGAAAGTGAGGGGATGGAAGAAGATATTCCATGCAAATGGAAATCAAAAGAAAGCTACGGTAGCAATTCTCATATCAGACAATATAGACTTTAAAAGACTATTACAAGAGACAAAGAAGGACACTACATAATGATCAAGTGATCAATCCAAGAAGATATAACAATTGTAAATATTTGTGCACCCAACATAGGTGCACCTCAGTACATGCAAATACTAAGAGCCATAAAAGGGAAATCGACAGTAACACAATCAGAGTAGGGGACTTTAAGCCCCCACTTTAACCAATGGACAGATTAACCAAGATGAAAAATAAGGAGACACAAGCTTTAAATGATACATTAAACAAGATGGACTTAATTAATATTTATAGGACATTCCATCCAAAAACCACAGAATACAGTTTATTCTCACGTGCTCATGGAACATTCTCCAGGATAGGTCATATATTGGGCCAAAAATCAAGCCTTGGTAATGGCCACAAATCAAGCCATGGTAAATTCAAGAAAATTGAAATTGTATCAAGTATCTTTTCCAACCACAACGCTATGAAACTAGATATCAATTACGGGAAAAGAGCTGTAAAAAATACAAACACACGGACGCTAAACAATACGCTCCTACATAACCAAGAGGTCACTGAACAAATCAAAGAGGAAATTAAAAAATACCTAGAAACAATGGACAATGAAAACACGATGGCCCAAAACCTATGGCTGCAACAAAAGCAGTTCAAAGAGAGAAGTTTACAGCAATACAGTCCTGCCTCAAGAAACGAGAAACATCTCAAAAAAAAACCCTGAACTTACACCTGAGGTAATAAGAGAAAGAAGAAGAACAACAACAAAAAAATCCCAATGTTAGCAGAAGGAAAGAAATCATAAAGATCAGGTCAGAAATAAATGAAACCGAAATGAAGGAAATGACAGGCAAGGTCAATGAAACTAAAAGCTAATTCTTTCTGAGAAGATAAACAAAATTGATAAACCATTAGCCAGACTCATCAAGAAAAAAAGGGAGAAGACTCAAATCAATAGAATTAGAAAGGAAAAGGGAGAAGTAACGAAACTGCAGAAATACAAAGGATCATGAGAGATTACTGCAAGCAACTCTATGCCAAGAAAATGGACAACCTCGAAGAAATAGACAAATTCTTAGAAAACCACAGCATTCCGAGACTGAACCAGGAAGAAACAGAAAATATAAACAGACCAATCACAAGCACTGAAATTGAGACTGATTAAAAATCTTCCAACAAACAAAAGCCCAGGACCGGATGGCTTCACAGGTGAATTCTATCAAACATTTAGAGAAGAGCTAACACCTATCCTTCTCAAACTCTTCCAAAATATAGCAGAGGGAGGAACACTCCCAAACTCATTCTATGAGGCCACCATCACCCTGATACCAAAACCAGACAAAGATGCCACAAAAAGAATACTACAGACCAATATCACTGTTGAACATAAATTCAAAAATCCTCAACAAAATATTAGCAAACAGAATCCAACAGCACATTAAAAGGATCATACACCATGATCAAGTGGGGTTTATCCCAGGAATACAAGGATTCTTCAGCATATGCAAATCAGTCAGTGTGATACACCATATTAAACAAATTGAAGGAGAAAAACCATATGATCATCTCATTACATGCAGAAAAAGCTTTTCACAAAATACAACACTTATTTATAATAAAAACCCTCCAGAAAGTAGGCATAGAGGGAACTTTCCTCAACATAATAAAGGCCATATATGACAAACCCACAGCCAACATCGTTCTTAATGGTGAAAAACTGAAACCATTTCCACTAACATCAGGAACAGGACAAGGCTGCCCACTCTCACCACTATTATTCAACATAGTTTTGGAAGTTTTAGCCACAGCAATCAGAGAAGAAAAAGAAATAAAAGAAATCCAAATCAGAAAAGAAGAAGTAAAACTGTTACTGTTTGCAGATGACATGATACTATACATAGAGAATCCTAATGATGCTACCAGAAAACTACTAGAGCTAATCAGTGAATTTGGTAAAGTAGCAGGACACAAAATTAATGCACAGAAATATCTTGCATTCCTATACACTAATGATGAAAAATCTGAAAGAGAAATTAAGGAAATACTCCCATTTACCATTGCAACAAAAAGAATAAAATACCTAGGAATAAACCTACCTAAGGAGACAAAAGACGTCTATGCAGAAAACTATAAGACACTGATGAAAGAAATTAAAGATGATACAAACAGATGGAGAGATATACCATGTTCTTGGATTGGAAGAATCAGCACTGTGAAAATGACTCTACTACCCAAAGCAATCTACAGATTCAATGCAATCCCTATCAAACTACCACTGGCATTTTTCACAGAACTAGAGCAAAAAATTTCACAATTTGTGTGGAAACAAAAGACCCCAAATAGCCAAAGCAATCTTGAGAAAGAAAAACGGAGCTGGAAGAATCAAGCTCCCTGACTTCAGACTATACTACAAAGTTACAGTAATCAAGACAATATGGTACTGGCAGAAAACAGAAATATCAATCAGTGGAACAGGATAGCAAGCCCAGAGATAAACCCACGCATCTGTGGTCAACTAATCTATGACAAAGGAGACAAGGATATACAATGGAGAAAATACAGTCTCTTCAATAAGTGGTGCTGAGCAAACTGGACAGCTACATGTAAAAGAATGCAATTAGAACACTGCCTAACACCATACACAAAAATAAGATTAAGGACTTAAATATAAGGCCAGTCTCTATAAAACTCTTAGAGGAAAACATAGGCAGAACACTGTTTGACATAAATCACAGCAGGATCCTTTTTGACCAACCTCCTAGAGTAATGGAAATAAAAACAAAAATAAACAAATGGGACCTAATGAAACTTAAAAGGTTTTGCACAGTGAAGGAAACCATAAACAAGATGAAAAGACAGCCCTCAGAATGGGAGGAAATATTTTCAAATGAAGCAACCGACAAAGAATTAATCTCCAAAATATACTAGCAGCTCATGAAGCTCAATATCGAAAAAAACAAACAACCCAATCCAAAAATGGGTAGAAGACCTAAATAGACATTTCTCCAAAGAAGATATACAGATTGCCAACAAACACATGAGAAAGGATGCTCAACATCACTAATCATTAGAGAAATGCAAATCGAAACTACAATGAGGAATCACCTCACACCAGTCAGAATGGCCATCATCAAAAAATCTACAAACAGTAAATGCTGGAGAGGGTGTGGAGAAAAGGGAACCCTCTTGCACTGTTGGTGGGAATGTAAATTGATACAGCCACTATGGAGAACAGTATGGAGGTTCCTTAAAACACTAAAAATAGAACTACCATATGATCCAGCAATCCCACTACTGGGCATATACCCTGAGAAAACCATAATTCAAAAAGAGTCATGTACCACAATGTTCACTGCAGCACTTAAATGTCCATCGACCAATGAATGGATAAAGAAGATGTGGCACATATATACAATGGAATATTACTCAGCCATAAAATGAAACAAAATTGAATTATTTGTAGTGAGGTGGATGGACCTAGAGTCTGTCATACAGAGTGAAGTAAGTCAGAAAGAGAAAAATACTGTATGCTAACACATATATATAGAATCAAAAAAAAAAAAGCGTTTCTGAAGAATATAGGGGCAGGACAGGAATAAAGAAACAGACGTAGAGAATGGACTTGAGGACATGGGGAGGGGGAAGGGTAAGCTGGGACGAAGTCAGAGAGTGGCATTGACATATATACATTACCAAATGTAAAACAGATAGCTAATGGGAAGTAGCCACATAGCACAGGGAGTTCAGCTCGGTGCCTTGTGGCCACCTAGAGGGGTGGGATAGGGAGGGTAGGAGGGAGACGCAAGAGGGAGGGGATATGTATGCGTATAGCTGATTCACTTTATTATACAGCCGCAACTAACACAACAATGTAAAGCAATTATACTCCAATAAAGATGTTAAAAAATACTAATCATAAAAAAATAAAAAAGAAATGGAAAATTTTATTTGGGCCAACCTGAGGATTATAACCCAGGAGACAGTCTCTCAGAGAGTTCTGAGTACTGTTCTGAAGAGGTAAAGGGAGAGGCCAGTATGTAAGTGATATATTACATATTTATCTATCTATATATATATACACACATATATATGCACTATACATATTGCATATACCCCTTGACAAATGGATATATGCAATTAAGTATCTTGGTAGAAGGTTACTGCTGCTCTTGAGGTAATGATATGTTAGTCAATGGTACTTTTCTAAGTATGGGAAGATGCAAGAAATTGGGTTCATAAAATTTTCTCCTGAAAATATCTAACTCTGTGAAGGCCAGTTCTGCTTGTTTTCCCAGAGCACAGAGTACCTCATCTTTATCTTCACCCTGTGCTGTAGGTCAGCAACTGCAGTGGCTAATGACTTGATTATTGTAGAACAGGATGGTGGGCAACATTCTTTATTTTATAATTCTTTCCCTTTCAGTCTTAATTTCAACCAAGGTTTGGGGAGCATTTTGTGACCAGTTTGTCCCACAGTGCTAGGAATGCTCATTCCCAGGAAAGGCGAAGATTTTGTTGATGGGCCACTCTGTGTATTATTACTGGTCTAGGTCCTGTTAACAGTAGCAAAAATCCTCTTGACCGCCTGTCTTACTAGTCTGTTGTGGTCCAAGACATGGTTCCCTCTTGTTGCGTCTTCCCATGTCTATTGTTACACTATTTCATTCCTTCATCTTATGGGACTATATGTTTAGTCAATTGTTTCAGGTCTCCTAATCATCATTAATTTTATCTGAGGCTCAATCACGCATTTGGTAATGCAAGAAGCAAGAATCTTGTGAAATAGACAAAACAGAAGTAGGATAGCTAGTAACATTAATAAGATCGTTAGTAAGTATTTAAGCTAAGAATTTCAATTAGGTTCAGCCCAGGTTGTCTGACCAGTTTGTTCTTCACCAATTGCTCTCTTTAAAAGAAATAATATATTGGCACTATACATAAAATTCACCAAAGATATCTACACACACAAGGCGAGTGTTGGGTACCTTACAGGATTGAGAAGGGAATGGTATCTTCTAAGGAGTTACATGGCTGGCACCAGAAGAAGAAAAATTGATCTTCATGGTTGAACAGGTATTTCTGCCATTGGGGAGGTCTTGTTAACACATAATGCAGATGCAAAGTGCAAGATAGAGGGGAGGGCAGAAGCCCAAAAGGGCAGAGAAAAATTTTATATATAAAGTTTTCTTGTCTTGCCTTAAAGTATGAATTTTTATTTCATCAAACAGTTAAAATGGTCAGCAATAGGCGTATTCACAAATTGAATAATACTGGCTGAAAATCAGAAATCAAGGTGTGATTCTTTAGAAAGGAGAATAATTTTTTTTAACTTAAATTGGCTTTTAAAGTGCATCAGTAAGAGGAGATCCATCTCCAAATTTGAGCAGTAACAACATTAATTACATAAGTGTCTAGGTTTTCAATATGAAAATGTTAAAGGTCTTTTAAAAAAATTTTTCTTTTATTGGGGTATAGTTGTTTTACAATGTTGTGTTTCTACTGTACAACAAAGTGAAGTAGAGTTCCCTGTGCTATACAGCAGGTTCTTATTAGTTATCTCTTTTATACATATTATTGTATATATGTCAATCCCTATCTCCCAATTCATCCCACTCCCTGCCCCGGCTTTCCCCCTTTGGTGTCCATATGTCTGTTCTCTACATCTGTGTTTCTATTTCTGCCTTGCAGACCAGTTCATCTATACCATTTTTTTAGGTTCCACATATATGTGTTAATATATGATATAGAATTATGCCATAGATTTAGTGGAAAACAGTTTAATGGTAGTGGAGTTTAAAGAAGTTCGAATAAGATTAACTCCATTATTAAAATGATCATGGGGAAGGTGATGATGCTGGTAGTGTTTATAATTTTTGACTTTGCTGCAGAGTTCATAGATCATAGAGATTTTGTACAAAAGGAGGAGGAAGCCAATGCTGGGAGGATGGCCTTAGTCACACCATGTAAGTCACCAAACATCTTTTTTAGACTAAAACACTTCTGAGGCTATCTGCCAAACTGTACTTTTTTTAAAAAAAAGCAAATATGTTCCATGCATTTGAACGCTTATAGTTGGAAAACCTCTGGCGATGGAAAACTTCGTTCTTTGTAAACTGATGCTGCATTTACATATATTGAGACATGGAACATATCCATAAAGTTGTGTAATTCTCTATAAAATGCATTCTTATATCCCAGTTCTTAGTTTGTTAGATCAGATCCTTAAGAATTATTTTAACTGCCTTTGTTTAACCAAAAAGAAAGAAAGAAAGAAAGAAATGTTAAAGAACACTTGTCCTTTGGGTAATCTGGTCCTGCTGGAGAGAGGCTTTGAGCAGCTTGGTGCCCTCCTTCATATAATGAACACACATTTCAGTAGGCCTAGAGTGCTGTCACAGCTCACACTTTATTTCTTCATCTAACCTGGCCCATTTCTACACTCTCATCTCTTCCTAATGCTTCTGGGTTTTCCTCAGTTGATTCATTTTCCAACTGTCTTGTCTCACTTGAACCACTCCTAACAGACATTTGGCTTCCTTTCTTCCCTCTGTTCCAGAGACCCTCAGACCCTGTCTCTGACCTCCCTGTATAAACACCTCGCCTCATCCCTTCAGGATTTTACTGTTTGATGCAGCCAGGATGTACCCCTGAAAGTTATATATGCTTCTGGTGTTTTATTTTAGAAGTCAATTACCTTGCCTTATAGACACAATATAGAATATTCTAGTACCCAAAGCAAAAAATCAGATGACAGATTTTGTAAATCAAGCACATAGAAGGCAATAGAAGTAAAAATTCTTGCTCTGATAATAATGAGGTCTTAGGATGTAAGAAAAGAACGAATTTTACTGAAGATGAATTTATGATAGACTCTAATAATACCATCTTTAGGACGTTTTGCTGACGCCTCACGATGTTAGTAATTTTGTGGTTCAGGTTTAGAAGTCCTAGCAGTTACGTTTTACCCTTAGCCCCCTACCTTCCAAACACAAAGTATGCAAGTACTGTCAAGAAATAGTGTTTTTAGAGTTTTGCCCCAGAACAGCAGCACAAGGAGCTGCATGAAACCGCTCAAAATTAGAACTGTAACTAGTGAAGATCTTTTTTTTTTTTTTTTTTTTTTTTTTGGGGAGAATGTTTTTTTTTTTTTTTTTTTTTTTTTGCGGTACGCGGGCCTCTCACCGTTGTGGCCTCTCCCGTTGCGGAAAACAAGCTCCGGACGCGCAGGCTCAGTGGCCATGGCTCACGGGCCCAGACGCTCCGCGGCATGTGGGATCTTCCCGGACTGGGGCACGAACCTGTGTCCCCTGCATCAGCAGGCGGACTCTCAACCACTGCGCCACCAGGGAAGCCCAAAGATCATATTTTTAAAAAGCATTAAAGTCTGAAAAAAATTTTAAGCACATACAGCAAATGAAGAAATACTTATTCAAGAATAATACTAAATCTTATGCTCGTTTCGGCAGCACATATACTAAAAATTGGAACGATACAGAGGAGATTAGCATGGCCCCTGCACAAGGATGACACGCAAATTCGTGAAGCGTTCCATATTTTTGGGATATATGTACATGTATAGCTGATTCACTGTGTTATAAAGCAGAAACTAACACACCACTGTAAAGCAATTTTACTCCAATAAAAATGTTAAAAACAACAAAAAAGAATAATACCAAATCTTGATAAGAACAGAGAGAGTGGGTGACACTTGTGTCACAGTCCACTTCCTCCCTCCCACCTGCCCCTGCTCAGTGTGATGGAAGTTCTCCTCTAGGCACTTGTGGCCAAGAAGATGGGGCTGCTTCTCCCCTCAGCTCTCAATCAAGGGCTACTGTATCTGACCAAAAGCTGAAGGCCTCCAGTGTTTCTCATCTCCATTAGGTCTGAGTTGCAGAGGCTGAATTCCTGGCAAAAGTGGCTAAGAGGTTGGGGGCTCCCTTCTACCACCCCACCCCACTCATAGGGCAGGGGCTCCATTGTAGACATAGCAAGCCAAGAATATGGGGGCATCAATTGACCTTGCCCCAGCTCACATACTGGGTAGAGGTTCCACAGGAAGAGACCAGAGGTTACTGGCCCAGCCTAGCACTGGCTCATAAATCAGAGGTGTCACTCTAAAGAATGGACCCACATCCAGCTCTGGAGCAGTGGGTCAGAGACTTGGCCCAGGGAAGAGGCCATGTATAAAGAGAGAAAACTCACAAGCTCTGCTGAACGAAAATGATTTTATTTGAAACAGAGTCTGCAGAAATTTAAGCCTACAGGAACTCTTGAAAACAGTGGAGATTTTGGGGGGCAAAGTGTTTTTTCTCAGAAAAGAAAGAAAACAAAAATGAACAGAACCTCAGAAAAATCCCACCAGGCACACCAACATGTATAAAATTAGACTACCAGAAGGAAAGGAGAGAGAGAAAGGAGCAGGAAACATATTTTTTTAAATATTGACAAAAAACTTTCCAAATTTGATGAAAACGTTAATCTCCACATCCAAGAAGCTCAATGACTCATCAGTGTCACTCTTCCTCTTTCCAATCCCGTTTTCCAGGCAACCCTAAGAATACTTTCTTAAAACACAAATTGGATCATGTTTCCTTTACTTAAAATTCTCCAATGGCTTCTGGTTGCATTTAGAATAAGAGTAATTAATTATGGCTCCTGTGACTGCTGCTTTTATTTCCTGCCTCCCCTCCAGCCTCATTTGACTCCTCTTGCTTCAGACACAGTGGCCTTCCTCCACTTTCTCCGTCACCCCAAGCTCTTTCCTGTTGTGGGACCTTTGCACGGGCTCTTTTCTCTTCCTGGTGCATCGTCTCCCCATCTTTTTTTTTATCCCTTACTAAACTGTTTTCATTTATTTATTTACATCTTTTTTTTTTTTTTTCGGTACACCGGCCTCTCACTGTTGTGGCCTCTCCCGCTGCGAAGCAGAGGCTCCTAACACGCAGGCTCAGTGGCCATGGCTCATGGGCCCAGCCGCTCTGTGGCATGTGGGATCTTCCCGGAACGGGGCACAAACCCTCGTCCCCTGCATCGGCAGGCAGGCTCTCAACCACTGCGCCACCAGGGAAGCCCTATTTTTTATATCTTTATTGGAGTATAAATGCTTTACAATGGTGTGTTAGTTTCTGCTTTATAACAAAGTGAATCAGTTATACATATACATATGTTCCCATATCTCTTCCCTCTTGTGTCTCCCTCCCTCCCACGCTCCCTATCCCACCCCTCTAGGTGGTCACAAAGCACCGAGCTGATCTCCCTGTGCTATGCAGCTGCTTCCCACTAGCTACCTATTTTACGTTTGGTAGTGTATATATGTCCATGCCACTCTCTCACTTTATCACAGCTTACCCTTCCCCCTCCCCGTATCCTCAAGTCTGTTCTCTAGTAGGTCTCTGTCTTTACTCCTGTCTTACCCTTAGGTTCTTCATGACATTTTATTTTCTTAAATTCCATACATATGTGTTAGCATACGGTATTTGTCTTTTTTTTCTGACTTACTTCACTCTGTATGACAGACTCTAGGTCCATCCACCTCATTACAAATAGTTCAATTTCGTTTCTTTTTATGGCTGAGTAATATTCACTCTCCATCTGTTTGTATAATCTTTAATTTCTTTCATCAGTGTCTTACAATTTTCTGCATATAGGTCATTTGTCTCCTTAGGTAGGTTTCTTCCTAGATATTTTATATTCTTTTTGTTGCAATGGTAAATGGGAGTGATTTCTTGATTTCGCTTTCAGATTTTTCATCATTAGTGTGTAGGAATGCCAGAGATTTCTGTGCACTGTCTTTTTGTGGGGGCATTTAATCCATTTACATTTAAGGTTATTATTGATATGTATGTTCCTATTCCCATTTTCTTAATTGTTTTGTGTTTGATATTATAGGCCCTTTCCTTCTCTTGTGTTTCTTGCCTAGGGAATATCCTTTAGCATTTGTTGTAAAGCTGGTTTGGTAGTGCTGAACTCTCTCAGCTTTTGCTTGTCTGTAAAGGTTTTAATTTCTCCATCAAATCTGAATGATATCCTTGCTGGGTAGAGTAATCTTCGTTGTAAGTTTTTCTCCTTCATCACTTTAAATATGTCCTGCGAGTCCCTTCTGGCTTGCAGAGTTTCTGCTGAGAGATCAGCTGTTAACCTTATGGGGATTCCCTTGTGTGTTATTTGTTGTTTTTCCCTTGCTGCTTTTAATATGCTTTCTTTGTATTTAATTTTTGACAGTTTGATTAATATGTGTCTTGGCCTATTTCTCCTTGGATTTATCCTGTATGGGACTCTCTGTGTTTCCTGGACTTGATTAACTATTTCCCATATTAGGGAAGTTTTCAACTATAATCTCTTCAAAGATTTTCTCAGTCCCTTTCTTTTTCTCTTCTTCTGGGACCCCTATAATTCGAATGTTGGTGTGTTTAATGTTGTCCCAGAGGTCTCTGAGACTGTCCTCAGTTCTTTTCATTCTTTTTTCTTTATTCTGCTCTGCAGTAGTTATTTCCACTGTTTTATCTTCCAGGTCACTTATCCGTTCTTCTGCCTCAGTTATTCTGCTGTTGATCCCTTCTAGAGTATTTTTAATTTCATTTATTGTGTTGTTCATCGTGCTTGTTTCATCTTTAGTTCTTCTAGGTCCTTGTTACATGTTCCTTGCATTTTCTCTATTGTATTTCCAAGATTTTGGATCATATTTACTATCATTGTTCTGAATTATTTTTCAGGTAGACTGCCTATTTCCTCTACATTTGTTAGGTCTGGTGGGTTTTTATCTTGCTCTTTCATCTGCTGTGTGTTTTTCTGTCTTCTCATTTTGCTTATCTTACTGTGTTTGGGGTCTCCTTTTTGCAGGCTGCAGTTTCGTTGTTCCTGTTGTTTTTGGTGTCTGTCCCCAGTGGCTAAAGTTGGTTCAGTGGGTTGTGTAGGGTTCTTGGTGGAGGGGACTAATGCCTGTGTTCTGGTGCATGAGGCTGGATTTTGTCTTTCTGGTGGGCAGGTCCACGTCTGGTGGTGTGTTTTGGGGTATCTGTGGCCTTATTATGATTTTAGGCACCCTCTCTGCTGATGGGTGGCGTTGTGTTCCTGTCTTGCTAGTTGTTTGGCATAGGGTGTCCAGCACTGTAGCTTGCTGGTCGTTGAGTAAAGCTGGGTGCTTGTGTTGAGATGGAAATCTCTGGGAGATTTTTGCCATTTGTTATTATGTGGAGCTGGGAGGTCTCTTGTGGACCAGTGTCCTGAAGTTGGCTCTCCCACCTCAGAGGCACAGCACTGACTCCTGGCTGCAGCACCAAGAGCCTTTCATCCACACGGCCCAGAATAAAAGGGAGAAAAAGTAGAAAGAAAGAAGGAAAGAAAGGAAGGAAGGAAGGAAGAAGGAAAGAAAGAAAGAGGATAAAAGAAAATAAATAAGGTAAAATAAAGTTATTAAAATTAAAAAATATTAAGAAAAAAAATTTTTAAGTAAAAAAAACAACTACAACAACAAAAATAAGCGGACGGATAGAACCCTACAACAAATGGTGAAAGCACAGCTATACAGACAAAATCTCACACAGAAGCATACACATACACACTCACAAAAAGAGGAAAAGGGGAAAAAATAATAAATCTTGCTCTCAGAGTCCACCTCCTCAATTTGGGATGATTCGTTGTCTATTCAGGTATTCCACAGATGCAGGGCACATCAGTTTGATTGTGGAGATTTAATCCACTGCTCCTGAGCCTACTGGGAGAGATTTCCCTTTCTCTTCTTTGTTCGCACAGCTCCCGGGGTTCAGCTTTGGATTTGGCATCGCCTCTGCGTGTAGGTCGTCAGAGGGAGTTTGTTCTTTGCTCAGACAGGACGTGGTTAAAGGAGCAGCCGCTTCAGGGGCTCTGGCTCACTCAGGCCACGGGGAGGGAGGGCCACAGAGTGCGGGGCGAGCCTGCAGCGGCAGAGGCCGGCATGACGTTGCACCAACCTGAGGTGCTCCGTGCGTTCTCCCGGAGGAGTTGTCCCTGCATCCCGGGACCCTGGCAGTGGCGGGCTGTACAGGCTCTCCGGAAGGGAGGTGTGGAGAGTGACCTGTGCTCGCACACAGGCTTCTTGGTGGTGGCAGCAGCAGCCTTAGCATCTCATGCACGTCTCTGGGGTTCGCGCTGTTAGCCGCGGCTCGTGCCCATTTCTGGAGCTCCTTTAAGCAGCGCTCTTAATCCCCTCCTCTCACACCAGGAAACAAAGGGGGAAGAAAAAGTCTCTTGCCTCTTCGGCAGGTCCAGACTTTTCCCCGGACTCCCTCCTGGCTAGCCGTGGTGCACTAACCCCCTGTAGGCTGTGTTCACGCCGCCAGTCCTCTCCCTGCGCTCTGACCGAAGCCGGAGCCTCAGCTCCCAACCCCACCCACCCCGGCCGGTGAGCAGACAAGCCTCTCGGGCTGGTGAGTGCTGGTCAGCACCGATCCTCTGTGCGGGAATCTCTCCTCTTTGCCCTCCGCTCCCCTGTGACTGTGCTCTCGTCCGCGGCTCTTAAGCTTCCCGCCTCTGCCACCCGCAGTCTCCGCCCGCGAAGGGGCTTCTGGTGTGTGGAAACCTTTCCTCCTTCACGGCTTCTTCCCACTGGTTCAGGTCCCGTCCCTATTCTTTTGTCTCTGTTTTTCTTTTTTTGCCCTACCCTGGTACGTGGGGAGTGTCTTGCCTTTTGGGAGGTCTGAGGTCTTCTTCCAGCGTTCAGTAGGTGTTCTGTAGGCGTTGTTCCACGTGTAGATGTATTTCTGATGTATCTGTGGGGAGGAAGGTGATCGCCACGTCTAACTCTTCTGCTGTCTTTCCCCTCTCCCGTCTCCCCATCTTTTGCATTGCCATTTTTTTCTGTTTCCAAGCTTGAATGTTACTCTCTCAGAAATGCCTTCTATAACCACTTTGCCTTTATTATTTTTATCTCAGTCTCTTGTTTATCTTCTTTATAACAGTTATCACAATTAAAAGAGGAAAACTGTGGTAGGATACTCAAGAAGTTGTAAACATTGATTAATTCTAGTAAACAGAACTCAGTAACTGAGGTAGGGAAGTACATTTTCCTCCATAATAGAACCTTTTGTATGTATGCATGTACTACTTTAAAAATTTTTTTTACGTTTAGTTAAATTTAAAGTTGCCCAGTGTTTATCAGGCACTCAGTATCTGTTTCACAAATGAATAGAAAACACAATTATCAATTGTTTGCCTCAAGTTTGTTTCTTTGGTTTCCTAGTACCAAATAGGAAAAAAAAAAATTAGAAGGTAAAACAATTTACTGTGTCCTAAGGAGGTTGCATTATTTTCCTAGCTTTGAGATTTAAGGCCCTAATTTATGTGTCCAACCCTCACTGTTGTACTCTTAAAGGCTTTGGAGTTTTTCACATTTATAAGTAATAATGTGTGGAACGTCTGCTGTATTTTGGAATATGTCTTTAAAATAAAACCTTAGAGTGGGGAAGGGATAAATTGGGAGATTGGGATTGGCATATACACACTACTGTATATAAAATAGGACTAATAAGAACCTACTATATAGCACAGGGAATTCTACTCAATACTCTTAATGGCCTATATGGGAAAAGAGTCTAAAAAGTGAGTGGATATATGTATATGTATAACTGATTCACTTTGCTGTACACCTGAAACTAACACAACATTGTAAATCAACTACAATAAAAATTTTTTTAAAAACCTTAGAAATGGGATTATTAAGGGAGAGTGTGAGCTTTTTAATGAATTTTGCCACATTAACAAAATAAAAAACAGCTGAGATTGTCATTTTGGAATAAAACTTGGGACAGTTTATTGAGGACATCAAAGAAAGATATCAAAGATTTTTCAAAGGTTTGGAACCTGTAGATTCAGAATTGCAGTATTAATTAATAAAAGTGGAAAAAAGATGAAGAAATTGTTTGGGGATTGAATGGAAGAGACTGGTTTTAGAATGTAGGTTTACTTTCACAGTCTCTGTGTGCTCACGATAATTGCTGAAGTTCTCATGCTCTATAATTACCTATGATATTAAGTTTAATCCCTCTCTAATTCTCACCTAGACTGTTAAATTTATCCGTAATATGTGTCCTGCCAAATCTTCCTCTGTTGTACTGCCAGAATCCTCTTTCCCAAATAAAAATCTGTTCTTCATCTCACGCCCCATTTCAAGTTTTATTGATTCATCAACTTGTGATGCCAGCTTGGCCCCTTCCTGTGGTGTTGCAAGGCAAGCTTCCAAAATCTGGCCCAGTCTCCGTTTCATTGCCTCTCCCTACATTCTGCCTTCAGCCCAACATAACCCTCTTTGGATTGTGGTATTAGTAGCCACACAGAGTTGTGATACTGTAAATGTTCATACCCCAGAAGTGAATGCCTTTATGATAGTTTTATTAGAAATCGAACTAGTGATACAGCCTTCAATAATTTTACTAGGAATCAGAAGATCTCAGTGATTCCAAAACAAAACAGGGCAAAGACATTTCTTTTACCCATTCTATGTGTTTCTGTCTTTGCTCACAACTCCATGCTGTATTTTGTGTGTCCTCTCCCTACTCTGTTCTTTAAAAAAATGACCTTCTTTGATAAATTATTCCCTGCCTTTTTTCATTTAGATTTTGCATGTTATATATGATGATTTTTTTTCAAATCTTTTTAGTCTTGTTCAAATACTCCCATTTTCTAAAATGAGTTTTCTTAAACTTTAGAATATTCTGGCTGAGTTGAGATAAAGAGCCTAATTCGGCGTTCTCTATTTGACACTTTATTTTGAGAAAAAGTAAATGAAGCAATTTTTTTGGTCTTTTCTTAGCATGTGGATATTTTTAAATGCTGAAAATGGAAAGAAAAGACCATTTCAGTTTGATCATCAAACTTCATGAAAATTCTGATTGAGAAAATTAAATGAGTAAGGATTAATAGATATATGCCAACTGTATTCTTTGTTTCCTCCCCCATACGTCACTTCAGGGATTTGTTCGTTATTAGTTTGGGTTTATAATGTGACCTTTGGATATCCCACTTGTGAAAATATTTTTGCACTATTAGTGCATCTATTCTTAGCTCAGATGTTTTTAGCACATGTATTTTTAGAACATATACTTTAATATTCTACCATTTTTCTTCTATACTTGTATAGAAACTCAGGAGAATTAAAAAGAAAAATGTAATTGTGTAATGTTAAGTACTTTTTACATTTAAGTCAGTTATTTAATCAATATTGTGACTTTATTTTATACTTTAATTTGGAACATTTGCAAATTTTTTGAAGCAAAGGGCAGTTTTTGAATTAAATATTGATGAGATTGATAGTTCTTAAATACTATATAAGTAGAGTAAATTTTTGCTCAGTTAATTAATTTACCCATTTACAATTACATTTTAATTGTGCACTGAAGACACACTAGTATATATTCTTCAAAGACTGCTTGTGTTATTGTAAAACAATAGGGATTTCAAGGATTTTAAAATAAATTGGCTTTTGAAACATGGTAGACTGACTCTTGTAATCTCCCCTTCAAACATGTAAAAATGCTGGATAAATTACAACTAAGACATGGTAAGAAATAGCAAATGAAGCTTCAAAGAAAGGAAGGGACATCTTGCTGACATTAAGAGGGAGCTCCATACCAGAAGTGTAAACACTCAAGTAAGCACTCCAACAGGGAAGGGGGGTGTGAATATAGGCCCTGATGACTGGGGGCTTAAGTTTTAAATGTCTCATGGAAGTCAAGACATGATTTGTTATATCTGCTCCCTCTTCCTCATTGCTGATTATTTCACGATTGATTGTGTTTTTACTATCATTTTATTGTGACTCAACTTCAGTGGGTGTTGCTTTTTTTCATAGGAATCCTATGCACCGTGGGTGTGAAAGTGGCAGTATGGAGTGATTATACATTTACTGTTTTCAGGCTACTCAACTGGGACCAGTTACTTACCTTGGATTTCATAGCTATGGATTTTTCCAAACTACTGAGTTAATTTAAATTCAGTGGCTTAAGCCTGGAGTTTCTATCTCACCAGAGAATCATGTACCCTCATCACCTTTTTAAAACAGAGAACAGTTCTTTCAAGCCCAGTATTAGAGGACTTACTTCTAAGCATTACTTGTATATTCTCTAAGCTATATCTCCTAGAAGTTCAGATAATAAACTATCAGGAAAAGACTAAATAAAAGGTAGAAAAATAGGTTCATAATGAAAAAGAAACCATGAAAAAATGAACAAGGAGAGTTTCAAATTCATGCATCAAAAAAATATTGAACATCTGTATGTCTGCATTATTCAAGGCACTAGTAATATAGCATTTAAGAAAGCAAATACAAATCTTTGTCCTCTTGGTGCTTAGCTTCTAGTGGTTAGAAAGAACTAAATAGAATTTCTAAAATTGTTTGAAAGAAGAAGTCATGTAAGGAAAATTAGTGTACTGCTTAAATACCAAATGAGCACAACTGAAAAGAGAAAGGATAATGTGATATAACAGCAGTGGCAGTGGTAGTTGTAGTAGCAGCTGCTAACATTTTTGAGCACTTCCTTTATACCAGGTATTGCCTAAAGTATTTTATGGAGTTGGTATCATTATCATCTTTATTTTACAGATGTGGAAACCAAAGCACAGAGGAGTTAACACTGAGACAGGGTCATGATGCTGTATGATAGACTTCTTAAACTGCACACTTAATCACAACATGTATTTATCAAATGTATTTGTCACTATTTTCCATTTTTGTGTTGCTATACATTTGCAGTTAGGTGTTAGTTGGTTCATTGGTGGCAAAATGGCTGATCTAGTCTAAACTTAATTTTGCCTGCTACTTAATAAATCATGCTGTGCTTGCCTTTTTTTATGTAAAAGTGCAGAATTTCATGAATTTAAAAAGAATCATCTTATAGAGTGAGTTAGCTCCGATTCCTAAGAAGTTAGAGTTACCAAAAAATCAACCACATTTGGTTTAACAGATACCAAGCCTTTCTTTCCTGTAGTTCTGCTCCGTAAGCTGAGTTTAATCATGAAAAACTGTTGTTTTGTGACTCTAGATTAATTAATGACTACGCCTCTGTTTAAAATTAGATATCAAATCTTTGTAATTGGGTCTTAAACATCTAGACTGATTTTTAAAAGTTTTGTTTCATGATTGTTTCTTCTAATAAGAGGAACATTTCCCCCTTAGCCATTTCATTTTGGGGATTTATATTAACAGCCAGAAAAAAAATTGATTGTGGAACATTATTGATCTATTTTGTGAAATTAAAAATTTAACCTAATTTTTTAGCTTATTGGTTGTCGTAACTCCCAGTTTAAAAAAAAAAATCTTCCCTGCACTTTCAAATTCCCTCAATCAGTCATAATTTTTCCTTATTTTAATATTCCTATCATGAACTTAACCCTTGCTGCTTCATATTCTACTTACGTATGTGTGTCTTACTTTCATTATTGGATGATCAGCTTGTTTGGAGCAGAGACCCTATTGTGTACACCCTTATTTCTCACCCTCCACCTTCCACTCAAGCTGGAAGTTGCTGCCTGGCCCAAAGTGGACAGTTTGAATTGCGGAAGGAGTAAGTTAAAGTGTCCAGATAAAATTTTAGAAGTTGTTCCAGCCCCAGATGTAACAGCTAAGGCGAGGACAGTGAAGTTGTATGACAAGAAAGAGAATAGGAAGGAAAATACTGCACTGTGAACATACCCTGTATCATAAGCTACACTCCTGAAAGGATAGGAGTAATTCTCAGGTCATTGGAATGGGCGAATATTTGATAAGTCTCCCCTTTGTAGTGAAGAATAGTTTCTTTGTCTTCATACATTATTTGTTATTGTCTAGTGAGTCATTTAGCCAACCTGTTCATTTTAGTCGAGATATTTAAGAACCACTATAAAAACAGGAGTTTCCCTGATTGAAAAATAAATAGTATTGCAGTGGCTCTTGGTGGGCTGGTCCCTGTAGATTCACTACTATGTCATGTTTCTTTGTCTTACTGAAAGTACACCCCCTCTTTGATGTTTCTTTGTTAAGTGTTGTGGTTTTTTAATGGAAATTGAATTGATGATTTGGGAAGAGCCAAGTACATTGTGGTCAAGCCCTTGGCCCACTTGACCTTTCCAGTTCTTGATTCTCGGTGAGTTCTTCATTCTGAAGAAATTGGGTCACCTCAACAATACCTTCCCCTCCAAATTGATATCAGTAGTCCAGACAAATGAAATCATTATGCCTGGGGCTTTCATCTATATCTTTCTAAACCTTCAGATTGAAAACTACCATATCTTCTAACTAAATTTTAGAATTCATTCAACTGTTGAATGCCTAATTTTCCTTTTTCCCCTCTACTGTTTTGTCTGTTTTCCCCCTGTCACTTCCTCATTGCCTTCCCTTATCCATTAGCTGGCTCCTTTCTGTCTGTTGTCTTCTCCTTGGGTCCTCTCTATCCTCGAGAACATTGATGCATTTCTTTGTTCATGCTTACATCTATCTGTCTTTCCACAAAACATATTTATTCTCTATTTCCTATCTTTAATTGTCTTTAGAATCCACATTGATTGAATGCCTTTCTTTTCTCATTGTCTTATCCTCTGTATTCAACTTATGTAAAAAATAAAATAAAATAAATCACTGATGGTTAAATGAATTCTGGCTCCAATAGAGCAAAACAAGAATTCTGGTCAATTTTCTTCCTCCAGTCTCTACCCTGAATAGCATGATCTCTTTGTTTTTTCATTACTGTTTAGTTCTTTTCTTACATTGTACGTACCACATAAGGTTGCTAGTATCTCTGATCAGGTCCTTTGATGAGAAGTTCTAGTAAAATGATCTGTCCTTGCAAAACATCACAGGACCTCAAGAATTTTGTTTAGTGCTTGTGATTCTCTATGTGAAAGCATTGCTTATAGTGTCCTGGGGTACTAGAACAGTGTTCTACCCAGCAGAGGGATGGTTGTTACGTACTGTGTCTGGCACACACTGCTATTCTACAAACATCAGCTTCTGCTGATGTTCATATTGATGATGACAGTGTGGGTGAGTGTTTTGAAGGCAAAAGGACAGAAGTAGGAGGAGAACAGAGACACCAGTAATGAGGTGGGGGTACCGGGAGAGCGTGAGTCAGGAAGAAATAGCTGCTGGGACAGATGGATTATAACATGTGTTAGTTTATCTTCATTCACCAGCCTCTGGGTTTTAAAAGGAACCAGTAGTACCACATCCAAGTTGTCTGCATCCAACCATCCAGATGACTCATTCTCCCCTGCTTCATTCCATGTGGCTATCGGAGGACTGACGCTCCTCCACTCTATCACCCTCAGTCATCCATCTCGTGTGGGCTGGGGGCAGGGAGGGAGCTAAAGGATAGTTAGGTGAAAATAGGATGAAGATTTAATTAAAGTTCCTGAGTGCCTGCCAGATTTAATCTAATGCTCACGACTTTCTGACACCGGCATTCTATTAGATCCATACACCAGAGGACACAGTGATGCAGCCACATCCTGCCCTTCTTTTCTTATGTCATTGCCTTTTTGGGTATGCCTCATCTAGGTCAGATTCTAACCCCAGGAAAGGCTCCGTCTTCTTTCCGAGCCTAGTACTTTTTTAAAAAAACAAATTTTCCTGATGATTTACCTACTCTGTTGAAAAGGAAGCAAACAAACCAAAAAACACTACTTTTGTTGTTGTTTGTTTCTTCATTTTACTGAAGACAAGTGAAAGGAAGATTCCAATCTACATGCATGGCAAATGTCTCGCATTTCTGTTGCATCCCAGCATGGTTGTTGCCACGCTTATGGTGTATGTTTGCAGATAACATTGTAGTGCTGTGCATTAGGAATTGGGAGTGACTACTTGCACCATAGTATGTATGTAACTGAGTGAAAAGGGTAATAAGTAATGATGTAGATGGAGGATCTTTGGAGTACAGATTTATCATTCCCTTGATCCACCATCCAAATTCATTTTAAAATTGAATTCAGGTTAATGATGATTGAAAGTTTTTAAAAAGATAAGTCACCTTTGACTGGTTTCATTTTCTATCACTAATGTAAGTGAGGGACTTTTTTTTTTTTTTATCTTTTTCGTTTTAAAATAATAGAAGAAAAAAGGAACAGGGAATTAAAAGACCGAAAGAGAAACAGCATGTTGGAAATAGGCAAACATAAGTATTCAAAAAGATAGGACATTAATTTTTTCCTATAGCTAGAGTTGGGAGAATAAGGTATGAAAAGCGTATCATTCAATGTCCTCAGTATATCCCGCTGTGGTAATGTCAGTATAATTGGGGTAACAAAAACATTTAATTTTACTCTTTTACTGACTAAATTCCCTCTTGTTTATCAAAGTGGCCTGCATCCTGCTCAATTCTGCTCAGTAGAAAATAATGTGATTATGAGTTTCTACTGTATATAATATTAAGAATATAATGTTGGTTTTATTACAATCACCTTTCTTAAATTTTTTTTAAAAATCTCTGAATATCCTTAAGATCCTTGAATTTTTACGTGTTTAGCTTTGTGTCCATGTTTATGACATTTGATTAGTAATTATTCACAGGCCTTATAGAGTTTTAAAGAAATTAGAACTCCCTTTTTAAGATCAATATCTTCCAGGGCTGGATAGCCCCTGCCATTTGCTAGGATGAGGTTGGTGCAGGGGTGTTTCTGTCTGGCAGGGTGCTGGAGAAGTGGTGATGGGACTGGAAGCCAGACTTCCTCTTCTTCTTAGTGTTCTGTTCAGGTTTTTTCTAGCTTCTTGGAACCTTCTTTGTAAGTGGAAAAACTCAGGTAGTCAAGTTGGAAAAGTGTTCTCTAGATATTTGTCTTATAGATTCCATTAATTTTGTCTGAATATTAATCGTCAGTTTAAAACAATGATACCATAGATTTGGGCTTGTTGAAACAATTTCAGTTTCTGTTCATGCTGTTTCTGTCCTTTTTTTAACTCTGGTCTCCTTTGTTTTAGGTTTAGCGGTTTCCCTACAACTCTTGCATGGAGACATTGAACAAATCAGAAGGGAATACTCATCAGTATTTTCTCATGGAGTCTCCATCACCCGGAAGTTGGGTTTTTCTAATATTATTATGCCTGGTAAGTGACTTGGGATGCACTACATGATGAAATATGGCTACTTTGTCTGCTTTTGACGCTTGAGAAATTTTTCAGATTGTCAGCTTCAAAGAGTTCAAATGGGCCATGCTTAAGAATAAAATGAGATATTTAATTCCTTTTTTAAAAAATCTTTACATTTTTATTATATTAGGGTGGATAACTTGTGGAGGTCATGGTTGCATTTCATTATGGCCATAATAGGAAAACTGAAGTTGAATCCAGAAAATATTTTACCCTCTGGTGGGAAGTGTTATTGAAGTCACTTAGGGGAAATCCTTACAGGTTTTGGCAAGAACAGTTATTAAGCAATGGTTAGCCTTTTTTGGAGGATTTTTCCACCAGAGATATGTATGTATGTGTGTATATAAATAAGCAGCCATATGCAAACGCCATATGTATTTGTATACATCTCCTAGTTCTATTTGTATATATAAATCAGATCTATATTAGCAACCAAAAGAGACTCCAAAAAAGTGTTTGTTTCTGAGTGGAAATGGTAGAAGTTAAGGAGATTCACACCAACGAAGTAAATGCCAAGTAAGTCTTTCTCAGGGCTCTACATCCTACTTTCCACAACCAAGAAAAAAAAAATAGAAAGACCAAATAGTCTCAAGTTGTCGACAGTATTTTTAGAAATGAGGTCCTTTAAATCACTGTTTAAATCCCATGTGTAAAAAGCAAGCAATGGAAGTTGCATCTGACAGGCCTCTGGCCCAGTTATGAGACTGATGGTAGGACTGTTGTCCATAAAGACCTAACATGATGCAGAAACTGACTGGCATTGACTGTCGCGGCATTTTGTGATCTCCTGATGGAAATGTATTCATGCAGGAAAGCCTAAGAGAACAGCCTGGAAAGTTTCCTGAGATGGCCTGACCTAGCTTAGGGACCCAGTCTGCCTGAGCATCTTCTGTTAACTATCGTCGAAAATGACTGTTTACAGCACGGTTTACTTGGTGGCATGTTATTCAGTGGCTCTTGCAACCATTCATTATTTCGTTCAGTTGCTATAAATAGCTGGTATTTCCTCTTTAACAAAAAAGAAAAAAATTTCATCCCACTGGGAAGCAAATTGATGGGTAAATCTAATATAAAAAGCATATTTTAGAACAGAATGCAGCCAGCTGCTAAAAGAATTCCTCAGCTTGGTCTTTGAGCAGCATCATTGAGAAATGGAAAAATATTAAGCAACATGACACTTCACTGGCTGAATAATTGTCTGGGGTGTGCTGTGCTCATGCAGCTCTTGTCTGGCTTTAATGATGAAAATGAGCTTTCTGTGGAATAAGTCTCACTTCTGTCCCTTTCCCACACCACGTTATGGCGAGGTTCATGCTGACCAGGGAATCGGTCCTCCCAGACACATGTCTGCAGTGCCCAAGACTGCAAGAGATTTTTTTTAAAGCACTTTCTTCTTTTTCTTCTCTCATTTTTTCTTCTTTGGCTTCTGAGTCTTTCAAATTAGATGGAGAAGGGAAGGATGTGTGTATTAGCTTAAACAGCTGAAAGCAACTTTACAACTCAATGGAATGTTTTACATTGGAAAACATAACAGCCATTGTTTTGTTTTCCTTTGTTATTTTTTAGAATTTTGACTTGTCAGTTAATTCTCACTGGTGGCTCTGATGAAAACTTGAGCTGAATTTTCAATAAGAAAATATATGTGAACAGCATTTCTGATCCCAGTGTTATATTGACAGTCTGCTAGGATGATGGGTTTTTTGGTTTGTTTTCCTTTTGTTTTTCTAGACTTGTCCTTCAGAGTTAGTATTGTGAATAGGGGTCAGGATGGGTGAAGCACGTGTTTATACCTACAGGACCTTCATTAACTTAGTTACTGCCTTTCTGCAGAATGAATTATCTGTGGTCCTGACACTAACAGGAACGTACACAAAACTCTTCTTGAGGATCACAGAATGTCATCAATGCTAAACTCTATTTGGGATGGGAAAACCGTGTAGACAGAGATTCTCCCCTTGGTCTGGCTTTTGCATGGGCTGGTCTTGGGAATGTCACCTGGTATAAGGAGACTACCTGCCCATGTGCTTTCGGCCTGTCACGAAGTCCTCTGAACCCTTCCTGTTGCTAAGGCTCAGTCATTCAGCACTTTATTTCTTAGAGTACCCAGTTTCCAAAGAAGAAAAGTTACCCTCTGTGAAGCTCCATCACTGCCACCTACGAACCAAATAACTCTACAGAAAGTTCCATGGTCTGGCCTCTGAGCCCATGAGAGGGAGGGCAGTGAAAATGTTTCAGTCAGTGCTCTCCAGCTGAAATACAGTGCGAGCCACAAATGTAATTTTAACTTTTCTAGTAACCATTTAAAAAAAGTAGGAAGAAAGATGAAATTAATTTTAACAATATATTTTATTTAACCCAGTGCATCCAAAATATCGTTTTAATAGGTAATCCATATAAAAAACTCATAATGAGTTATTTTACACTATTTCAACCTAAGTCTTTGAAGGCTGGTAACTACTATACGTTACAGCACATCTCTTTCCAGCCAAGTCACATTTCAAGGACTCAGTTGCCACATGTGGCAGTCGTTATGGGATTGGACAGCCAAGCTCTAAATGTCTTAACAGACTGTACAAAGCAGAGCTCGAGCCGTTGCTGAATATCAGGAAGGACTAAGTTTCCATCCACCAGACGCTTTGGAACAAAGCTGGCTGATGTGTCAAGAATGTCATGGGAGGTGAGGCGGTGTCCTCCTCCCACCCTAAGGGTCCATTCTTATTCTGAGTTTATGCTTCTTTCTAGGCAATCATCATGGTCTCGCTACTTTATCTTCCCTACCTGTACCCTCTCTCCTGGAGACTTGTTGTCACATATCAACCGGTAAAACTATCCCTCTTTGTTAAGGAACACCTAATTAATACCTTCCAGTGCATTCACTTTTAATACATCTTGGCAGTTCCTAATCCTAAAAAGAATTAAGGAAAAGTGGGGGACTGATAGGGGAGGGAAGGGTTGAGATTTGGAGGCTAGAGGCTCGCACTGAAAACGATGAACAGAGCCTATGTTTCACATGGTTGCCAGCAGTAGTAGCTGTGATAGTGATTTCCAGATTTGTTTAAGTTTATTTTACAAGTATTTTCCAGAGTAAGCCTCCTTTTCCTTTGGTCTTTAGGCAATAGTCCAAATAAGTCAAATTTCTATTTGGTCAAATTTGACTAGATAGTGATTTATAAGACTGGGGTAAGAAGAATGTTGTAGAGATGTTTGCCTCCCATCTAAGAAGATATATAATTTTATTCTTTTAAATATATATATTATTATTATTATTTACCACTTACTGATAGAGACATGTACATCACCAGATGGAATTGCCTCAAATAATCCTTCTTTTGGAGAAAGCAAGTGGGACCCTGCTTTATTTGATATTCCCTAAAAATATATCCTAAATCTAACCAAAGCTCACCACGCCCCAGTCCAAGTCACTGGACCTCCATATCATATAGGTGCAACTACTCTGCTTAGATCTGAACCCCTGATCATGCCACCAAGGAGTGGTGGTCTTTCACCCAAGGAATGCCACAGTGACCAAAGAGAGGGGGAGGCATGTCACCCTGAGGTTGGATCCCAGCCCCAGATCACATTGGGGAAGAGGCTGCTGCCGCCAAATGATGAAGCTTACATGCCCCACTTGCCCAAGGGTGTAGGATTTCCCTAACAGGCGCTACCAGAAATGCATGCGTTGTCCTAGAGTATGAAGGGCAGCCCATCCCTGCTCCTGTCTTTGTGCACCACTGTCTGGAAAGTCCTTCATGGCTGCTGTTGTATCATTTGCCATTGCTTGCTTGATAGTCATAAACAAATTAAAAAGCTACCCCCTCAAAAGTTTAACATCTCAGAGTATTCTTTTAAAATAAAGCAAAACAAAAATGAGAACAGATATGTTTTACTGAAGTGTACTCTATGTGAGAAATCCAACGTTAATTTTTCATCCCATGCATAAGTTTTCCCTGTGTGTGATCTGCCTTGATTTCCTGTTACTTGTGAATCTTGCCCCTATCCCTTACCCTGCCCCTCCCCCCTCCACCACTGCCCTGAAGGTATCCTGAAGTAGTAGAAGCCTAGGTGTGGGTGGCATATTATATTAGTTTCCTATGGCTACTGTAACAAATCGTCACAAATGGGGTGGCTTAAAACAATGCAGAAATGTACTATTTTACAGTTCCGGAGATCAGAAGTTTGCATGAGTCTCACTGGGCTAATATCAGGGTGTCAGCAGGGCTGCATTTCTTCTGATGCATTCTCTAAAGGAGAATGCATTTTCTTGTCTTTGCCAGCTTCTGGAGACTCCCTGTACTCCTTGGCTCATGGCCCAACATCATTCAACCTCTGCTTCTCTCATCATATCCCCTTCTCTGACCCTGACCTTCTGCCTCCCTCTTATAAGGACCTTTGTAATTATATTGAGCCCACACTGATAATCAAAGAAAATCTCCCCATCTCAAGATTGTCAGCTTAATCACATCTGCGAAGTCCCTTTTGCTGTGTAAAGTAATCTATTCACAGGTTCCCAGGATTAGGACCTGGACATCTTTGGGGAGGTAACGGGGTGCCTGCTACACACATGAAGGGCCATCCAGCTCAACCATGTGTCTAGTGCATGAATGTCCTCCTGAGGTCCCTGAGGATGGTTTGCCGGCTTGTACTTGAGTATTAATAATGGCCAAGATCACACCATCACATCTTACATCTTCTCTCAAAATGACCTCTTTCATGTTGAACTCGTCTCCCTCTACCTCCTATCCATTGGGTTGATTTTCTCTGCTTGTAACCTCAACATTTTAAAATTCAGTTAACTCTCGTCTGCCTCATCTCTCCTCTGATGTGTCCCTTCTCCATATCTTTTATGGTCTGGATGATACCGTTTCTGTCTGTCTCTGTCCTAGAAATGAAATCAGTGCTTCATAATGGGTCTGACCAATCAGGGTGGGCCTGTTACCTTCCTTGCTCAAGGCACTAGTCTTTTGGAGACAAAGGCTGAATTGCACTAGCTTATTTGATGGATGTTCTCATCCTATTGAATTACATTTTCATGGGTAAAGCAGAGATACGGATAGTACATTGGACATGTGTCTTAATCTCTATACTTTAGTTTCCTCATCTGTAAAATGGAAATAATAGGGCCTTTCTATGTGGTTAATGTGAGGATTTAATGAGATATTCTACTTATAGCACTTGGCAAAGTACCTGACTACTGTCTATCATGCTACTATCTACTACTAAGCATCGTCATCATCATCATCATCTAAGTTCACAAAAACCCAGAGTCTTCTGTGTATGTTCTTTTGTTTTTAAGAAGGACAGGAACTTTTCTTTTCCAGTTCCAAAAATAACAGCAAATATCTAGCACAGAAAAGGCACTGGACTAGCCCCTGTGGCTGGGGACAGTGGTTTACTTGACGTGATGAGCATGTCCTCTATGCCTTTATCCAGTTCATTCATAGGACAGAATCAAGGATCAGGTTTTCAGCTACTGATAAAAACCTCTTGCCTGTTGAGGTCAAGCCATAAATCAACCCCATTTGATTGTAGTCACTGAATTATTTTTGAGTTTGTTCCTATTGCTGTGGCCTTATCCCTATCTCGTCTACAGTGATGTTTTGAGAAGCCTTCACATGTGTGAAGGCTTCCCAGTCAGTGGGCCTGTGAAACAGAGAGAAGTGTCAGCACATCAAATTTAAAGAGCAGTAAACTTAAGATGTGCAAAGTATTAACATTGTCAGGCAAGTAGCTTTTCACGATTGGTGCTATGACTCCATTTCATACTTAGTTTATGATTTCTCTCTTAATTACCCAAGGTGCTTTCTTAACACCACTTGGGCTTATTAGTTTTCTCCAGAGCCAACCTCAGGTGTATTGACTTTAATTAGCACTTGTTTCAACTTTATCCTTCTGCGTATTTTGGCAAAACGTGGCACCTTGCAGTATTAGAACACAGCAAGCTGCAGATTCCTGGGGGGACACATGCAGAATGACATCCAGGAGAAATGTTCTTGTCATGTATTCTCTTTTCAAAGAAATCTTATTTTAGTCTAAAAGTTTTGCAAAAGATAAAGAGGGTTACAGCGACAGGGACAGTGATAGTTAAAGAACAGAAAACTAAAACATATGTGTAAGGTGTTTTAATTTATGAGTGTGTTACAGTCCAGAAGTTCTTTTGTAAGTCACAGAAACAGCAAGCATGACATAATAGTCTCGGCCCTCCTACTGCCTCTCCCATCCCTACCTCTGCCTTTACCCCTTCCCCACTTTCATAACACAGAAACTTGAGGCCCCAAGGTTTATCTTACCCTGTCTAGACTAATGTCACAGAGAATAGACAGTAGCAGAGAAAGACTTGAATCCAGATCTCCTTATTCCAGTCTTCCTGTGACTCTACCTTTTTTTAGGCTTATTTGAATTCAGAAGAGAGAGAAGAATCCAGCAAAATTATAAGCTAAACCAGCTCTAGGGGTCCATTTGGGAAGCAAAGGCCATTTTTAACTTTGTTCCCTTTGGAACACACCATAGCTTCCACAGATGTCTCATCCTCTTAGTGAGGGCCTCTCTCATGTGACACCCCCTCTCCTCCATTCATCACCCCGTCCCCTCTTACTTTTATCCATGGCACTTAGCATTATTCAGTGTGCTCTGTGTTTTACTTCTTTGTCCAAGACCTACTCCTACTAGAATCCCTTCACAGGGAAGGCATTTTTGCTTTGTTCACTGCTGAATCTACTGGGCCTAGAATAATATCTGGCACATAGTAGGTGCTCACGGTATATTTGCTGAATGAATACACAAAGAAAGAATTTCCTGGCACTGGCAGTATGTTACTGTCCCCCAACCCCTGTTCTTCTGTAGGACCAGCCTGCACACAGCGGCGGGGAGACAGGTTGCCTTGCAAACCTCCCTCACCGCCCCCGCTCCCCACCCCCCGTCTTTGCTTAAGTCAGAGTTGCCGGTCCTTCCAACAGTTGAGAGTTGGAAGTCCCCCTCCCAAGAAACACTTACTCTCCATTTTGCACGACAGTTAATCCCCATGTGGTTTGGACAAGCTAATCACTCATTATGAGAAATTTCTAAGGTAAAAACTCCTGTAGCTGTACTTCCCATTAATCAGTGTGTGTTTCATAGTCTGTGTGTAAGCACGGCCACTCATCATGTGTCACCTACTCCAAGAAGCAAAGGAATTTTACTACTGTTAACTAACATCTTTTGCTCTGAAGTACCTTGATTTTTGTGTTGTGTTTTTACCTGCCAAGTCTGTTCGCGGGAAAACTATTGTCAAGAATTTCCTCTCGGGGCTTCCCTGGTGGCGCAGAGGTTGGGAGTCTGCCTGCCAATGCAGGGGACACGGGTTTGAGCCTTGGTCTGGGAGGATCCCACATGCCGCGGAGCGACTATGCCCGTGTGCCACGACTACTGAGCCTGCACTCTAGAGCCCGCGAGCCACAGCTACTGAGCCTGTGTGCTGCAACTACTGAAGCCCACACACCTAGAGTCCATGCTCCACAACAAGAGAAGCCACCACAATGAGAAGCCCGCACACCACAACAAAGAGTAGCCCCCGCTCGCCGCAACTAGAGAAAGCCTGCATGCAGCAGCAAAGACCCAACGCAGCCAAAAATAAAATAAATTAAATTAAATTAAAAAAAACTGGGAGGATCCCACATGCCGCGGAGCGACTATGCCCGTGTGCCACGACTACTGAGCCTGCACTCTAGAGCCCGCGAGCCACAGCTACTGAGCCTGTGTGCTGCAACTACTGAAGCCCACACACCTAGAGTCCATGCTCCACAACAAGAGAAGCCACCACAATGAGAAGCCCGCACACCACAACAAAGAGTAGCCCCCGCTCGCCGCAACTAGAGAAAGCCTGCATGCAGCAGCAAAGACCCAACGCAGCCAAAAATAAAATAAATTAAATTAAATTAAAAAAAAAAAAAAAAAAGAATTTCCTCTCGGATTGTTGAAATAGCACGTGTGCAGACCATTAGCATTGCAGACCTGTTTTGAGTTGAAATTGATGGCTTCAGAGGACAAAGTTTGTGAGCTTATTTATTCTATAATGTAATTGTTTAAATAGCATTGAGAATGTGTGTTATGTATGTATGAATACATATATATAAAATGATAACTTTATAGTAATTAGATGAACTGGGTTATAAAAAAACTAGAAAACTTGTAAAATTTACTGGACCATTTTCTCTTAAAAAATTTTTTTAATGGATATGGTTAAAACAAAAAACCTTCAAAGCATATAATTTTACATGTGTTGAAATACGTTGCTTTTCTCCTGGAATTCCAAGGTCATTGCCTTTCCAGGTTGATTTGTATGAGAGTATGTATGAGTTGTGTGAGAGTACTGAGAAATTCATAAGACAGAGACCACTGTATTAGTTGTTTCCACTAATGTATTCCTTATATACTCTTTGTAAAGGGTGGGTGAGACGTCATCCCTTTTAGAACTTATTCAGTTTCTCTCTTTTATGGCCCATCTGTTTCCTGTTCAGCCAAAGTCATTTGCAAATGATGTTCTCATTAAAAGTTGGTCTTCATGAAGGAAGGTGACCAGGCACACCTGTATTCCTCCATGTTTTTGAAAGCTAGGGTACTTTCTTATGAACACTTTGGTCAGGAAGTTTGAGAAATTTCCCAGGTGTGGGCATATCTGTATGGTTATTGTTCCTTCTGGTGATTTGCTTTCTTAAGGAGAGATTTTTTATTAGCAAAAAAGTATATTGCGTTTGGGCCTTCAACTGTTTGAAAGCTATGTTAAGTAAATTCAACCTTGCCAACCTCACCAACATTTACCTTCAAAAACTTTCTAGCCACACTTGGTTTACTTACTTCTCATGTCCGTATCCATTCACTGCTTACCCCTAATTTAATTCTTACAGGAGAGATCAAAGCATGCTGCCAAGCGTGTTTGCCTCGCTTTGCTAGTTGGCATTATATTCTGTTTTTTTCTTGCAGGACTAAGAAAGGGGGGCAAGATGAAAAAGCATTCAAGTTTATAAATAGCTAATGGAGAAACAAAAATAGATGATATATATGTACATAGACTATGTCAGTTTGAATCCAGGGCCTTTCTCATTTGTTTTACAGCTTGATGGCAAGAAATATTAAGCCAAGTGTGTCTGTATGACTGACTTATTCTACATCTGTGTTCATAAACACTAATCTGGATTCTTCCAGTAGTGAGGTCATTTCATCCATGAATTTTGGAAAAGATTTAAATTGTAACTGTACCCTTTGCAGTCCGATCATTTTCTTCCATTTAGGTATTTCTTCTTCTCTAAATGCTGTGACTATAAAGTATTAAGACTAGTTTCTTTGAGCCACCCCTGCTAGGCTGTCATTTTGTAATCGCACCTCATAAATGAAATGAGGGAAATATTGAAAAATGGTGAAATTTGACAACACCTTCCTCCCCAGGCCCAGTACTGTCCTCCTAAATGTGCATCTTCAGTATTGCTAACTCAGACTAGCAGAAGCTGGCCTCTGCTTTCCTTGGATGTTGGTAGTAAGGGTGGGGACCTTTCTATAAAAGTATAAATATTGTATATTTTACTTTTATATGTATGCTATAACACTATTTTTTATGAACTAAAGTTTTTCTTGATAGAGTACTTTATCACACTTTTTACTATATATAACATGGTTTCCATTTTCCTCTCCTACTAGGTGAAATGCGGAATGATTTATACATCACTATAGAAAGGGGAGAATTTGAGAAAGGAGGAAAGAGTGTGGCCAGAAATGTGGAAGTTACGATGTTCATTGTAGAGAGTAGCGGCCAGACCTTGAAGGTACGTTAATGCTGGATTCTTTGTGGTAAAACAATTCCACATCCTTGCTTTGGGTTCATCTTTAATGAGATCAGTTAATTTCTGATTTGCAGTATTTCCAATCTTATTTTTCTTTTCCACCCCTGTGTAGTTTTTTTTTTTAATTATGAAAATGCCTTTCAGAAAAGAAAGTAGGAAAAAAAAAGGCTTTTACAGTTTGTTTGTGTCAGCAATGTCCTCCTAACAGCTACTCCTTAAATGCAGCATTTTTATGCCATTTCATTTTTCCCCTTTCATCTTTCATAGTTTTGAAGATGCATACTTTTGCTTTTGGCAATTGGTAAAACAAAACAAAAATCATAGGTCATCCTATGTATTTTCATTTTAACCAAAATAGGGCATGAGGATTAAGCTCTTACTAATTGGGGTTATAATATCAGGTTCCTTTATGGAAGAAGTGTTTCATGTGAGCCCGGGGCTTAGTGAGTTTTACAGGGAGTCACAGAACAGGCTTTTGGCTGTAGCAGGTTGAGAATTTTATCATGTAGTTGACTCCAAATTGGGCACACAGTTGCCCATCTCACTCAAGTCACTGAGGTCCACCCTTAGCCGAGTAGACCCTGGGAGACCAGCCTCAGGATGAAACAGACACAGCCTGTCAGCAGAAGCAAGTGTAGAAACAGGCCTGTAAAGAACTGGGGAGGTAATTTCACCTGAAGTGCTATTTGGGGAGCAGGTAGATACAGCAGAGCAATTGTTCTGCTCCTCCCCACATCATCTTGAAATGAAGCTGTCTTTAACCTGCATTTTTCCTTTATTAGGATTTTATCTCCTTTGGCTCTGGAGAGCCACCAGCTAGCGAGTACCACTCCTTTGTGCTTTATCATAACAACAGTCCCAGGTGGTCTGAGCTACTGAAACTTCCTATCCCTGTGGATAAATTCAGGGGAGCGCACATCCGCTTCGAGTTCCGGCATTGTTCCAGTAAGTGTTTGGCAGGATTGTCTCCGTGGCTTTGTTGTGCTGGGTAGTCTGCTAACTGAGCTGAAACAACAGTGTGGGCTAATCTGTAGAAAGTGTGTGACAAACCAGAGACCTCCACAAGAGAGAAACGAAGGTGAGTGAAGTCCTGGGAGGTGAATGGGCTCACTTCTCGAAGAACCAATGACCTCTGTGGAAACATAGATGCAAGAGGGGAAAGAAACAGAATACCTATGGAAATCTACAGGGTTCTTCTTAAGTTGGTCACTTTCATAAAACCCAGTTCATCACTCTCACAGTCTGGAAAGACTCGATAGAAAGAGAAGATGCAGCAGTAAAGACCTGACTGGCTCAGGTGGTTTTAGGCAGTCCTAACCCATCTGCTGTCTCTCCAGCCAAGAGCTGATCCAGCTCTCAGACAGCTCAGGGGTACCCTCGGGGACTTTCCTAGGCAAGTGAAGTCACTAGAAAAGCCTCTGATTGGCTCCAATTCATATTGATTTGCATATATCTACATCACCGTGCATTCTCAAACAGTATTCAAATGAGGATCAAGTAATGTCAACTCAAACAGGTCTTAGAGATGATGTGAAGTAATTTCCCCATTTTATAGATCTAAAAAACGCAAGACACAGACGTTACAGGATGTATTCATGTGGACATTACTTATCCATAAAGTTATCATTTCCTGTTGTCTCTATTTTAATTCTTTTGCATTCATTACCACCCTCTGAAGCCCCCACTCCCTGCCTCCACGAGCCCCCAGTCCAGGGATCTTCTGGTTTTCCCTGTGCCCCAGAAGTGTGCACTTCTGGTAGTGTACATTGTGACCAGAGAAGGTTCTGGTGAATCTTGCTTCAAGAGCAGTATAATAATCAAGAGAGGGACTTCCCTGGTGGCACAGTGGTTAAGAATCCACCGGCCAATGCAGGGGACGTGGGTTCAAACCCTGGTCCGGAAAGATCCCACATGCCGTGGAGCAACTAAGCCTGTGCGCCACAACTACTGAAACCTGTACGCCTAGAGCCCATGCTCCGCAACAAGAGAAGCCACTGCAATGAGAAACCCACGCACCGCAACAAAGAGTAGCCCCCTCTTGCTGCAACTAGAGAAAGCCCGTGTGCGGCAACAAAGACCCAACACAGCCATAAATAAATAAATAGATAGACAGATAGATAAATAAATAAATAAAATCAAGAGGTAGAGAAGAATCACATTATTGGGGAAGCAGCCAGCAGGCTCCTCTCCAGTCTGAAAGGAATGGAGGCATTGCCAGTAGATATGCGGTGACCTCGCCTGAGTGCTATGTAACTCGCCCAAGATTCAGGGAGAGGAGAAGAACTTTGTCTTGTTGTTGGGACTTTGGAATGTTTTGAAATTAGCTCAGAAGCTCCACAAGTTATGCTTTTGTGGATGTTTCAGAATATAGGGAGATGGCTAGCAGGGTCTTACCATTCTTCCAAATTCCTAGAAGAGTTTCATGGGTAGGATTTAAAGTGAGAAAAAAAAAAGGACTTTCCATGGTGCCATACCATTCCTTCCACCAATCTTCGTTATAAATTCTCACTTAGGCCTAATATGAGCTTTGAGCTTTAAGGAAGAAAAAGAGGAAAATAAAAGTGAAATGGGAGAAAAAGAACATTTGGAGAAAGTTACTATAACTCAGAACATGGAAACTGGACTAAAGGTGATTTTCAGTAGAACCTGTTAGATCTCTGCCATCTTGTCCTTGTACTTCAAACATTGTCCACAGGGTTTTGTTTTGTTTTGTTTTTAATGTTCATTGTTAAAATTCAGAAGAAACAGCAACCCGTAAAGAAGAAAGAAAATCCCTACAAATAATCAGTGTAGTCATTTTATCACATGAACTTCCAAGTGTTCTTTGTGTGTACATGTATTTATTTTAAAATATTTGTTCATGAAACAAATATTTATTAAATACCTGCTGTATGTCAACCATTTTACTGGGCATTGAAAATACATCAGTGAACACAACAAAATACCTCCTCTCAGATCTTTCACTCTAGAGAGGGAAGACAGACAACACTTGAGCAAATAAATCTATAATATATCAAGTAGTGTTAAATACAGTGAAGAAGACTAAACTGGAGTTAGGTGCTAGAACGCAGTGGTGCTATGTTGCTGTTTTACATAGGGCAGTCAGGATAGACATCTCTGATAAAGAGGTGTGTCAACAACAACATAAAAGAAGTGAAGTATCTGGGGAAAAAATATTTCAGGCATCTGGATATCTGGGGAATCTGGGGAAAAAATATTTCAGGCATATAGAACAGTAAGTATAAAACACTTGAGGTTGAAACATGGTTGGCATGAAACATGGTTGGCACTGTCAAGGAATAACAAGGAGGCCAGAATGAGCAAGTGAGAGAGTTTGGAGGTGAGAACCAGAGAGGTAGCAGGGGAGCCAGATCCCCTATTGTCTTTTAGGTCATGGGAAGGACTTTGGACTTTATTTGGAGTGAGAAGAGGCATTAGAGGCTTTAGTTTGAAGATAAGTCTGGCTGCTATATGGATGATAGATTGTAGGTGGGCCAGATGGGAACAGGCCATTTAGGAGGCTTACGCAGTCCTCAAAGTAAGGGATTTAAATGGTTTGATTCTTGTCTACAGATTTATTGACAGATTGGATGTGAAAGAAGGAGAAAATTCAAGGTTGACCCCAAGATTTTGGCCTCATTATGAAGTGGTCATTTAATGAAGTGGGGAAGACAACAGGAAGAATCTGTTTGGAGAGCAAAAATCAAACATTCCATTTTAAATATGTTAAGGCTGAGATGTCTATTAGACATTCAACGTATCAAGTAGGCAGTTGAATGAGATCCAAGCTGAAGACTTACACTTGACAATGAGAACATGTAGTTCAGTGGTGTGCTGTAAATATTTAACCAGCATTCAGGGTGATGGAGAGGGGAGGGGAAGCCCTAAATTATAGCATTTGCTGATTCCATGGGGTAAATACTCCCACCATGGTCAATTTCAAGCCAACATGACGTCACTGATCTTGGAGTTGGGGAAAGATGTACACTGACAGCTCTTGTGAGCCAGTACAGGCCAGCTCCAGCACATCACAGGTGTCGAAGATTTTCAAAGCCATGAGACTGGTGAGATGTCTAAGTAAGTTTAGATAGCAAGGGAAGTCCAAGGATGGATCCCTGGGGCACTGACACCTTTAGATTTGGGGAGAATATCAAGTAGCCATTATGTGGATTAAGAAGGAATAGCCAGTGAGGTTGAAGGAGAATCGAGGAAGAATAGAATCCAGGAGACTAAATGAAGAAAGTTTTTCAAGAGGGAATTGATCAGATGTGTCAGGTGCCAGTGATAAATAAGATAAGGACAGAGAAATTATCACCTGATTTGGCATCATGGAGGTCACTGAACCTGACAAGTTGTTCTAGTGGATTTGTGGTGTTGAAAGCCTGGCTGGAGTGAGTCAAAGAATAAGCTGGAGAAAAGGAAGGGCAGGCAGTGAGTATAGACAAATCTTTTGAGAAACTTTGCTATGAAGACTACAGGTGAGCAGAGAAATGGGTTAGTAGCTATAAAAATAAGTGGGTCACCAGAAGTTGGTTTTTTGGTGGTGTTCTTTTTTAAGATGGAGCATTTAAAGCATGTTTGTTAGAGAGAAATCATTCAGTAGAGAGGAGAAACTGATGTAGTAGAGTGGGGACAGCTGTAGGAGCAGTGTCCTTGAGTTGGGGAAGGAGCAGGGGACCCGGTGCGCAAGGTTAAGAATTCTCCTTGGGTAAGAGCAGTTTAGACCTAGTACAGGAAGACAGATGCAGGTGGGTAATAGGTGGATGCTAGGGCATGTGGGCATTCTCTCTACATGAGCTGAAAGTGAGGGAAGTGTCAAGGTATTGGAGGGTTGAGAGGAGAAGAGACTGGATGAAATTATTTTCTGGAAAAGTAGAAGAGTGGGTTTATTAGGTAAATGTAGGAAGTTTGCCTGTCCCGGGGCGCTTTTGTGGTTAGTGCACATTAAATAAACTTAGATTAGTGTAGGCATGGAATGACCCACAAATTGGATTTTACAAGGGTGCAGTGTTATTAGTGGAAGTGTGGAGGGGGGAGGGGTTGAGGGTATTTTCAAGGAAGTGATTAGAAATGATGGACCACAGAAATGGGAAGTTGGAGTGGAGGGGATGGAGGGATGGGTCAATAAGCTGGGGGTCCCAGGGGGCAGAATTGTTGGAGTTGAGGTACAAGAAAGAATGAATTGAAAAGTTAGGAGATAGAATCCATGAACTCAGGGTTTTTATTAGTAAAAGGGGACCGTGTTATGCATGTTATACATAACAGTCCATTCAGTTTATTAATCCTGATCTAATAGCTCAGGACAAAAGGCCATGCACTTCAAACTTTGTTTGGTATTTATTTTTATTTTATAGCAGAAGGCAAATTTGGGGAAACTGTTGCTTTGTTCCTTATCTTTGCTAATTTTATGCATCTTGGATTCTTTTTATCTTTCTGAATTGAATACCAAAAACCACACCAAAATGACAGTCAAATCAACTTAGAAAATTATTTGTAAATAAGTCTTCCCTAAATCATAAGTTCCATACCCAGCATGCTCATTGACATAGAAATCTCTTCCCAGAGATCTTTGCTGTGACTTTTGTTTAACTTTAAAGAGTACTGCTATTTCCCCAATTTACCTCTGGGGTTGAAATCAATGATTTAAAAAGAAGAACCGTTGCTATAATCACATTTTCAGGGATGTCCTCGTGCTAGGGGCCTAAGCTAGCCAGCCAGAATTACTACTCTCTGTGCAGGGTTCCATGTCCCTGTGGTTAAATGCCAGAAGCAGTGTGTTTGTTGCTAGAGCCTCTTGTCTAATCCTCAGGATCACCATATCTGACACCTCTAGTGAGGGTCTTACTGCATCCCAAAGCTGGACTTCTCTATCAAGTATAACCTCTACTTACGCACTTGTGTGGGAGAGAATAACCGTCCAGCCCATAATGGCTGCCAGCCCTGCAACTCTTCCCTCCACGTCTAAATACAAGGAGAGGGTCCAGTTGAACAAACCAGGTTCTTTCCATGCTTTCTCCATTTTTGGAGAAAAGGAAGGTGTGTGGAAAGAACTGCAGTGGTACTGAAGAGATCTAGAACAGGTTACCTGACATTGTAAGATCTCAATTTCCTTCTCTATAAACAATTGCCAATGACCCTTGACATTTCTAGCTGTTGTAATTCACAATTAGGCATCTGAAAACCTCATTGCCTCATTTCTGACTTCCAGAATACTACTGCAGTAAGCTCTTATCAAACTATAGAATGCTGTTTATGTCTTTCAGCACGTCTTATTCCAAGGAGGTGGCTTCTGTAGGGCTCTGTGTTTGCTCATGTGGCTGTAGGGAGAGTTCTGTCATGGACCAAAGCAGAGCTGAGAACCTCCCTTTCCAGGGGGAGTAAGCAAAATACTGCATTTCACATTCATTCATTCACTCGTTCATTTGTTTACTGTACATTTACTGAGAACCTACTATGTTCTTGGCATTCTTTGAGAGACCAAGCGTAGATTAACTTAATTAGACAAGAATCCTGCTCTCCATGGTGCTTGTGTTCAGGAGTGGAGGGTAGGTTGTGAGGAGAAGAAACAGGAAATCCACAAATTTAAAAAAAAAAAAAAACAACACCATAATTTCAGATAGTGAATCCCATGAAGCAAATTAGTCAAGGAGTGTAACTTGCAGATTATAAGGCAGGAATATGGGGTTAGAGGGTGGCTACTGTACATAGAGGTCCCATCATAAAAGCTGCTCTTCATTGTGTAAAAGGAGCTGGCGTGTGTGTGTGTGTCGGGTAGTATATTTCTTGATGATGACGCATCGTCACAGTCTATGTATCTGAACACGGTTGTATAAGCATACACTTAAATAATTGACTGATTTTTACAGGGAATTATACTCAGTATCTTGTAATAACCTATAAGGGAAAAGAATCTGAAAAAATATATATATATGACAATCACTTTGCCGTACACCTGAAACTAACACAACATTGTAAATCAACTATACTTCAATTAATTCAAAAAAATTGACTAATTTTTTTTCCCCTACAGCAAAGGAGAAAGGAGAGAAGAAGTTGTTTGGCTTCTCCTTTGTCCCCCTGATGCAGGAAGATGGTAGGACTCTTCCAGATGGCACTCACGAGCTCATTGTGCATAAGGTAACATCAGTCAGATGCTGGGGGCAGCTGTGAAAAACAGGGCTGAATTATTAGCTCACTGTCTTATCCTCACTGTGGAAAAGAGAAAAGAATGACTGCAAAGATACTCTTCTGGAAGATTGCTGACAGGGAGAGTGTCTTTTGAGAATATTGTCTCTATATTCTGTCATATTCTAACACCTATTTTAAAGATGATTTATTTTTTCATCTTAATTGAAGTGTAGGTATTTGGGTAAGTCTATAGGGTGACGTTAAAGTCCTTTCCCTTGCTGTAATAGGATTAGATAAACCTTACAAATAAATTTTTAAATTTCCCAATACCTGCTTTCTTATCTGAAGATCTGTACACCCCCAGAAGCAAATTTAGCAAGGTCAGCTTTCATTTTTCTTGTCTGCTGCTCTCACTAAGCAAGCAGAGAAATGGCTGTTCTTTGTCATGACAACTTTAGTGGTTGTTAGTTTCTATTTTTTGCATCAAGAATTGTCATTAAAAACATTTGGAATAAAGGATACTATAGGAGGCAACAAAAAGAAAACTCACAAAACAAGAGATCCTTAGAAGTTATCAGAGAATACCAGTAATAATGAAGTATAGAATAAAAACACTAGCAACTATGAAAGAGAGAATGGAAGTACATGATCTTCTCCAAAATATTTCTCCTTTGCGTTTCTCCATTTCTGTAAGCACAGGCTATTCCAAGCTCTTGTGAACTCTCACCTGGGCTAACTAGTCCTGCCGACCTGCACCTTATCTCCCTCTAGTCCATTTTCCAGCCAGCCAGGGCCACCCATCTAAGGTGCAGATCTCACCAGGCCCCTTTCTGATATAAACCCACTGAAAAGCTCCCCATTGCCAAGAGGGAAAATTGCAGGCTCTTAGCATGTGTCAGGCTGCCTCTTCCCTATTGCTTCACCTCTCACCACTTCCGGTCGTCTACCTGATGCCATAGCCACATCCAGCTCTTTCTGGTTCCTCACCTCCTGCCTGCTGGTTCCCCCTGCTCCACCTGGCACTCCTGGCACACCTGCCTCCCCCTGTCTCCCCGCAGCTGACACCTCCTCATCCACAGAGGCACACCTTGGCCAGAACCTTTATTCGGGAGAACGATCCCCGTGCCCCAGCCCCCTACTCCCTGGATTTCCAGCTGGCTGAGTGCGCTCCCACGATTTCCCTGGATATCTGCACACACCTCTTACCATTGTCCTCATTACATTGTCCCATGATTGTCTGGTGATCCCTTGACTTAACTCTGGTAGATATATGAGCCCTTCAGGAGCAACAGCTGTGTCAGAGGGGTTCTGGTATGCGGTAGATGCGCGGTGAAGATACACTGAATGAATGAAGATTACAAACAAAAACTTTCTTTACCTTTGGATTATCGCTAGTAAAATCAGTGTCCCTGCACAACACACCTGGCAATTTTTGTTTGTGTATGTATATGTATGTGTATATTTCTTGAATCGTTTATTTTCTAACTGTTCAACACATTGACTACAAACTGCAGGGCAGGCCCTCTTCTAGTGACTGGGAATATAGTGGCAAACAAAACAGTTAAAGTCCCTCCATTTCTGATACGTACATGCTCTAGACTTCAAAAGTGACTTAAAGGAGCTCACAGTGTTAAAATACAAAGAAAAAATATTTTAAAACAGAGTAACCACTAAAGCAAACAGAGGAGCTAAATGCACTAGACACCTGAGAATCTATTTATATCACCTTTAGGCCTGAGGCCCCTTTATGTGATATGGGTAACATGACAGCCAATGTCTTCAGCTACAGTTTTCCAAAAGACATTAATGGTACCTGATATGAATGTTTGTGATCTTGCCTCTGCATACCATTAAATCTTCACACAGAAAAGGCAAGAGCTAAGGTTATCATTACCTTCCTAATAATATTTAGAAGAATAAATCACTTCTTTATGGCATTTCACCATGTGGGCTCTCTCACCTGTGGGTCAGAGGGTGTTTTTTGGGCAGGTGCTAAGTTTCCAGTCAAGTTCAGGTTGACTTCCTCTAAACTAGTATGAATAACACCAAGATTCTTACTTGCTAATTAGAGATACCCATATACTTAAAATGCCAGGAGGACAAGTAGCAGAGCTTCCTTCTCCATGTGAGCATTTAGGTGTCCAACTGGTATTGATTCCCAGACAATTTTACTCCATTACCAGGGGCCTGTCCTGGTGCCTTTGGCAGAACCATTTTTCTCAGAAGTAGAGCTTTGAATCATCTCAAGCCCTTCCACAAATTTTCACTGAATACCTAGAATTACAATCCATAAAGCATTATGAAAATTTATTTGAGCATCAACAATTTAAACGGCAGGTGTTCCCAATGATCTTTCTCCATCACAAAGGAGGCTGAGGATGGTATCTGTAGATCATCTAATTTGAGGCAGACCTACATTGTGTAGATCCATCAGGAAGCATTAGCTCCACAGAAAAACCCTAAGTAGCTGAGTTGTCTTATGATTAGGGTTATTGTTGCTTAAAGAGGTATGGAATACCTGCCAAGCATAACATCTTATGTTTTTCGTCTAGTTGATGCCATGGTTTTCTTTTTCATAGCACTGAGCCAAGAAGTTCAGTTTCAGCTTAAGGCCACTTGCAGGTTATGATTATAAAACCATATTATGAGCATAATGCTTATCCTTCCTCTGCCATGGCAGGAAGGAGCACAGCCTCCTGACGATTGCAGCCTGGAGTTTATTAATTAAAGAAAAATTGAACGAAAAAAACAAAGAAAGTTAGGGAGACGAGTGGATTTCAAATTACTGGGTAAAAAAAATAGCCCATTTAATAAGTGGTGTTGAGATGACCACAGTGGGTGTTAGAGGGAAAAATAAAGAGCTGGATCACTACCTTGCTTCTTATACCAAAGCAATTTCCAGATTATATGTAAAAAATAAAACTGTAAGAGCCTACATACTATGAGTAAACATTTTTAGAAAGTTTAGGTAAAGAGGGCCTTTCTAGTGATGCCTCTCAAATGTTACAAATCAGGTACAAAAAAATGTGTGACTTTGGCTAAATAAAGTTTAAAACCTTTTTATTGATAAAATCATCATAATCAAGGCTAAAAGACACATGATAAACTGAAACATGGTTGCAACACAGCTTACAAAGGGGGACTATTCCCAGTTTACCAAAAGTTATCACAAATAAGTAAAAAAAAAAGAAAAAATTCGCTAAATGCTACAAACAAGCTATTCAAAAATAATAAATGCAAGAATATAAAATAAATATATGAATAATCAAAGAAATATAAGTTAAATAAAGAATGAGAAATCTTTTGGCCTATTAGGTTGGTAAAGACTTTTAAAACTGAGAATTGGCAAAGAAGATTAAAGGGAAACAAACACTCTCTTGCATTCATAGAGGGAAATGTGAATAGTATTGTCTTTTTGGAGGACAGTTCGGCAATACAATATTTTAAATGTGTATATCCTTTGGCTCAGCCATTCCACATCTTGGTATTTATTGGGAGAAGATAATCAGATACGGTAAGCAAACATGATTCAATGATGATCAATACAGATTCCTTAAAATATGGAAAAACTTGAAAGTAATCTAAATTACCAATAACATAGGTCTGGTTAGATACATGAGTTAGTTATATCCATATAATGAATGAAATACTACATACTTATTGAAATAATGTCTAGTGAAAAATTTTATGTGCATAGAAAAATTTTTATAATATATTGATAAACAGCATTTTATATATGCATACATTTAGTGTAAGACCATTTTTATAAAATTATTTAACTGCATGTCCACATATATATATGTGCATAGCAATGCTTGGAAAGATGTCCTAAAATATTAACAACGACTTTATTTTTACATTTCTTTCTGTTTTTTCTTCCTTTTCAGTGGTTCACATGAAAGTTTTCTGTTTTTTTTTTTTACATCTTTATTGGAGTATAATTGCTTTACAATGGTGTGTTAGTTTCTGCTGTATAACAAAGTGAATCAGCTATACGTATACATACATCCCCATACCTCCTCCTCTTGCATCTCCCTCCCAGCCTCCCTATCCCACCCCTCTAGGTGGACACAAAGCACCGAGCTGATCTCCCTGTGCTATGCGGCTGCTTCCCACTAGCTATCTATTTTACGTTTGGTAGTGTATATATGTCCATACCACTCTCTCACTTCATCCCAGCTTACCCTTCCCCCTCCACGTGTCCTCAAGTCCAATTCTATGTCTGTGTCTTTATTCCTGTCCTGCCCCTAGGTTCTTCAGAACCATTTTTCTTTTTTTTAGATTCCATATATATGTGTTAGCATACAGTATTTGTTTTTCTCTTTCTGACTTACTCCACTCTGTATGACAGTCTTTAGGTCCATCCACCTCTTTACAAATAACTCAATTTCATTCCTTTTTATGGCTGAGTAATATTCCATTCTATACATGTGCCACATCTTCTTTATCCATTCATCTGTTGATGGACACTTAGGTTGCTTCCATGTCCTGACTATTGTAAATAGAGCTGCAATGAAGGTTGTGGTACATGACTCTTTTTGAATTATGGTTTTCTCAGAGTATATGCCCAGTAGTGGGATTGCTGGGTCATATGGTAGCTCTGTTTTTAGTTTTTTAAGGAACCTCCATACTGTTCTCCATAGTGGATGTATCAGTTTACATTCCCACCAACAGAGCAAGAGGGTTCCCTTTTCTCCACACTCTCTCCAGCATTTATTGTTTATAGATTTTTTGATGATGGTCATTCTGACTGGTGTGAGGTGATACCTCATTGTAATTTTGATTTGCATTTCTCTAATAATTAAGAAATAATGTGTTTCTTGGCAATCTGTATATCTTCTTTGGAGAAATGTCTATTTAGGTTCTCTGCCCATTTTTGGACTGGGTTGTTTGTTTTTTTGATATTGATCTGCATGAGCTGCTAGTATATTTTGGAGATTAATCTTTTGTCAGTTGCTTCATTTGCAAATATTTTCTTCCATTCTGAGGGTTATCTTTTCATCTTGAATTTCTTCCTGGTTCAGTCTCAGAAGGTTTTGCCTTTCTAAGAATTTGTCCATTTCTTCCAGGTTGTCCATTTTATTGGCATATAGTTGCTTGTAGTAATCTCTCTTGATCCTTTGTATTTCTGTGGTGTCAGTTGTTACTTCTCCTTTTTCCTTTCTAATTCTATTGGTTTGAGTCTTCTCCCTTTTTTCTTGATGAGTCTGGCTAATGGTTTATCAATTTTGTTTATCTTCTCAAAGAACCAGCTTTTGGTTTTACTGATCTTTGCTATTGTTTCCTTCATTTCTTTTTCATTTATTTCTGTTGTGATCTTTATGATTTCTTTCCTTCTGCTAACTTTGGGCGTTTTTTGTTCTTCTTTCTCCTATTGCTTTAGTTGTAAGGTTAGGTTGTTTATTTGAGATGTTTCTTGTTTCTTGAGGTAGGACTGTATTGCTATAAACGGCCCTCTTTGAACTGCTTTTACTGCATCCCATAGGTTTTGGGTCATCGTGTTTTCATTGTCATTTGTTTCTAGGTATTTTTTGATTTCCTCTTTGATTTCTTCAGTGATCTCTTGGTTATTTAGTACTGTATTATTTCCGCCATGTGTTTGTATTTTTTACAGCACTTTTCCTGTAATTGATATCTAGCCTCATAGCATTGTGGTCAGAAAAGATACTTGATATGACTTCAATTTTCTTAAATTTACCAAGGCTTGATTTGTGACCCAAGCTAGATCATAGCTTGGGTCACAAATCAAGAATGTTCCATGAGTACTTGAGAAAAAAGTGCATTCTGTTGTTTTGGATGGAATGTCCTATAACTATCAATTAAGTCCATGTTTTTTAATGTGTCATTTAAAGCTGTGTTTCCTTATTTATTTTCATTTTGGTTGATCTGTCCATTGGTGAAAGTGGGGTATTAAAGTTCTCTACTATTATTGTGTTACTGTTTATTTTCCCTTTTATCATTGTTAGCATTTGCCTTGTGTATTGAGATGCTCCTGTATTGGGTGCATAAATATTTACAATTTTTATATCTTCTTCTTTGATTGATCCCTTGGTCATTATGTAGTGTTCTTCTTTGTCTCTTGTAATAGTCTTTATTTAAAAATTTTTTTTTCTCATATGAGACCTGCTACTCCAGCTTTCTTTTGATTTGCATTTGCATGGAATATCATTTTCCATCCCCTTACATTCAGCCTGTATGTGTCCCTAGGTCTGAAGTGGGTCACTTGCAGACAGCATGTGTATGGGTCTTGTTTTTGTATCCATTCAGCCAGTCTTTGTCTTTTGGTTGGAGCATTTAATCCATGTACATTTAGGGTAGTTATTGATATGTATGTTCCTATTACCATTTTCTTAATTGTTTGGGGTTTGTTATTGTAAGTCTTTCCCTTCTCTTGTGTTTCCTGACTAGAGAAATTCCTTTAGCTTTTGTTGTAAAGCTTGTTTGGTTGTGCTGAATTCTCTTAGCTTTTGCTTATCTCTAAAGGTTTTAATTTCTCCATCAAGTCTGAATGAGATCCTTACTGGGTAGAGTAATCTTGGTTGTAGGTTTTTTCCTTTCATCACTTTAAATATGTCCTGCCACTCCCTTCAGGCTTGCAGACTTTCTCTGAAAGATCAGCTGTTAACCTTCTGGGGATTCCCTTGTATAACTGTTGCTTTTCACTTGCTCCTTTTAATATTTTTTCTTTGTATTTAATTTTTGATAGTTTGATTAATATGTGTATTGGGGTGTTTCTCCTTGGATTTATCCTATATGGGACTCTCTGCTCTTCCTGGACTTGATTGAATATTTCCTTACCCATATTAGGGAAGTTTTCAACTATAATCTCTTCAAGTATTTTCTCAGTCCCTTTTTATCCCTCTACTTCTTCTGGTACCCCTATAATTCAAATGTTGGTGCATTTAATGTTGTGTCAGAGGTCTCTGAGATTGTCCCCAATTCTTTTCATTCTCTTTTGTTTATTCTGCTCTGCAGTAGTTATTTCCACTATTTTGTCTTCCAGGTCACTTATCCGTTCTTCTGCCTCCATTATTCTGCTGTTGATTCCTTCTAGAGAATTTTAATTTCATTTATTGTGTTGTTCATCATTGTTTGTTTGCCCTTTAGTTCTTCTAGGTCCTTGTTAAACGTTTCTTGTATTTTCTCCATTCTCTGTCCAAGACTTTGTATCATCTTTACTATCATTACTCTGAATTCTTTGTTAGGTAGACTGCCTATTTCCTCTTCATTTGTTTGGTCTGGTGGATTTTTACCTTGCTTCTTCATCTGCTGTGTATTTCTCTGTCTTCTCATTTTGTTTAACATACTGTGTTTGGGGTCTTCGTTTCACAGGCTGCAGGTTCGTAGTTCCCGTTTTTTTTGGTGTCTGCTCCCAGTGGTTAAGGTTGGTTCAGTGGGTTGTGTAGGCTTCTTGGTGGAGGGGAGTGGTGCCTGTGTTCAGGTGTATAAGGCTCGGTCTTGTCTTTTTGGTGGGCAGGACCATACCTGGTGGTGTGTTTTGGGGTGTCTCTGAACTCATTATGATTTTAGGCAGCCTCTCTACTAATGGGTGGTTTTGTGTTCCTGTCTTGCTAGTTGTTTGGCATAGGGTGTCCAGCCCTGTAGCTTGGTGGTCGTTGACTGGAACTGGGTCTTAGTGTTGAGACAGAGATCTCTGGGAGAGCTCTCGCCGATTGATATAATGTGGGGCCGAGTATTAAAAATAAAAAGGTAATAAAAAAAGGAGAAAGAACGAAAAAAGCAGCGAAACCAAAAAACAAATCCTCCAATGATAACAAGTGCTAAAAACTATACTA
>NW_020174561.1:12759491-12912188 GCF_003031525.2 Neophocaena asiaeorientalis asiaeorientalis
ATAATGTGGGGCCGGGAGGTCTCTTGTGGTCCAATGTCCTCAACTTGGCTCTTCTATCTCAGAGGCTGAGGCCTGACACCCAGCCAGAGCACCGAGACCCTATCAGCCACAGAGCTCAGAAGAAAAGGGAGGGAGGGAGGGAGGGAAATAAATAAATAAATAAATAAATAAAATAAAGTTATTAAAATAGAAAAAGTATTAAAAATAAAAAGGTAATAAAAAAAGGAGAAAGAACGAAAAAAGCAGCGAAACCAAAAAACAAATCCTCCAATGATAACAAGTGCTAAAAACTATACTAAAACAAAAACAAAAAACAGACAGTCAGAACCCTAGGACAAATGGCAAAATCAGTACTATAGAGACAAATCACAGAAAGAAGCATACACATACACACTCACAAAAAGATAAAAAGGAAAAAAACAATTATATATATATATAAAATTAAAAAAGGACGAGAGCAGCCAAATCAGTAAACAAATCTACCAGTGATAATAAGCTCTAAATACTAAACTAAGATAAACATAAAACCAGAAACAAATTAGATGCAGAAAGCAAACTCCAAGTCTACAGTTGCTCCCAAAGGCCACCGCCTCAAGTTTGAGATGATTCGTTGTCTATTCAGGTATTCCAGAATTACAGAGTACATCAAGTTGACTGTGGAGATTTAATCCGCTGCTCCTGAGGCTGCTGGGAGAGATTTCCCTTTCTCTTCTTTGTTCGCACAGCTCCTGGGGTTCAGCTTTGAATTTGGCGCCGCCTCTGTGTGTAGGTCACCTGAGGGCATCTTTTGGGAGGTCTGAGGTCTTCTGCCGGCATTCAAGAGGTGTTCTGTAGGAGTTATTCCATGTGTAGATGTAGTTTTGATGTATTTGTGGGGAGGAAGGTGATCTCCATGTCTTACTCCTTCACCATCTTGAAGGCGCCCCCAGTTTCAGTGTACTTGAAAGCCGTGGCCTCTAAAATCTCAGCAATGGCAGCAAGAGAAGAATCCTCTGAGATCTCCTCTCTGAAAAGTAGGACACCGTGCCATGTGTCAGTGCAGCATACAGGGAAATCCATGGGTGACATCAAAGTGTCCTTTGTGACTCAGGGGTCTGTCTGTCAAGCCAAAGAGCCGTCATGCACAGCACCATCCTCTTCTGAAAATGCCTGCATCCAGGCTTCAAATGCAGAGCTCCATCAGAAGGATCCTGAGTGCCCCCCAAATCCTGCCTGGCTTCAGCCCCAGTGACCTCTCTGAACCTGTTCCCTGTCTTCAGAACAGAGTCAGGGTTAGCACTCAGTTTTGCTGGGAGAATAAGTGCATGTAAAATGCCTGGCTCCGAGCCCTTACTGAAACCAAGCGGGACCCAGTGGGACTCCTGGACACAAAAGTATTTTTACATTTCTTAAAGGTTTTATTAGTGGGCACATGTCATTTAAAAACATTAAAATCTTCATTTTGATAAAGTAAAAATGAGAAGAGACAGAAAGTTGTACTTAGCTTTGTTTTATACCATTTAATTATGGAGATTGATCTAACTAAAGGCCATTCTTCTGTCATAAAATCTTGACAGTATTGTTAATGGTAAGGTTTTGAAGAAACATTAATTGCCTCAGATCTTTATAGACCATATTCCATGTCATTCATTGACAGATACTGTCTATGAAATCTAAGGTTGATGAAAGATGGAAAAAAATGCTTTTAAATAAAGTGTCGTTAACTCCTTGTAGATATGACACAGAGAATAACTGTGGCTCATAGTAGGCTATTTAGATTTAAAATCTACTTGCTCCTTGTGTAAGGTATTAGTTTGAAAGACTCAATCCTGTGGTGAGCCAAGAAAAAAAGCTGCTGTGTTGAAGACTGTTTAATAGCTTAATTTGGGCCTAAAATTTGTGAAAGAGATAGTCTCCCTCTGTGACAATGGCTGGACTCCTCTTCTGAGTGTGTTTTAAGGAAACGGTTCTCACAGAGTTAACAGTCAGTAGTGTGGCAAGGACCTGGACTCATCCTTTATGGCAGGAGCTAAAGAATTCTAAGGGCAAAGCTCCCTTTCAAGGTCGTTTTCACCTTTACATGATTGATAATAAGTTTGGAGGGGTGTTCGATGGAGATAAACTCTGAAATCTACAAAAATCTGAATGCTACAGCTTTAGGAAGATAAGTGAAAGAACTTGATTAGTCAGCATTAAAGATTTTGTGCTTCCAGAGTCCCTTTTCAGCTCTCAGAACATCAGTAATATCTCCAAGTGTTTGATGGCTAAACCCAAAACCTGTCTTTGGAATTGCTAACTTGCTGGTAACAGTATCTAATCTTACTAAGTTCTGTTATTTTGCTGCATTCCGGTAGGATTGTTGTCTTTCTTAACTTTGTAGGGATATTTTTGGCTACCCGCCCCCCGCCAGCTACCTGCTGGAAAGCATGTTAAGAAAAGTTAAAGTTAAGAAAAGCAAGTTAAGCTCATTGAAATAATGAGCTTAAGATAATTCATTTTCTGGAAGTCAAGTCTCTTAAGGAGAATAGTGTGAGAATCCAAAGAAGGAGGATAGAAAGTTAATAGCTGTGCACTCAAGTCTCCATTCTGACTTATTCCAGTGAAGGATTTTTAGTTCTTAGAAGTACGTTCTAAAATACCGTCAGGGGCTTCCCTGATGGCACAGTGGTTAAGCATCTGCCTACCAATGCAGGGGACACGGGTTCGAGCCCTGGTCCAGGAAGATCCCAGATGCCATGGAGCAACTAAGCCCATGCACCACAACTACTGAGCCTGCGCTCTAGAGCCTGTGCTCTGCAGCAAGAGAAGCCACTGCAATGAGAAGCCCATGCACCACAACCAAGAGTAGCCCCCAATTGGCGCAAGGAGAGAAAGCCCTTGCGCAGCAACGAAGACCCAGTGCGGCCAAAAATAGATAAATTCATTAATTAATTAAAAATAAAATAAAATACCGTCAGGTCTAGGATGTATGCATAAACAAGTAATAATAATGATACAATCTACCTTTAAAGAAATTGGAGTTTTGCAAATTCATTACTGTTGTTTAACACCACTATGGCTCAAGTGACCCAACTCAGCCAGCCTGGGGTTTTGCTCGGTAGAGAATCTGATCCCTTAGAGTGGGATCTATTGCTTCTGAGCAAGAGAAGGGCCAGATGAGAAGTCAGCTGAATGGAGGATGATCATGTTTCCTGGTTGGAAAGGGATTAAGTTAATGTATGGCCTAGAGTGCAAGTCTTTTTATGAGTTTGTTTATTTTACTTTTGCTCCCTAAAAGTTTGTTCATAAACACTTTGTGGCTCTTATTTTTTCCCTGCAACTTTTCAGTTTCTTATACTACATCGCAGTTCCTCACCTAGTCCATGGAAGTCCAGCACAGCCCCTCTGCACTTGTTACCGTCTTTGAGGTAGATTTCTCAGATTGAGTTGCTCTCCACTTACCCTTTCCTAGAGTATGTTTATATTTATAAGTATAATGAAAAACATGAGAGGAATCTGAAAAACTCAGATAGACTGATAGGTTTGTCACCCATCTTGCTCTCCAGAGAACTCTGCATGCTGCTGCAACTATTCTGAAAGAGACGCCCCTGTAACCATGATCAGTAGATCTCAGACAAGCCTGAAACACATCTGTCCACCGTGGGCTTGGGCATAGGAGAATCAGTCATATAACCCTTGTTTTATTATACACTGTGAGAGAAATTAAATAGTAAACACCTGCAACATTAAATTAAAAAGTAGATAACCTGGTAAGTTTAGCATGAAAGCATGCCAAACTGAACACAGAAGCTGAACAGGAAAAAAAAAAAAAAGGCTAAAAAAGGCTAAGATGGGGGAATTCCCTGGTGGTCCAGTGGTTAGGACTCTGCACTTCCACTGCAGGGGGCATAGGTTTGATCCCTGGCCAGGGAACTGAGATCCCACATGCCACCCAGCAAAGCCAAAAAAAAAAAAGTCTAAGATAATTTCATAAGTGGACTTGGTCTTAACACTGAAGGCTATTAATGTGACATGCAGGAAGCCCTTTCATTCTGTCTCAACTGAACCCTTGGCTCTCCTGCCGAGAGAGCTTCCTGTGTGGCCTCTGGAGTAGAGAGGGCTCATCTTCTGAAGCCTTGTGTCTAGTGTCTGGACGTCTCTAAATGCCCCGGTGCCTTTAAAGATACTGGTTTTCCACCCTCTTGTAAAGAGCTTCCCTGCCCTCCATAAGGCTCATTCCATACAGAGCTGCAACTTTCTACCCGTCCTAGTTACTGCCTTCTACCTGTATAATAGATATTCCTGGCCAGCAAAGAAGAGGGGAGGATGGGGTGGTGGGTGGCTGTTTCCTTTCCTACAGTCAGCCTAGCCCCTAGTTCAAAGTTGTCTCCTCCTTTTGGTTGACCTGTCCGGTGCCCTCTCCTCTTATTTCTTGGTCACTTCAACTCCAGCTACCTTCATTTGTGTTCTGCTTCACTGTGGTCTCTCTTGGCCATCCTTCATCCCCAGCCAGCAGGACCTCCCATGTGTGCTAAATAAATACTGGATGCATGCATGCATGGGTGCACGGATGGATGCATGCATGGATGAATGAGATCATCAGAGCCACTTCTAATCAAAAATCGTAAATTCTTGATATCCTGACTGCAGCCTTTCAACCTTCCAATTTTCTATTAATACTCTACCTATTTTTCAGTCTTATTCTGCTCCAATAAACCCCCCCACCTGACTTCACTTTCTTCTTTTTATTATTCAGACTATCCCTTAATCTTTAGTTCTGCTGTACCTGCATGGGAAGTAAAAACCAGCCCTAGATCAGTCTGTCAACATTGCCCCCTCCTCTACTCCTCCTTAGGTGGTTAAACATTAATTAGTGGAGGGAATTATACAGTTCCTATAGGTTAGCATCAGCCTGATGGGTATAGAAGCAGGACCATCCACACTGCAGGCCAACTAATCAGCTCCCCGTCTCAGTCCCCACAAGAGCTACCAACAAGACTGTGCCATTCTGCCTACCTCACCACTTCCCGTGTCCTTAACAGAGAAAACAGAAGCCATCAGACAGGAACTTCCTTAACTTCCTGTGTTCTCTCCTCTGCCATCTGCAAACTGATCTGCATCCTTCCCTTCCTTCCTGCTTCCTGTCTCAGGGGATGGGGCAAGACTCCTTCCCTCCAAGGCTGATTCTTCCTCCTGCTTCCCTCAGGATCTTCCTCCCTCCCGAGTCCCCTGGGACCTTGCTCCTCTCAATGTCTGCTTTTGCTCCTGCAGCTATGTTTCTTCTCTTCTGGCAGTATTCTCAGATTTTTTAACATGCTCAAGCCTCTTTCTTTAAAGACAAACAAAATTGTAATAGCTACCACACTGCCTCTTCCCTTCCCATCTCAGCCACCTGCAGGAAAGGCCAGTCTTCACTCACTGTCTCTACTTCCCGCCACTCTCTTCCATTTGTTCCTCAGGCTATTTGTGTCCCCGCAGCTCAAATGAAGTTTCTCCCTTGAGGTCACTAACATTAACGCGGGGGCCAACACTACTGGACCCTTTCTAAATCTTTCCTTATTTGACTTCCCTGTAGCATGAAACACTATTTGTTACCCTTCTTGAAAATCCCGTATTCCATGGTCTGTCTGACAGTGTTCACCTTAGTTTCATCCTTCTTCTCCTTTGAGTACTCTTCTCTCTTATCTGCATCTTTTTTTTAAATTTTACTGAAGTATAATTGATTCACAATGTTGTATTAATTTCTGCTGTACAGCATAGTGACCCAGCTATACACGCAGTTATTCTTTTTCATGTTCTTTTCTATTATGGTTTATCACAGGATATTGAATATAGTTCCCTGTGCTATACAGTAGGACCTTGTTGTGTATCCATCCTATATCTATATTAGTTTATATCTTATCTGCATCTTAAATGTTGGTGCTATCGTGGATTTAATCCTTGGACACCATCTCATGCACTTCTGTGGATTAACCTGCCGCATCTCTGCTGCTGACAGCCAGCTATGGGCTTGTAGCCCAGAACTTTTACCAGCCTACTGAACATCTTCAGTTCGGTTCAGCAGAGATGCCTCAAACTCAGCTTGTCCAAAACTAAGTTCTTTATGCCATCTCCATCGTCTCCTGCGGTGAACAGAACCCTGCAGTTTTTCTTGACTTCTCACACTCATCCCCATATCTAAATGCTTGGTTTCATGACCAGTCAGTGCCACCTCCCCTCCTTGGTAGTACTTTTTTTTTTTTTTTTTTTGCGGTACACGGGCCTCTCACTGTTGTGGCCTCTCCCGTTGCGGAACACAGGCTCCAGATGCGCAGGCTCAGTGGCCATGGCTCCGTGGCATGTGGGATCTACCCGGACCGGGGCACAAACCCGTGTCCCCTGCATTGGCAGGCGGACTCTCTACCACTGCACCACCAGGGAAGCCCTCCTTGGTAGTACTTTAATCTAGGGAATTTAAACCAGGTGTCAGAATCACCTTGAGTTTTTATTTAAGATGTTTACGGTAGTCCCAAGGCTTTTTTGCTACTGAAAAGAATCACGGCCTTTAGCCACACTAAACTACATATAGCTGTCTGACTACACCTGTACTTTTTAAAACAGTTGTTTTTTAAGTTATTTTAGACTCACAGAAGAGTTGCAAAAATAGTACAGAAAATTCCCGTATACCCTTCACCCAACTTCTCCTTATGTTAATATCTTACATAACCATAGCACATTTATTGAAACTAAATTAACCTTGGTATAATACTGTTAACACAAAACTTATTTAGATTTCACAAGTTTTTCCAGTAATGTCATTTTTCTTGTCTAGGATCTAATCCAGGATCCCACATTGCATTGAGTTGCCGTATCTCCATAGTCTTATACATGTACGTTTTTCCTCCAGTGTCTTTCTATGTATCGTTTCTTCCACATAACCTGCCTTTCTCTCCCTTACCTGCCTGGCAAGCCTTACTCTTTGCGACTGAGGTCAGATAGCCTCTTTCCCATAAGGTTTCCTCTCCCTTCCCTGGCAGAGCTGGAATCCAGGGATCTTTATCACAGCTTTGTAATCAGTATTAACAGATGAATGCAGAGGTCAGGCATGTAATGCCCTCACAGACAGGGACTGTGTTTATTTCCTTGTTACATTCCTTATACCGAATTAAAGGACTGTCAAATAGTAGGACTTTAATAAATGTTTAGTAATGACATTAAGGATGACGAATCATGTTGAAAGTATCCCCAGAAGAAGGTATTTTGCTGCCACAATTGGTTCAATTAACTGGCAATATATCGTTTCAACTGGATTGTCTAAATTACTATAGTTTTTAATTTAATTCTCTACTTCCTGCAAATTACAGGCCCCTTAATTTGATTAATATACTATGAATCTCTGTACCAGTGTATCTCTGAAGAAATTTTTAATTTATTTCTCTCAATCACATAGCTTGCATTATTGCAGATACCACATTTCTGGAAGAGTGTCTATGACTGACCATTGCATCTCTTTCTTGTGCCTAGGACAGTGGTCAAAAAGTAGCCTGGGGTGTGATACAACATTTAATGCTGTACCAACTGATTTTAATTCTGGACAAAGAACTAGACTGTGACCATGCTATATAAGCTCACAGAAGACAGAGGCCACTCCTGCTGCCACATAGCCTGCATTTTAACTCTTCTGTAAGAATCTGAGGGAACACATCCCTCCTGTCAGATCTGATTCATGTCGAGTAAAGCAAAGGGCTGGCTTTATTCTCCCTCTTCTCTAATTTGTAATAAATTAACTTCATGCCATTTTAAAATGACTTGCACAGATCCCAGCCTATCAAAGCAAACACAGAGAATTGTCCTTTCCTACGACAATGATATTGTTTTGTTCCCACAATCCAGTAGCAGCCTCAAGAGGCTGTGGTCATGTCGCCTTGTCTCTCCTAGAAAGAATGGCTCAGTGAATCATTCCCTCATCTCTCTGTCATCATACATCTACTGTAACGCCAGGAAGACTTTAGCTGTGTCTGTGTCTGTCACAAGAGGACAGGGAGGACAGTCCTTCTTATTCTCATATCCATATTGCCTAGTTCCATGCCTGCACTGGATTTGATGAAAAAAATCGTCCCTATGCCAACACCGAATCAGTTGTGTTCCAAGTGTTCCCCGGAATGCAAGTGATCCACATTTAACCCTCCGTGTAGTTTAGGGGTGTGACTGGATTCCACTGCAGTGACAAAACCATCTATCAACTACATGCAGTGTAATTTTGTGCAAAACTGCAGTTTCTTGGTGTCGAGCCTACATTGCTCAGATTCGCAGGCCTTCAGACGCCCAGCCATAACTCCTTTGTACTGTTTTTCCAATTAAAACACAGGCAGTGCCATGCTGTCCTTTACCAGCTCCATTTCCTTGATTTCATTAACTCTTAGCCCTTCACCTGGAAGGAGATTGCTCATTCCTGTGTGTTTTCTCCCGTCCATGCTGTGGTTCTCACAGTGCAGACCCTTCTCCCACCTGGCGGAAGAATCGAGGAATTCACTGCTGACTCTTGCTCACTCCCTGGCTTCTGTTGGCGAGCTGTGTATTTCCTCTTAAGAGTCTGGACAACCTTTTTGGCTTAAACCCTTGCTGACCACTGCCCCTGCCTTACAGGCCCATCTTCTGGAACCCATTTCTACTCTTCACTGCTCTTCAACCTCATTTCTCTTCCATAAATTCTCTCTCATCAAGTGACTGAACGAATGATCTCTATCTCACCTGTTGTGTTTCCAGTCTCCCATGTCATGCCTTCTCTGCTCCTACCTGCCCCTCTTCCCCACTGCATCCAGATCACGTGGTCCCTTTTGCTCCCTGAGTGGTTTCAGAACGTCAACTAGCCATTTCACTGTAGGGCTCATAGCCACTTCATGTATGAAACTATTTCAGATCCACAGACCGCTCTAAGCTCTCTCCCAGGGTGTCTTCCACAAGCATACCTTTTTTTTGAAAAATGAACTTTTGGGGGGTCTTTCTTAGACATACCCACCAAGCAGTATGTTATCTATAAATTGATACATTTTAAATTTGTTATAGCAAAACTCAAAACCTGGTTAAAACAAGAGTCATTGGAAGAGTCATTGTAGTCATAACTACTGTGTCGTATAGTAGTTGTAAGCACAAACTTTGGTTCAGATCCTGCCTCTGATAGTTACTAATACTGTGATATTGAGCAAATCACATAAGCTCCCCAGGTTACAATGTCCTGCCTCATAGGATTATTATCAGAATAAGGAAATACACACAGAGTGCTTAGCCTAAATGGTGGTTGCTTGGATTGCCTTTAAAAGCTCCAGTGTTGTGTGATGTGTTATGGGTGCATGCTGAAAACCTCAGAGGACAAGAAAAGATAGGCCATGAGATTTCCTCTGCAGGTCACTTAAGTTCTTTGGAAATAGATTAAAACTCTAACCCCATACCTAGCGTATGGCCTTGACTCCTACTGGACAAAAAAACCAGCTCTGAACTCCTGGTAAATATTATAGTAAAGGGTTCACAGAGACCAAAGGGTAATTATGTACTTTTCTTTACTGAATTTAAGGGTAGAATTCCTACCCGCCCACCCCCCACTTGCTCCCCACACCAACAGCAACACACACAGCACACACATATGCACACCAGTATTGTTGGTGCAAGGTCTTCAGATAACTTTTGTGTCCAGAGTAATATTTGTATTAGTTACTGTGTTTTGCATTGAGTAAGGGTGATAGAGTTTAGCTGTAAGAAGCTCTCAAGGTGTCACATCTCGGAATCAGAGAGACTCTGATGCTGAGGTCTTGGTCCCCCAGGCTGGGAGAGAAGTACAGTGAACTAGAAAAGGTGACGCTGACCTGGCCACAGTGACTGGCCCCGGTGAAGGCAGCCAAGGCTTCTATTCACGGTGCCCGCTATGGACACGACACAGCAGTGACTGGTCCCTGACTGCCATTTGAACTACATGAGCTCAGCAAGCAGGAATTCTAAGAGGTTTCCAGAAGTGCTCAAGAGCAGGCAGCTAGTTAGCTGGGGGGGAAGGGGGTTAAGAGATCTATCTATAGGGGCAGGATTTCTGTGAACAGATGGAACATACCAGGCCAGGGCATACTCCAGCTTCTGGGGAGGAGGTCTGGAAATAGCTAGACAGTGTCTAGACTGGGTTTGCATGAGACTTCAGTCCCAATAGGAGGTATGGTTCGACAAATGGAGCATAAGTCAGGCTGGGGATGGCAGACCAGAGCATGTTTCTGACCCCATAGACCAGACCCAGGTAGGAAATAGGTCCAGTATGGGTTGCTGTGACTCAAGTTATAGCTTGCTGTGCTCCAAGCCCTGATACCAAGAACAGGATTGAGGAGAGGGGACGGTGACCCCAAGTTCCAGAACATTACTTTACCTAAGCACTTTTTCTCAGGAAAGCATCTGAAATGTTCACTTTATAATTATTCTTTAAACTATATATGCATTCTTCTGTCTAAATGAAATATCTTGCAGTAATAAAAGAAAGCATTTGGAGTCATAACATGAGAAGAGAGTTATGGAGGCTGTTTATTGTGTTCGTTGCTCCTCCCGTTACTGGACAGGTGTGCTGGGAAGAACATCTTGTAATATTCTGATTCTGTTTCTCTCAACTTGTTAGAGAGGTCTTTCTTAAAGATTTATTATTAAAAATTTTTTGTAACTCACACAGAGTAGTCTAGAAAACCAGAGGGATTCTGTGCTTAATTTCCTACCTGTTCCCAAGACGCTAGCCTTGAAAATATTTAAAGAAATAAGGTTCCTAAGTTTATACTCAAAATAAGCTAAGCTATACCATCTCTGTATCTGTTATAATATTTTTTCTCAGAATTTTAATATAAAATCACCTTCATTATGAAAGCAGTATATAGATAAATAAAATAAAAACACCAGACTGTTATTACCCAAACAATGTTAACTGTTCACCCCTTAGTGTATATCTTTCTGAATGTTTTTCTGTATGGACTTCGTTTACCCAAATGATACATATTTTTAATAGACTTTTTAAAAGAGCAGTTTTAGTGTACAGTAAAGTTGAGAGTAAAGTACAGAGATTTCCCTTCCACCCATTGCCTCCACACATACGGAGCCTCCCCCATTAGCAACAGCACTCGCCAGAATGGTACATTTTTTACCAAGGGTGAACCTACATTGACACATCATCATCACCCAAAGTCCATAGTTTACCGTAGGGTTCACTCTTGGTTTTGTATATTCTGTGGGTTTGGACAAATGTATAGTGACATGTATCCATCATGATAATATCATACTGCCTTAGAAAAATCTGTGCTCTGCCTGTTCATCCTTTTTCCTACTCCCAAAACCCCTGGCAACCACTGATCTTTTTTACTGTGTCCATAGTTTTGCCCTTTCTAGAATGTCACGTAGTTGGAATCATACAGTATGTAGCCTTTTCAGATTGGCTTCTTTCACTTAGTGATATGCATCAAGGTTCCTCCACGTCTTTTCATGGCTTCGTAGCTCACTTCTTTTTAGCACTGAATGGTATTCCATTTTCTGGTTGTACTACAGTTTATCTGTTCATGTACTGAAGGATATCTAGATTGCTTCATTATATATATATTTCTAATTTCCTTTTCTCAGTTAATGACTTTTCCAATCATTAACTTTTCTTTAATCTCATCTAGAACTTAGTCAATGTATACATTTCAAAAAAAAAAAATCCTTCTCGGCAAGTTTGTCCAAATCCAGGACCATTACATTGTATCTGGCTATCTATCTCTTAAGTCTAGAACAATCCTTTTTTTCACAAAACTTAACTTGAAGGTACAAAGCCAAGCATCCTACAGAAAGTGCTGCCTCTGGCTTTGTCTGGTTGCTTCCCCCTAACATTCAGCATGTTGCTCTGTCCCTCGTATTTCCTGTGAAGTAGAAGTTGAACCTGTAGGTGTAACAGATTCAGGTTCCACAGCTTTGTAAGAACACATTGCAGATGATGATGTGTTTCTTTGCATTGCCCTGCATTTGAGGGCTGACAACCCAGTCCCCCCACGGGCATCTGTCGTGACAGGCATCTGTCGTGACAGACATCTGTCTGTCGTCTGGCCAGTAGGAGGTAACCTGTGTGGCATCATATGAATGTTCATTTCCTCATCAACAGTTTTCCTGCTGTTTTTAGCACTTAGCGACAATCATTGACTAAAATAAGAATTACACTAGGAATATGAAACTGTATTTCTTAAAACCTGTAATTCCTTTTACATTTGTTGGCTGGCATTTTCTGTAGAGACTTCTCAACATAGTGGAGCTATTAGATTATCCTGAAATACAGAGTCCTTTAATTGCCAGTTTTCAAAGTGAGGAGTTGTTTAATATCCGCCTCAGAGGAGATGTGGGAAGAATGTAAGCACTTCTTTTAAATGCGATGGTCACTGCAGTATGATTTCTTGAGCACTTCCAATGTTTCAGGCTCTATGATAAAGGCCTTATGTAATCTAATTCTCATGACGGCACAATGAGGTTATAGAGAGAGAAAATGGAAATCACAAGAGGTTAAACAACTTGATACAGTTACTTGTGTGGGAAGTAACAGAGATAGGATTCAAACCCAAATGGGTCTGAGTCCAAAATCCGTGCGTAATTCCTCTTAGACATTTTTGTTGCATTTTACTTAAAAGCCAAATTCTATTTGTAATAATATTTGGAATATTTCCCAGTTCATAAACACTAGAGATGGATATCATGCTTAATAATTCTCATGAGGTCTCTTCTATCCCCTATCCCATTTTAAAAAATATTTTTTGCAGTGTGAAGAAAACACAAATCTTCAGGATACTACCCGCTACCTCAAACTTCCTTTTTCCAAGGGCATTCTCCTTGGGAATAATAATCAAGCCATGAAGGCCACGAAGGAGTCTTTTTGGATAACATCTTTTCTCTGTTCCACAAAACTCACACAAAACGGTAATGTATAATACTGTTTTATTTGAAAGCCCTTGTATTTAAGTAGTCATGTGAATTTTGATAGGATATTCAATAAACATCAATGTTATGTATAATAACTTTGCACTAGAAAAAAATGTTGATCTTTCTGTTTGTGATTTCCAATAATATGAAAACAATTGTGACCCAATGATCTCTTAAATGCATGTAGTTTAAGGACTATAGAATTATCCCAGTATTGGAACCCAAGTACACAACTCTTCAAAATAAACCGTCAAACCCAGCTGCTTTAAAAAAAAAAAAAAAAAAAAAAAGACCAGGATTACCACCACCTTAATTTCTCTTGCTTTATAGCTCCATAGACAGTGCTAATTGCAGACTTTAGAGTGAAGGCTGTTTTTTGTTTAAGTAGATGGATATTGCTTTTCTGTTCTAGCATTACTTTTTATGTCAGTGATTGTTTAGCAAGTTATGATTAATAAAGCAAGCTCTTCTCCTTGGCAAACTGTCGTGAAAAAATTGTCTATAATGAAGGAAGCAAATTAAACATTTTTGAGTTCTTCATGGTTGCCATGTAAGCCTTCTGGAAAGCATCCTGAATGCCATATTAATAAAATCAGATTCATTATGTTGAAGAGAATCACTTCATAATAAGGCACAGCTCTTCCTTGACTTAGGATTGGGTTACATCCCGATAAACCCATGGTAACTTGAATAAGGTAAGTAGAATACGCATTTATTACACCTAACCTACAAAACATCATAGCTTAGCCTAGCCTACATTAAACATGCCCAGAACACTTACATTAGCTTACAACTGGGCAAAATTATCTAACACAAAGCCTAGTTTATAATAGTGTTGGATATCTCATGTAATTTATTGGATACTGTACTGAAAGTGAGAAACAGAATGGTTGTATAGGTACAGAATGGTTGTAACTGGTGTTGGTTGTTTACCTTCGAGATCACATGGCTGTCTGGGAGCTGGGGCTCAGTGCCCAGCATCGCAAGAGGGTATTGTACCTGTGTTAGCATGTGGCTAACCCAGGAAAAGAGCAAAACTCAGAATTCGAAGTATGGTTTCTAAATGATTTCATATCACTTTCACACGCATGTAAAGTCAAAAAATCTTAAGTCAAACCATCCTAAGTCAGGGCCCTGTGTTGTGAGTCAGAAAATGCTCCTATGCTTTTGTAAGTGTTATTAATTCTTTCTTCTGTGTCACATAGTAAGAAATATATTTCTTTTCTTAGAACATGGAAAGAGAAAAGAAGCAAACTGTGGCATTGTTACAATGACCACTTTTAAGATACCGCTCTATTTGCCATGCATTGCTACAGTATTTATGTAGAAGTTGGCAAATGGCAAATGATTCTTTCACGTTTATCTTGGCTTTTGTTTCTCCCCTTCCAAAATTATTTTTGGGAAATATTTTTAAAAATCAACTACGTAATTCATTTTTAGTAAATCTGATTGAAAGTAGCTGTTGCCAAGTTATGTCATTATACCAGACTTTATCAGTATTCAGTGGTTAATGATTTTACTTAAATAAAACCTTCATTGACAGATCTCTATAATGACTATAAAGCATTTACCTCAGGCATTTTTTGTGGGAACAGTCTAACCCCATGGAGGTTATGAAGATAATAAAATCAACATGTTAGTGACTCCCTTCGGTGGAATTTTTATTCATCCCATGTGGATTAGTTGTGTGTCTGTTATAGAGTCTAAGTTCACATTTAATTGATTGTCTCCATTAGACTATTTCAGCTTGTATTAGTTATCTGTTGCTGCTGTAGCGATTACTGTAAACTTATTGGCTTAAAGCAACAATAATTTATTATCTTACAATTTTGGAGGTCAAAAGTCTGCAGTCAGTTTCATGGGGCCTAAATCAAGGTGTCGGCAGGGCCACATTCCCTCTGAAATCTCTTGGAGAGAATCCTTTTACTTACCTTTTCTAGTTTCTAGGAACCACCTGTATTCCTTGGCTCCTGGCCCCTTTCTCCATCTTCAAAACCAGCAGCATAGCATCTTCAAATCTCTCTGACTCTAACCGTCTTCCATCTTTTAGGAACCCCTGTGATTCCTAAAGATCTTTGGGCTTCCCTGGTGGCGCAGTGGTTGAGAGTCCACCTGCCAATGCAGGGGACACAGGTTTGTGCCCCGGTCTGGGAAGATCCCACATGCTGCAGAGCGGCTAGGTTCGTGAGCCATGGCCACTGAGCCTGCACAGCCGGAGCCTGTGCTCCACAACGGGAGAGGCCGCAACAGTGAGAGGCCCACGTACCGGGAAAAAAAAAAAAAGATCTTTAACTTAATCACACCTGTAAAATCTCTTTTGCCATGCCAAGATAAACATATTCACAGGTTCCAGGGATTAGAATACGGACACCTTTGGGGACCATTATTCTGCCAATGACACAAATCTAACAATAGATTATCCGCCGTCAAAATATTAGGCCCTGCATCCTTCACTTTTTCTAGTTCTAGGGTTTAGGATATTAGAATTGTGAACATAAGACAGAGGGAACAAAATCCTGATAATTAGAAGCTGCTACTTTGTAAAAGCAGAGAACATTTTCAGGTAAATAAACTATTCATGAAACCATTATATTAAACATCTCACTATATGGAAGGCAATGCTTGACTCATTGTTGAAGACTACTAAGTGCTTAATTATCATTTTGACATTGATTAACCTTGTCAGTGTAAGACAGCTCAAAATGAAGCAGGAAATGAATAGTGTTTTTCAGACATGGGAAGGAGGAAGGAAGTTAGTTGAGCTTTCTGAAGTTTACATGCTAGACACATGTCTCTGTGTAGAAGTAATCCAGTTCCAAATTGGAATTAAATTGCTTTGTATTCATTTTACTTGACTTGGAAAGTTTACAGATCCCATTACCATTACAATTGGGCATTTAGTAAGTGATGTGGTCTCTAGGAACAGTTTCCTAGAGCAGATTTGCGTTTCAGGGTTTCTAAAGTGTGTCTGCACACTCTCTGTGTTCCAATGTCATTCTTAGATAGCGCATACCGAGGCCAGAGCGCTCAGCTAGACGTCTGTGATTGCCAAATCAAGTAGATATTTTAAGCTTCTTAAAAGTGGGGATCAGAAAAGGAATTACTTTACTTGTTTGTCAGCTTCCTTGGACTGTTAAACACAACTGTTTAAAAAGTTATGAGAAAATAAAAACAGTGCTTAAATTAAGTCTAACATTTGTGCAGGTACTGACTCCCTACGTCCCTTTCCTACCCCCAGTGATGGGTGGTTTAGTCAGTCTCTTCCTGAGATTGTGATTAAAAAAAAACAAAAGTAGGGATCATGCCATCTACCTATTTTATAGCTCTTGGTAGATTAGTCATACAGTCAGTATACACGTAAATGATAATTGAATGGAATTTATAAAATTCACATTTTTCAGAAGTAGGTCCTAGCTCCAAATTTGCAACTAATGTATCTTCAAATGGCTAAAATAGAGGCCCAAGAGATGACAATTTTGACTTGGTTCTGAGTTCTTGGCATACATGAATTTTTTTTTAAGTATTTAAATTTTTTATTTTAATTCTGTAACAATGACATTTTGCTAAGGGAAAAAAAAAATGTTTCCTCACACAACAGATCTTTGTTTTGTTTTTGTTTTTGCGGTACGCGGGCCTTTCACTGCTGTGGCCTCTCCCGTTGCGGAGCACAGGCTCCGGACGCGCAGGCTCAGCGGCCATGGCTCACAAACCTAGCCACTCCGCGGCATGTGGGGTCTTCCCGGACCGGGGAACGAACCCGTGTGCCCTGCATCGGCAGGCGGACTCTCAACCACTGCGCCACCAGGGAAGCTCTGACCAATCATTTTTTAAAAGGTTTCAATCATATCTCCAGGGTGTCTGAGTTAGACATGAGTATTTAACATTTTTAGGATTTTCTGTTATGAAAATAGTCATAAATCTCTTTTTCACTGTCAGTATTGAAAAAAATTCCCTCATTTTTCTAGTTCTGAATCCTCCTCCTCCTCTTACCCCTATTTGTTATAGGCAAATATTCTCATTTAGTACCATATTTCTTTCTTTTAAGTTGTTTGTAAAGTTTTTCTTTTGAATCTGACTTTGGTAGAGGTTGCTTCTATTTCCTCTTGAGATTCTTATGCTTTTTTCGCATCTTTATTCACTACATCATATTTTCTTTCTCATCATAACTGCTCTTCCTTGATCTCTTGGATTGTGTTTGTTTGGTTTGTTTCTTGTTTCCACATCGGTCTTTCTGTCTCTCAGCAAGTCCCATTTGGGTTTTTCTTGAAACAAGTGCTTTGAAGTAGAAAACCCCTCCTGGCTTCTCTCTTGGCCGTTCTAGTCTCTCAGCCCCACTGAGCACCAGGAGACCAGCCCTGCCAGGTTCCCCTGCCCGCGGCACATCCTGCTCACACGTGCCTTGTCAGTTCTCACTGCTTTCATTGGCCTCCAAACACCACCGTCTCCCTGATCCCTTTGGAGACCAGTGAAGCTGGACACAGTGTTCAGGACCTTCTGCCCAGGAATGATGAGGGAAGGCTTTATTCCCTCACGAGGTGAAGAGGTTCCCTGAGGGCCCTGCTAGACTCAGGACCCACATGTTATCAGTTCAGGGAAAGGAGGAAATTGAAGAGCTGGGCCAGAGTCTAGGATGGAAGATGATCATGGAGTCCAGGAACTGGCCCTCTCAGGTCCAAAGGCTCACTAGATGGTCTGACAATTGACTGGCTTTGTCATCACGGTGCAGGGACCTTCTAGTCATGCCAGGTTTGGGCCACATTGTCAAGAAGACCTTCATTGCCGAGTGGAATTTGTTGCTAGGCAGAGTGCTATATGCTGGGGGCACAAATATGAATAAAGTGGGTTCCCAGCCCTCAAGAATCTCCCACTTTAATGGGAGGAGGCAGAAAATCATTCAGCCAGTATTTACCAAGTGCCTGCTATGTGCCTGCCCTGTTCCAGATGCTGGCACTGTGTTAGGGCCAAACTCGCACACTCTCTTGTTCTGCTGGAATTTACAGTCTAGTGGGGGCAAAGACAGATAGCTAGCCTGAGAACTGAAGGATAAGTAGGAGTTTGTAAGTCAAGGGCATTGGGAAGGGAGAAATAATTAGAATACACTGTAATAAATGCCATTCAGAGGCCTAGTGGGAGGACCTGGGAGCCTGCAACTTGGGTGACCAAGAGGCAATGTGTGTAAGAATTCAGTGTTTACAGTAGAACACTTTCGTGTTCTCTATCAAGGCAACTAATTTTCCTTTTCTGTTTGGAAAGGTGATATGCTTGATCTTTTGAAATGGAGAACCCACCCAGACAAGATCACAGGCTGTCTTTCTAAATTAAAGGAAATAGATGGCTCAGAGATAGTAAAGGTATATATGCTATTTTGTTATCCCTCTCTTGGAAATTCGTGGGATAAAGAATATTTAGAGGGGAAGGACAGCGGATATTTTATTTATGCTTTTACTTCTTTATCCAACAGTTTCTGCAAGATACACTGGATACCTTGTTTGGAATTTTAGATGAAAATTCCCAAAAATATGGGTCTAAAGTGTTTGATTCTTTGGTGAGTTTAAATTCACTTTAATTATATCTTAATTTTGGCTTTCCTAAAGCTGTTTATAAATGTGCACATAATAGCATGAGCTTACTTGAAAAGAAACCTTCCCCCTCCCCTCTACCAAAAAAAAAATCTTGGTTTGTGTTCAGTTTTATAAAGCTCCTTTTTTTTTTTTTTTTTTTTTTTTTTTTTTAGGTTCACATAATAAATTTGCTGCAAGATAGCAAATTTCATCATTTTAAACCTGTAATGGACACTTATATTGAGAGTCATTTTGCTGGGGCACTTGCATACAGGTAAGGCCCTTTATCTTGTAATTGGTGTAGAAGCAGTTTCTTTTGAGCTTTTTAAAGCAGAACCAACTATACAGGAAAATTTTAAAGGGAGTGTAGGAAGAAGTGAAGCACAGCCACTGAAGTGTCTCTTGCGACAGTTTCCTCCTTTCTCACACACCTTCTTTTAATGGCTGGAACTAATTTTGATTAAAAGGGGGAAAAAAGGAACTTCCTGAATTCTATCCCTGAAACCTAAAGTATAAGGTATTTTCTTCTTGTCTCTGTTTCACTTGATATTCTTTAGTCTAAAATATCTGGTCATTTCACTTTGGCTGTCAAGAGCCCCATTTAATCACCACACTCCTTGATGATTCTAGATGTCTTTAAGAAAGAAATATGATGGGAAAAGAATCTTTGCCATCATACCATTTTAAAGTCATTTGTTCATTCATCTGTTAATATTTACTGAGTGCCTACTGCATACCAGGCACTATGCTTTGTGCTGATCATATGAAGACCTGGTCCCTGGCTGCAAGCAGTTCAGTCATTGGACTCTACCCTTTGTTACCAGCTGCCATTTTAACTGCTGGTCCGTTCCTGTCAGCTCAGATAATGCAAGCAAGGCTAAAAGTGAATGAATAATGACATGCTTTAGCTGGTTCCTGCCTCCACGTAGCCCAGGTGATAGTTGCCAGAAGGTGACAACGTCCCTCTTTCTGTCCTATCATGACATCTTCCTGGTTTGGGGCCTTGCTTAAATACAGCCCTGAAATGTACCCCAAAGTTCTATCTCCCCATTACACTCTTGTCATTGCTATTCTGCCAAAGTTTTTACCTTATACTTTAAGCACCTATAGGTATGTACATGCACAATCATCTATTCCCAGAGGTGTGTTTAAAGAGCATGGAATCAGGGTTTCCCCATCTATATATTGTATAAAAGATAGTAGGTAATCAGTTAAGCGTTTGATCCCATTCCTTTGGGTATTCCCCACCATGGCCTGGTAAGATTTACGCCTCTGGCGTTTAAATGAATGGAATCATTTTTGCAAGACTTGACCCTCTGCCAACATGAGAGGGTGAAATGTAACAACAGGGATAGTTTTGAAATGTTGGCCCGACTTTGCCCCTTGGCCTAACAATTTGGGCTCTGGTGTGAGTGGTCACCACCTCCAACTGAGACTATCATTGGAAGGTAGAGAAAGAGAGTGTAATTTCTAAATTTCAGGTTGGCCAGGAAGGCAGCTAATAAGTCCTAATAAGGCCTGTGGAGTTGTCTTGAGCTGTGGGTGGCCAGAAACTCACCGACAGATCATCTTCAAAATAGCACTCCCAGCAGCATCTACCTACTGGCACATCCATGGATTCTCTCCTAACAGAAAAGAGGAGCATTTTTAAAAACTGCTCTGTTTCCTAGAAACCAAGAACTGACCAGTGTTAACGGTCACACAACTGCAATCTTGAAAATTTGGGGGGGTGGAGGTTAATTCAATTTTTGTTTCTTAAAACAATGAGACTTGGGTTTTCTGGAAATTACTAAGGCATACTTTGACAGTAAGCCTCATTCTTCCCACAGGTCAGAGAATTGGCTTGATAACTCCATGGGGGTGTGCTTTGAAATGGGGAGGTATTACCTTCATCCCTCCCCACACCCCCTTTTGCCTCCAGCCGAATATTTCATCCCACTGTTTATGTAGTCGCTGGGGAGGAAATCCCAATTAGCAGTTGTCCAAGATTGACCATGACAGTCATATTCAGGCACTCCCTTGGCCAGAGTCCTTTTCTCAGATATTTGTGTTCACCCATTGGAAGCACTGCCAGAAACAGCAGGGCCGATGGAATATGTCCAGATTGAAAGGAATCTCGCTGGGAGGAAGTGTTGTTTCTCTCTTCAGCTTCAAAAAAGGGGTAGTGATGTTGATAGGCAGACTTTGTAAAATTATTATGTTATGGCAGTTTGACAGAAAAATGTGAGAACTGTTGGGAAATGAAGCCTCCTCATGATAAACATAAGCATTTGATTTGTTGGCATTTAATTGAGAATGAGAGCAATTCTACCTTCTGCACGTCTCCTTGTATTTTAGAGATCTCATCAAAGTGCTCAAGTGGTATGTGGACAGGATCACAGAAGCGGAGAGACAAGAGCACATCCAGGAGGTGTTGAAGGTAACGACACGCTGTCAAAAACAGATCACCGTCTAACAGTGCTGTTGTGTGGTGATGCCTAAACGAATTGGTTTCCTCTACACAGACAGTAACTGGTGATGATGTATTACTGACATTCCAATTCAAGGATCTTAATCAGTTTATGGCTACTCCAGAGCTGATGAAATTTGAAAGGGACTTTGCCAAGCTTGCCCACTGGAACCTGCCTGGCATTGAATCCTTACTCCTCTGGGCTCTGAACACTTGAAGTCTAGGATTGGCAGGAGGAAGGGTTGAAAAGAAGACTGCAGATGGGCAGTTAAGCTTAGAAGTTCCTGGCTCTTGCTTCCACCACCCTGACAGAGACCATCTGAGGGCCATTCGTCTTAAGAGAGGATAATTGGATGGCTTAGCAGGGATCACAGTGAGGAAACCTGAGGTTTTACTGGCTATCATGGTTTAACACTGCCCATATCTCTGGGCCCTATGTGCTCAGTATATATGGAGATGTTGATACCTTACCTGCAAACATGTTTGGAAAGAATATAGATTCTTAAAAGGATTGTCCATAACAGCTCTGGCAGTCTTTTGATTTCTGTAATTGAGTATACCCTATTTGATGTCAGTAGATAAAAGTAAACAGGTGTACATTTTAAAAAACAAGCACTTTACTCATTATAAATTTGTCATTTTGGACCAATTGAAGGTAAAATGCAAGTGGCAAGAGTACCTACCAGCAAAGCAAAATAATTTTTGAAAAACAGATTTGTTGATTAAATTTAAAAAATCCTCTGAGGATCAGAAACATTTAATGTTCATACCTCTCAAGAATTACATAGAATTTAAAAATTATCTATACGTTTTCTCTCATTAGGCATCAGAGAAAAATGGCTCTTTCCCTACAAGTAAATACTGTTCAAAAATCTCACGGGGCCTTAGTATTTAAGTCAATATTTTAAAAGTCTAATGTTGTGCTATGGTTTTTGTGCTGTGTTATTGTCAAATAAATACCTTTGGTTTCCTTTGAAACTAATGTTTTAAAGCTTTTGTTTTAAGGCCCAAGAATATATTTTTAAGTATATCGTTCAGTCTCGAAGGCTGTTTTCCCTTGCCACCGGCGGACAGAATGAGGAAGAATTTCGCCGCTGCATTCAGGAGCTCCTCATGTCAGTCCGTTTTTTTCTATCACAAGAAAGCAAAGGGTCTGGAGCATTATCTCAATCACAGGTAATTTTTTTTTTCATCTCTGCTGAATAGAGGAAAAATGAGTCCAATTTATTTATTTTTACACAACCGCATAAGTGAATATTTTCTCCATCAGCAACCTGTAGCTCCAACTTACATTTGTAGCTTAACTGAGACTTTTAAAAAGTCCCTCAGCTTCCGAACACCAGCAGAGCAGAAGTTAGGTTGTCTTTCCTCGGACTGTTTTCGCTCTGAATGGAGAGCCTGTTGGTTTGCACCAGCCTCCATTCCAGTTTCTAGAACACATACTGATAGAGACACCCTGTCAGCATCAGCCAAGGAGAAGGAATTTCGCTCTAGCCAATCTGCTGCAGTTGTTTTCCCCAGGCCTTGTGCTGCTTCTTTTTTTAGTTCCCCGACCAGGGGTGGAACCCGAGCCCCCGCAGTGAGAGCGCCAAGTCCTAACCCCTGGACCACCAGAGAACTCCCTTGTGCCGCATTTTAATCTGTGGACTTGAGACTCATTATATTGGTCTCAGCTAGATTGCGTGTTGTTTTGTCTTATTTAACTTGACGCTAATCGTCCTGGAACTGATCTGCTATGACCAGTGCTGAGCGGTTGCTGCCAAATTCTATGACCAGGAGTAGCTGCCCATGTTTTGTTTAAGAACAGGATCTATACACTTTCCAAATAGCGTGGCCTTGAACATGTGCCGAGATATAATTCTGAATATCTTTCTCTACACTTTCTTAATCCTTATTGTACATGTTTAATTCTAATAACTTGGTTTAATAACTTGTCAGATGGAGAAGCAACCTCTTTACTACCATCCCCTGGAGACTTGAGACTTATAATCACTGAGAGTTGGGAAATAAAATGGGAGATTAGGAGACAAAACTAGATCCCTAAGAATATTGTTGTAATTTGGTGTCATTTGACATTTGGAAGGCGTTATATGTAATGGCAAAACACTAGAAATGTACCAACCCCCCCCCAATAATAGAGCCATGTTTTTCTGACTGTTTGGGGGCTATTCTTGTTACTTTCTTCTTTGCAGAGGTGGACTCATCTTCCATCTGGTTAAGGATACAGGCTCTTTTAATGTCATTTTGGCTTCTCTTGTCAACGGTACAATCACTGCACATTAGGAAACTTGCCAGAAGCCTCAGTGTCAAGTTGCCCACTAACCAGACCCTACCTATCAGCCATTGATATTTGAAAAGGATACTGTAACAGGTTAACATATATCCCTTTAGATGAAAGTTCTCAGAAGTTCACTACTTTTACAAAAGCTATTGAAAAGTTGAGTTTTCATTTTGAGATTTTTCTGAAACAAAACAAAACAAAACAAGCCTTTATCAGTTACAGGGATAAAACTTACTTAATCCATAACTGAAAAATATTCTCTTACTCTTAAGAGTAACTTTAAGTCATGGTTTCTTAATGAGATGCCTTTGTAGGGACTCAAGAGATTTTTCTCTTCTTTAAAGTTGGAGAAATATTATTTTACCTTAGTTGTGTTTCCACCGAACCCTAGCAGTTACCCTGAGATGATTTCGGCTGCTGAGGTACAACCACAATATAGAGCAGCCTCCTTTTCTTTGTTTAACATACTGAACTCCAACTGCTCTTGATTCTCTAAGTTCTATCCCTCCATCAAGATAGTAAAACAACTTTAGCACCTTCAAAGAATCATATTTGATTCTTCTTTTTTGGCCCTTAGCTTTTTATCAAGAGATGATATATAAAATGTATAATAGTTTCTAAATATCTTCATAAACTCTACTGAAGTCGTTCCCTATTATTTTATGCAGTATCCTATACTTGAAAATTTTGAAATGATAATTTTATTTAGTTTAATGCTAAGAGAAAATTTATACAAAATAATGAAGCAGTTAGTTTTCTTCATTAAGCAATGAGGACTTTGTTCCTTTATGTTTTGGGAGAATGCTAAACACTTCTTCCCATTCCAAGTCCCCCTTTGACCCCACACTTTCTTAGCTCTCTCTTCCAAGAAGGAAAGTGTCACTAATCTGATTGATCCAACAGTTAGGTTTCTGTTGCTGCATAACAAATGACCACCGTGGCTTTAGATAACACCCATTTATTAGCTCAAGTTCTGTAGGTTGGAAGGCTTGGTCAGGTCTTGGTCCTACAGCCAAAATCAAGGTATTGGCTTTGATGGCTTATCTGGAGGCTCTGGGGAGGAATTCACTTTCTAGATCTTTCAGGCTTTTGACAGGCATCAGTTTCCTTGTGAGTGAGATTCCCATTTCCATGCTGGCTGTCACACAGGGGTGGGAGGAGGATCTGGGTGCTCTCAGTTCCTAGAGGCCACTTGCATTCCTTGGTGTGTGGCCCCTCCCTCCTCGAAGCCAGGCACAGTTTGTCAAATCCTTCTCATGCTTCAAATCTCTGAGTTCCCCCACCATGAGCCAGAGAAAACTTCTGCATGGGAACAGCATCAGAGGACAAAGTTCATGGAGATCATCTTAGAACTCTGCCTACCGTGTCCAGAGCCAGGGTTACCCACTGGTCCTTAAAGATTCTTGCCTGAAAGACAAAAACCCAGTATCCTTGCTCCATTTTGCATTTTTTCCATGTGAGCTACAACTCAGAGCAAATTCCGTCTCCTGGAGGTAGAATAGCCGTCCCAGCAATCCTTCAGGTTGGATCAATGGATGGCTGCTCTGTAGATCTGGCCATCCTGGTACTAGGACTTTCATTTAGTACTCCTGGCCTAAGCCCAGCCTGTTAATGACTCTGTCCTTAGGAGCCCTGCCCTGGGCAGGACTGAAGGCTTAGTCAGCTATATACAGTGGATCTTGTTTTCCCATTCCAAGGACAGGTCTCTACCTTGGAAACCCCAAGAAAAGAGGAATGGCAGAAGGAGTTGAGGCCCAAGACCCTGCCCCAAGTTCCTATTAATTATCTTTCTCTATTTGCCTTGGCTACCAAGAAGGTCAAAACAAAATCATGTTTTTATTTTTATTTTCAGTAAAAATCTTTAGCTTAGATAGCTATTACAGCTGTCTTTCTGCCCTCATCACAACGTCCTTGTTCCTTTATCCTTTTTAATAATTGTATCTTACACTGCAAGCACATTCAAATACCTTTTTGAAATAAAGAGGTATAAATAAAGAATTGATGGATAAATTAAGGGATTCCTGAGGAAAGTCAACTTAGGTGACTTTAGTGACCAGAAAGCTGGGCTCATTTTATTTTAATTTTTTTTACATTTCATCTGTATGACTCAGCTCTTTGCAGAGTGAAATGAAGGCTATATAAATATAGTCTTTACCAGGGAATATCAGGTTATTAATTTTAAGTACATTCAAGAAAATCTATAAATTTTAAGAGTCAAGGGGAAAACATAGCTCTTGACCCCAGCACCTTAAGCATTCTGATGGTTCTGGCATCAAAAACAGGTCTTGGCTCTTCTACAATTTCTGCTGCTGCTATACAGGTAAATACCAAACTCCATGACTTTGAATTTAATTCTGTGTTTGAATCATCAGCACTTGTAGACTTGAGCTACCTTCTCCTGGTGTCAGATCTCAATGGTAAACCCACCAGCCCTTGAATCTCATATTACAAAAAGTGCCTCTTCCTTCACCAGGTGTTTGAGGCTGATCGACTTTTCCTTCCACTGCCCTCCTTTTGTGGAATTTTAAAAGGCTGAGTTTGTTTCGATGTACAATCCTAGCCCAGTTTTGTTTTTTTTTTTAATTTTTTTTTCGGAGACTTAATCATTGCTTTATTTGACTATTCTGAATTCCTGGTACATCACAAATGCAATGAATTTGTTTAAAAATTGATTATTCAATATTTTTTAAATATTTGTGATATAAAGTGGGGCTAAGTGTATTTTATTTTGTATTCTTTATCTTTTTAACATCTTTACTGGAGTATAATTGCTTTACATTGTTGTGTGAGTTGCTGCTGTATAACAAAGTAAATCAGCTATATGTATACATATATCCCCGTATCCCCGCCCTCTTTCATCTCCCTCCCACCCTCCCTATCCCACCCCTCTAGGTGGTCACAAAGCACCAGGCTGATCTCCCTGTGCTATGTGGCTGCTTCCCATTAGCTATCTATTTTACATTTGGTAGTGTATATATGTCCATGCCACTCTCTCACTTCATCCCAGCTTACCCTTCCCTCTCCCTGTGTCCACAAGTCCATTCTCTACATCTGCATCTTTATTCCTGTCCTGCCCCTAGTTTCTACTGCCTCGTTTGCAAATATTTTCTCCCATTCTAAGGGTGGCCTTTTCGTCTTGTTTATGATTTCCATTGCTGTGCAAAAGCTTTTAACTTTCAGTAGGTCCCATTTGTTTATTTTTGTTTTTATTTCCATTTCTCTAGGAGGTGGGCCAAAAAGGATCTTGCTGTGATATATGTCATAGAGTGTTCTGCCTATATTTTCCTCTAAGAATTTTATATATAGTGTCTGACCTTACATTTAGGTCTTTAATCCATTTTGAGTTTATTATTGTGTATGGTGTTAGGGAGTGTTCTAATGTCATTCTTTTACATGTAGCTGTCCAGTTTTCCCAACACCACTTATTGAAGAGGCTATCTTTTCTCCATTGTATATTCTTGCTTCCTTTATCAAAGATAAGGTGACTATATGTGCGTGGGTTTATCTCTGGTCTTTCTATCTTGTTCCATTGATCTATATTGCTGTTTTTGTGCAACTACTATATGTCTTGATTACTGTAGCTTTGGAGTATAGTCTGAAGTCAGGGATCCTGATTCCTCCAGCTCCATTTTTCTTTCTCAAGATCACTTTGGCTATTTGGGGTCTTTTGTGTTTCCATACAAATTGTGAAGTTTTTTGTTCTAGTTCTGTGAAAAATGTCATTGGTAGTTTGACAGGCTTACATTGAATCTGTAGATTGCTTTGGGTAGTATAGTCATTTTCACAGTGTTTATTCTCCCTATCCAAGAATATGTTATATCTCTCCATCTGTTTGTATCATCTTTAATTTCTTTGATCAGTGTCTTATAGTTTTCTGCATACAGGTCTTTTGTCTCCTTAGGTAGGTTTAATCCTAGGTATTTTATTCATTTGTTGCAGTGGTAAATGGGAGTGTTTCCTTAATTTCTCTTTCAGATTTTTCATCATTAGTGTATAGGAGTGCAAGAGATTGCTGTGCATTTATTTTGTATCCTCCTACTTTACCAAATTCATTGATTAGCTCTAGTAGTTTTCTGATAGCATCTTTGGGATTCTCTATGTATAGTATCATGTCATCTGCAAACAGTGACAGTTTTACATCTTCTTTTCCGATTTGGATTCCTTTTATTTCTTTTCTTCTCTGATTGCTGTGGTTAAAACTTCCAAAACTATGTTGAATAATAGTGGTGAGAGTCAGCAACCTTGTGTTGTTCCTGATAGTGGAAATGCTTTCAGTTTTTTACCATTGAGAATGATGTTGGCTGTGGGTTTGTCATATATGACCTTTATTTTGTTGAGATAAGTTCCTTCTATGCCTACTTTCTGGAGAGTTTTTATCATACATGGGTATTGAATTTTGTGGAAAGCTTTTTCTGCATCTATTGAGATGATCATATGGTTTTTATCCTTCATTTTAAGAGGGTGTATAATGTTGGTTGATTTGTGTATATTGAAGAATCCTTGCATTCCTGGGATAAACCCCACTTGATCATGGTGTATGATTCTTTTAATGTGCTGCTGGATTCTGTTTGCTAGTATTTTGTTGAGGATTTTTGCATCTCTGTTCATCAATGATATTGGCCTGTAGTTTTCTTTTTTTGTGACATCTTTGTCTGGTTTTGGTATCAGGGTGATGGTGGCCTCATGGAATGAGTTTGGGAGTATTCCTCCCTCTGCTATATTTTGGAAGAGTCTGAGAAGGGTAGGTTTTATCTCTTCTCTAAATGTTTATTAGAATTCTCCTGTGAATCCATCAGGTCCGGGGCTTTTGTTTGTTGGAAGATTTTTTTTTGCGGTACACGGGCCTCTCACTGTTGTGGCCTCTCCCGTTGCGGAGCACAGGCTCCGGACGCGCAGGCCCAGCGGCCGTGGCTCACGGACCCAGCTGCTCTGCAGCATGTGGGATCTTCCCGGACCGGGGCACGAACCTGTGTCTCCTGCATCGGCAGGTGGACTCTCAACCACTGCGCCACCAGGGAAGCCCTGTTGGAAGATTTTTAATCACAGTTTCAGTTTCAGTGCTTGTGATTGGTCTGTTTATATTTTCTACTTCTTCCTGGTTCAGTCTCCAAAGGTTGTGCTTTTCTAAGAATTTGTCCATTTCTTCCAGGTTGTCCATTTTATTGGCATATAGTTGCTTGTAGTAATCTTTCGTGATCCTTTGTATTTCTGCAGTGTCAGTTGTTACTTCTGCTTTTTCATTTCTAATTTTGTTGATTTGAATCTTCTCCCTTTTTTCTTCATGGGTCTGACTAATGGTTTAGCAATGTCGTTTATCTTCTCAAAGAACCAGCTTTAATTTTATTGATCTTTGCTCATGTTTCCTTCATTTCTTTTCCATTTATTTCTGATCTCATCTTTATGATGTCTTTCCTTCTGCTAACTTTGGGTTTTTTTGTTCTTCTTTTTCTAATTGCTTTAGGTGTAAGGTTAGGTTATTTGTTTGAGATGTTTCTTGAGGTAGGATTGTATCACTATAAACTTCCCTGTTAGAACTGCTTTTGCTGCATCCCATATGTTTTGGGCTGTTGTGTTTTCATTGTCATTTGTTTCTAGGTATTTTTAAATTTCTTCTTTTGTTTCTTCAGTGATCTCTTGGTTATTTAGTAGTGTATTGTTTAGCCTTCATCTGTTTGTATCCTCTACAGTTTTTTTTCCTGTAATTGATATCTGGTCTCATAGCACTGTGATCAGAAAAGATACTTGATATGATTTCAATTTTCTTAAATTTACCAAGGCTTGATTTGTGACCCAAGCTATGATCTATCCTGGAGAATGTTCCATGAACACTTGAGAAGAAAGTGTATTCTGTTGTTTTTGGATGGAATGTCCTATATATATCAATTAAATCCATCTTGTTTAATGTATCATTTAAAGCTTGTGTTTCCTTGTTTATTTTCATTTTGGTTGATCTGTCCATTGGTGGAAGTGAGGTGTTAAAGTCCTGTACTATTATTGTGTTACTTTTGATTTCCCCTTTTATGACTGTTAGCATTTGCCTTATGTATTGAGGTGCTCCTATGTTGGGTACATAAATATTTACAATTGTTATATCTTCTTCTTGGATTGATTCTATTTTAAAGTCGATTTTGTCTGATATGAGAATTGCTACTCCAGGTTTCTTTTGATTTCCATTTGCACGGAATATCTTTTTCCATCCCCTCACTTTCAGTCTGTATGTATCCCTAGGACTGAAGTGGGTATCTTATAGACTGCGTATGTACAGGTCTTGTTTTTGTATCCATTCAGCCAGTAGATGCCTTTTTGTTGGAGCATTTAATCCATTTACATTTAATGTAGTTATCGATATGTATGTTCCTATTACCATTTTCGTAATTGTTTTGGGTTTGTTATTATAGGTCTTTTCCTTCTCTTGTGTTTCCTGCCTAGAGAAGTTGCTTTAACATTTGTTGTAAAGCTGGTTTGGTGGTGCTGAATTCTCTTAGCTTTTGCCTGTCTGTAAAGATTTTAATTTCTCTGTCGAATCTGAATGAGATCCTTGCTGGGTAGAGTAATCTTGTTTGTAGGTTTTTCCCTTTCATCACTTTAAATATGCCCTGCCACTCCCTTCTGGCATGCAGAGTTTCTGCTGAAAGATCAGCTGTTAACATTATGGGGATTCCCTTGTGTGTTATTTGTTGTTTTTCCCTTGCTGCTTTCAATATTTTTCTTTGTATTTAATTTTTGATAGTTTGATTAGTATGTGTCCTGGTGTGTTTCTCCTTGGATTTATCCTGTATGGGACTCTGTACTTCCTGGACTTGATTGACTATTTCCTTTCCCATATTAGGGAAGTTTTCAACTATAATCTCTTCAAATATTTTCTCAGCCCCTTTCTTTTTCTCTTCTTCTTCTGGGACCCCTATAATTCGAATGTCGGTATGTTTAATGTTGTCCCAGAGGTCTCTGAGACTGTCCTCAATTCTTTTCATTCTTTTTTCTTTATTCTGCTCTGTGGTAGTTATTCCCAGTATTTAATCTTCCAGGTCACTTATCCATTCTTCTTCCTCAGTTTTTCTGCTATTGATTCCTTCTAGAGAATTTTTAATTTCCTTTGTTATCATTGTTTGTTTGCTGTTTAATTCTTCCAGGTCCTTGTTAAACATTTCTTGTATTTTCTCCATTCTATTTCCAAGATTCTGGATTATCTTTACTATCATTACTCTGAATTCTTTTTTAGGTAGACTGCCTATTTCCTCTTCATTTGTTTGGTCTGGTGGGTTTTTACCTTCCTCCTTCATCTGCTGTGGTTTTCTCTGTCTTCTCATTTTGCTTAACTTACTGTGTTTGGGGTCTCCTTTTCGCAGGCTTCAGGTTCATAGTTCCCATTGTTTTTGGTGTCTGCCCTCAGTGGATAAGGTTGGTTCAATGGGTTGTGTAGGCTTCCTGGTAGAAGGGACTGGTGCCTTTGTTCTGGTGGATGAGGCTGGGTCTTGTCTTTCTGGTGGGCAGGACCGCATTCGGTGATGTGTTCTGGGGTGTCTGTGAACTTATGATTTTAGGCAGCCTCTCTGCTAATGGGTGGTGTTGCGTTCCTGTCTTGCTAGTTGTTTGGCGTGGGCTGTCCAGCAGTGGAGCTTGCTGGTCGTTGAGTGGAGCTGGGTCTTAGCATTGAGACAGACATCTCTGGGAGTGCTTTTGCTGATTGATATTATGTGGGGCTGGGAGATCTCTGGTGGTCCAATGTCCTGAACTCAGCTCTTCCACCTCAGAGGCTCAGGCCTGACACCCAGCTGGAGCACCAAGACCCTGTCAGCCACACAACCAGGTTCATGGGGAGTTTCTTGCCTTTTGGGGAGCCTGAGGTCTTCTGCCAGCATTCAGTAGGTGTTCTTTAGGAGTTGTCCCACATGTAAATGTATTTTTCATGTGTTTGTGGGGAGGAAAGTGATCTCCTTGTCTTACTCCTCTTCCATGTGGAAGGTCCTCTCCTAGCCCAGTTTTTAAAGTATGCTCCTCAGGGTTTTATGTTAGCATCTTTTTTTTTCCCCTTAGAATATAATTATCAGGTTTCTTATATAAAGAATACAGACAGTTCTGGGTTTTCAGTATATCTTGAAGAAACCTAAGGAGTTGTTCTAATGATCTTGTTGTTTTGCAGGTGATGAGACTGAAACCTACAGGGTTAAAAAGATTTGTCCAAGGTCACAGAGTTTATTAGAAGCCAAACTAGTCCTGCATATAATATAGGTCTTCTGATGTCCTATGTTTTTTTCTTTAATCATAAATTGAGTGCGTTAGAGAATTAATGTGTTTGGCTTCTTAAAAGTAAATGAGATTTAAATGAGCACTTCAGAAAGCTTCTCCAAAAAGAATGAAACATAAAATTACAATCCAGGTCTTAGCTGAGCATTCTTTCCATTTGATCATGCTGCATTCTGCTGATTCTCTGGGCATATTGTCCATCATCTTGCTAATGTCAGTAGTTTTACAGAATTTCCCAGTTTTTACTATGTTGTACCTTTGCATATTTTGAAAAGTTGCTCTATTTTGGTACACTTTTTTTCTTTTCTAAATTTTGCCTTTGAACCTTTTTAGTCTTTCTAGTTTCAGTACCAGAAACATTTTACATTCATTTTTCTAGCATTCAAAAATATTTGTCACGATCTTAAACTCACTGACGTTTTATAGCTGATTTCTCAGGTCATATCTGGGAATTGATTTAAATTTCATCTCTTTAAGGCTGTGTTTCTGAGCTCCTTCCCAGCTGTGTACTCAGAGCTGTTGAAGCTCTTTGATGTCCGGGAAGTGGCCAACTTGGTACAGGACACCCTGGGCAGTCTGCCGACCATTGTGCACGTGGATGACGCCCTGCAAGCTGTTAAACTGCAGTGCATCGGCAAAACCGTGGAAAGCCAGCTGTATACAAACCCAGGTAAGGTGCTGGGTCTCTTGGATGAAACAGTGTCTCTAGAAAGCCATTATTTACATTTTGTCCTTATAGGTCAGCAGAAGCAATTAAAAAGAGAAACTAAAAACTTTCTCAAAAGCATTATTTATTTGGATGGTAGAATAAGTTTATTAAATAGTCAGATACAAAAGTATGGCTCTTCAAACTTTATTTCTAGAAAGAATGAAAACTCTAATGATTAAATTATTAATTCTATTCATAACAAGTTGTAGTGTAGGGCATGCTTTTTTTCCTTGCTCTAGATTTTTTTTTTAACATTCAACAAAATTTAACATTTTTCTTTCAGAGATGCTTACAGGGACCTGCTATTATCTTTGTTTATTTGTCTCTTTTGTCCTTAAAAGTTTTCCATCAATTTGTGTTCTGAAACTGGGTGAAAGTTTCAGTGTATTGTCATTTTTTATTTTATCCTAATAGCAAGTGAGTAATTACTAAATTGATTTTGTCATAATATCTATTATTAAATCCCATTGCCTCTTGTTTCTTCTGATTTTTTTTCTGAAAAAAATAATAAAATACCAGTCTCATTTTAAAATTTAAGAAGTTTCTGTCATTATCACTGAATCAAAAACTTTTAGAAATTCTTCTGAGAATTATGTTTTCACATGAATGCAGATATGTGTGTGTAGTGCAGTATTTTTGAAATGGTGTTTAAAATATATTTAATAAAGCTTTTTTACATTATTTTATTGTAAAACATTTTAAACATACAAAGAAGAATAAAGCATAATATGAGTAAATCTCAGCAATATCAGATATTTGCTCTAGGTCTTTTAAGAGATTTGTCATTATAGAAATATTCAGGCCCTCTTGTATATATTCGCTCCCTTCATAGAAGTTTCCACTATCAGAGATTCCATTTCTATTTTCTATGCCTTTATTCTGTAGCTATAAAAACATTTTTTTTTAACCTCTTGAAAATATTTTCATCTTTTAGTCTTTATATGATGACATTATGTTGAATGTCATTAAGTAGAGTGCTTCTTTTTGACTAATATTACACTTTTATATTTATCCATGCTATTAGATATAGCTGTAGTTCTTTTTTACTCTTGTATAGTATTCCACTGAGTGTGTGTATGTGTGTGTGTGTGTATATATATATATAATGGTTAATTTATTTTTTGTCCCGTTGATAGACTGTTAGTATGTTTCTGATTTTTTTTTCTGAAGTAAACAATGCTTGAATCAACATGAAAGAAAGTTCAACCTTCTGATTTTTCCACATAAAAACACATCTCATCCTGGAAAAGAGATGTTTCTCATGGTAGTTTTCAAACTCTATCCATGAGAGCCCTAGAGGTTCTGCTTCAGTGGTTGGGGCTTCCTCCAGGGTTAAGAAAAGGTGGTGTGAAGTGGAAGGGGTTAAGGTCCAGACCAGACATCCCAATTTGACTAGACTTTCAATTTTTTTTTACCAAACTGAGAAGAGTTCATTCCTCTCTCAGAAGAATAGATGATTTTTACCATATTTCTCCCTCACAGGCCAGATAATTCTTTGTTAGGTTAAAATTTGACACCAAAAGAGCAACACAGGTAATGAAAACTGTTTTCAAATATAAAGAAATTATTTGGGGGGGATGTGTTCATTAATTGCCCCTAGGAGATGTGTTTTGTCTGTGGGCTCAGTTTCTTATTGATTACTGATGCTCAGGAGGTGGTAGAGAAATCAGAACTTAGGAGAAACAAAAAGTAGCTGCTACAAGCCAGAAGAAAAGATACCAGCTCTCTGTGGGAGGTGATGAGATTATTTAGGTGGCCAGGATAGAGGGACTCAAGAGACCAAGGATGTGTGGACCCTGGAGGGTCTGTGCTTGTGATCTGGAGGAGAGGCTCAGAGCCAGTGCTGGGATTTAGTGATGGTGACACTGGTGTGGAGGAGGAGGGGGAGGTGGGGGAACCTGCCTCTAATGATATGTGGGACAGTCACCATGGAGGATAATTATGGGGAAGCATAAACTTTTGGGAAGCAAAGCAGCTCCCGATCAATGGAACACTTAGAAGCATGTGCAGATGTTAGTAAGAGGGTCGACTTCTGTCAGTGCCCCAGGAAGATAGAATTAGCTTGCTGTTTAGTGACTCACTACTGAGGAAAATAGACTGTCATCATGTATAAATGGCAGAGCGCATCTGGAAGGAGGCCATCTTCATGGAGAAAAACAGCAGGCATTTCTGAGAGCCTTCCAAGGCTCAAACTACCCTCTATTTAAATCACATGGGACCCAGCAATAGTGTTAGCAAACCTAGAAAGTACTTCTAGTGACTCGAAATTCTAAGTCAGAAACTGTGGACTTGGGGGATAGATGGAGCACATCTGTGTAGTCCGATTGAAAGATGAGATACTGGAGGCAAAGATGTGCAGTGCAAATCATTGGCTCCTTAGACCGTGTCAAAGAACCAGGTAGGAGGTCTTGGCTGGTGGTTAAGAGGAGAGTGTGAACCCTACAAGGGCCATGGCAAATCTCACAAAAATAAGCAGATTCTGTCTAATTGGAAGAAGAAGAGGGACAATATAAAACTGTAACTAAGGGCATTGTGTGGGTGCAGAGAACCATAGTAAGAGAGGCTCTGGTAGAGAACAACAGGTAAAGGGATTAAGTCTAATACATTTGACCTCTACTTAAATTAAAAAAAAAAAAAGTACACACACTTCTTAAAACAAGAAAAGGAGTTTTTATAAAGGGAGTTTGGAATTTGGTTGCCCCAGTTTTGTCTTATTTCCCCCAAAATACCTATAACCAAATGACAGAGAATGGGTAAATATTGCCTAAGAAGCATAACCAAAAAAAGAATAGCATCACCAAAATATGGTGAAATGAGACTCGTGTTTTACATATAGTTTTGGCCTCTTAGTTTCCTATTGATGCTACAACAACTACCACAAACTTAGTGGATTAATGTAACTCAAATTTCTTATGTTACATGTCTGTAGGGCAGAAGTCCAAAATGCTTCTCACTGGGCTAAAATCAGCGTGTCAACAGAGTGATGTTCCTTTGTATAGTGTCTAGAGGACAATTCGTCTTCTTGCCTTTTACAGCTTCTAGAGGCCACCTGCATTCCTTGGTTTGTGGCCACCTCCTTCATCTTTAAAGCCAGCAGTGTAGCGTCTTCACATCTCCCTCTGACTCTGTCTAGCTGCTTTCACTTGTAAGGACCCCTATGTTTACATGGTGCCCACCTGGATAATCTCCCTATCTCTACATCCTTAATTTAATCATTTCTGCAAAATCTCTTTCATCTAACATATTCTTTTCACATAACATATTCACAGGTTCTGAGAATTAAGATGTAGGTATCTTTGGGGGCAACTGTTTATTCTGCCTACTACATATGGGTAAAACAAACAGTTCAGAAGCAGTGTGATGGCGTAGAAGGTCAAAAACACTCAGAAGTCTATGAATTTTATTTACTTATTGAAAGTAAAATAAATGGAACACAAAGTGCTGCATTCATGTAAGTATACACATCTTGGCCAGATGCAAGTTACAAATGACACTTTTCTGATTAAAATTATAAATCTGAACAGGGCAAAATAAAGTAGGGATAAGTATGTTACAGGGTATCAACTGGCTATGTATTCAGCTGAAGACAAAGTACTTAATTCTTGACTGCCGTAATGACAGTTCCATTTCTCAGGACATGGTGTATGGCAAAGATAATTGCTACTCTGAGCTGAATTCTGATTAGCAAAGATGAACTGGTTAGTGATAGAGAATTGAGAAGAATCTGAGAAAGTGACCTCATTTTCTGGGGGTTCATATTAGCTAGAAAGGAATGTGGAGCACAATTGACCCACACTTTAAGAAAATAAATTTCAAAACATTTTGGAGAACAAAACTGTAGATGTTACAAGCCCCTAGGAAAGAGAGAAAGTTCTGAAAGTTGGCTTAGTACTAGAATCCTATATTAGGGTTCTGCAGAGAAGCAGACCCAATAGTGTATGTTTGTGTGCGTGTGTGTATGTGTGTGTAAGGAGATTTATTATAAGGCATTGCCCCATGTGCTTATGGAGGCTGAGAAGTTCCAAGGTCTGCAGTTGGCAAGCTGGAGACTCAAGAAAGCAGATGGTGTCATTCCAGTCTGAGTCCCAAGGCCTGAAAACCAGGAGAGGTGATTGTATAAATTCCAGTCTAAATCTGAAAGCAGGAGAGGATGGACTTCTTAGCTGAATGACAGGCAGGGAGAGTAAACCCTCCATTACTCCACCTTTTCTTGTATGCAGGGCTTCAACGGATTAGATGAGGCCCACCCACATTGGGGAGGACAATCTGCTTTACTTTGTCTACCAAATCACATGTTATTCTCATCCAGAAACACTCACACAGACACACCCAAGATAATGTTTAACCAAATATCTGGGCTCTCATGGCACAGTCAAATTGACATATAAAAGTAACCATTACAAATCCCAAGGAGAAAAAAAGTGGAGGAGACACACAAAGGAAGCAGCATGGTTGCAGAATACCTCTAGTTGAGCTTAGATTAGAAATTAATACATACAGAATACAAGGTCAGCACCACAAAAGGGAATGAAAAAAGCGATAGGAAGGTTCAAGCCATCTTGAGTTAAGGGCCAAGGGGCAGCCTCAGGGCTGGAGGCATTCCACAGCCAGGCAGGACTGAGTCAACCCCTTTGAGCTGCACCCTCAAGGTGAGAGTCTAGGGCATCTGGCCAGACCTGAAAGACTTAGCTCAGATTTAGAATTTAAGCAGGTTGTTATTTGATGTCTAAATCATGTGGGGTCCAGTCAGACGTACTTAAGGTATAAAAGTTGAACAACTGACTTTTCCCTTTTTCCCCACAATTCTATTCTTCCTGTTTTTTGAAGACCAGGAAAAGGTCTCAATGATGTTGGAGAAGACAGCTTTAGCAATGGCAAAAAGAGTAGATTTGAAGTATAGAGGTTGGGGCAGGGAAGTGTGGAGAGCGGGAGCAGAGGGATGGTTTAAGCAATGGGGGTGAGAGGGCAGGTGCTAAGTCTTCTCAGACAGCAAGGTCAGGCTCTGGGGGACTGTGGTTTTGCATCAGATTTGCACTGGGCTCCATTGCTTGTCACTTGAATTGTTCAGCAGAGGTCTGTAGTCATTGCTGAGCTATTTGCTTGCTAAGAAAAAGTCATATACATTTCTGCTTTGGGATAATTGAGCAGTTTATCAGGCAAACCTCAGCGCAGATAATAGAGGTGAGCATAAGTGCACTGAGTGTGTAATGACGAGAAACATGACAGTGCTACTTTCTTTTCCTACAAAATAAAGAATCAGATTTCTTAGGGTAGGGATTTCTTAAGAAAGCATCCAAAAGTCTTTTTTTTTTTTTTCCTTTTCACCAGAAACTCCTCGGTCCCTGTTAGCTCTTTTGTGGATTTGATACAAGGCTGCAATGAAAGTAAAGGAGAGAGGGAGGAAGGTGGACTATTAGACTATTTTTACAGTTTATTCTGGGAATGAATGCCTCCACCTCCCCATTCCACCTCCCATTTTAAGCCATAATATAAAGGAAGGATGTGTGATGGTTTATCTATTAATTTGACAACTTTAAGAGGGAAATATTACTACAGTTGACGGGTGCCTGGTAGCTTTTATTTCTTAGAACTATAGTTAAAGCATAATTGAGTATTGACTTCTCTGGCACTGCAAGTGATTAAATTTCTTTCACTTTTGAAAATGCCATTTGCTTAAAGCTTTTCTATTAGCCAGAGCTTGCACTGTAGTAGATGCGCCTTATAAAGATGAGCAGAGTTGCATGAATAAGGGCTGCTCTTTTTCCCTAGAAGTGGAATGATAATGCAGGACCACTGGAAGAAGTGTAAAGACCTTAGTTTTTTTAATGTAGATTTCATGTTGGTTAGCCAATATAAAAATAGGATTTTTTTTGTTTTTTCCTTTAAAAATCCCCTGAGACCTCAAGAAAGTCTTTGTTAAAATATCCTTAGTGTTTTGCCCCCTCTAGTCTCAATTCCTTCATCCACTCCCTGCTCGCTGCCCTTATCTGTGTTTTCCCCCAGGTCCCCTTGCTCAAAGTGGAAAAACTTAGGAGCAAAGGCCTTTCTGGGTGGCCTCCACCATCAGGGAGCTCTGAAAGCACTTGCTGAGAGTTTCATAGTTTTCATAGTTGTTCAATCTCTATACTTGGCTTTTATTAAAGATTTGCACACATAAAATTTTTAAGGTGTATATATTAGTTAAAACCATGTTAAAGTGTAGGTTCTTAAAGAAGTACTTAGAAAGGGGCTTCTTTGGAAAAGAATTTCCATATCTTTCCCTAGAAGAGAAAAAGATAAAATTAGGAGTTTTAGGTAATGCGCCACTCTGAACATAGAACTTAAGGTGAAAAATATGCATCACCCAAATCGTAGCCAACCCTAAGTTTTATCTGTGGCGTTTGAAAATAAAGGTAAATGTACATATTTTGGGCTACTCACCATCCAATTTCAACTTTGTTCTCTGACCTTGTTTCTGATCTCCTCAATACTGATTGAGCAAGCACGTTTCTGGAGAAATGGGGAACCCCTATCTTTTCATTTCTTCTCTGTCACTCAATCACATATGCACAGATTTCCGGGGGGTGGGAGAGTAGAGCCGGGATGTGTGTCTTGTTTCCAATGCCACAAGCACAAGCTGCTGTGGTTTGCGTTGAAGTATGGTGTTAGGAATAGCTGCTTTCTCCTGGGCGCCCAGGGCGAGTGCCAGCCAGTGCAGTTACTGCAAACTGGACTGTGATAATGTGGTGTGCAACCTACTTACTTCCCATTTAAGCTGGGTTAAAACACGAACACAGAAATGTCAGGTCCATTTCAGTTGCCTGTCAGATCCAGAAGAACTCATGGTGTAGCTCATTCATTCATTCAACAAATGTTTATTGTGAGCAGACCCCATTCCAGGTATTAGGTTACAAGTAATGTAGCAAATTACAATACAGTCTATGTGGCAACACTCTCCACCTAGAGACCTCAGAGTCGTTCCTGAAGCCCTCTTCTCCCTTTGCCCTTCGTCTCCACCTACCACCACCACTGCTCTTGGGCCTCCACAGCGTCTCGCATGCCCAGCCATTTCTCCCCTCCCCAGCTCCCACCTCTCCATACAGACTGCCGCCTGCTCTGACCTGCCTCAGTGGTTTCTATACTTTTTCCCCATATCTCCTTTCTCCTGTCCATCTGTGTAGCCATAGTTCCCTTTCAGAAACTCATACACTCCAGGCCTTGTGATCTGGCCCGGCCCACCTGCCTGGTCCCATCTCCATATTTCTTCACTCTGCTTGGAACCCACTTTCTCCTCTTCCTTTCTGAACCTAGTTGACCCCCATGCACCCTTCAGGGCTCAGTTGAACTCTCATTTCTCCAGAAATCTTCTATCTGCCTCGCCCACCTCATTATTACTCTCATTCTTTGGCTTTTTACTTCTTGGATAACCTAACACATCTGTAATAACTAAAGAATTGGTGATTTAGTTGTTTAATGTCCGTCTCCTACCCTTATCCCAGAAGGAAAGCCTCAGAGAGCAGGGGCTATATTTATCTTGATGACAGTTCTATCTTAGCTTCTGTAACAGTACCTAGTACATAATAGTTGCTTGATAAACGTTTCGTGAATACTAGGTACTGGGCCATGGCTAGGGATCAGGATGGAGCAGTGATAGCTATTGAATTAAAGAAGGAAAGTTTTATTACAAAAGCAACTTTTGAGCTAAGGTTAAGCATGAACATGACAACAGAACAGTGTTCAGTGCTGGAGTCCCAGACCAGGAGCAGAGCACAGTTGACAAAAGTAAAAAGTACACCTAAGGCCAGACCTCCTTGTGCTGGTAGCCCTGTGGCAGGCATTAAAAGAAATACGAGACTTCTAACCTCACTCCCAAAAGAGATCAAGAAATCACTAAGAGAAGACAGGCGAACACAGATAAAGGTACTTTCCCACTGATGGATACTTTGCATTCCTTCAGATTTTGCTTTAGGCGCGGGGTGTGGGAGGGGATTGAATCCACTGGGTAAGAATCACACAGAGAGATCATCCTTAGCCCTGTATTTTGTTTTCTTCTGTGATCCTGACTTTGTCTGCCTGGCATGTAGCCCCTAAGTCATCTGTGATCCTTTCCATTCTGAATGTTGTCTGTCCTCTAATGTCTGAAGGGCTTGTTTGCAGGTTCTGTTGCTATCTGTAACATTGGCAGTTCAATTGCTGGTGGCTTTGATGACAAAGACCTAACCCAGCTCTGATTTCAGGGCTTCCTGTGCGGCTGGTGCTTCCCTGCAGCCAGCAGCTCTGCTACATGCAAAGCTGTGCCACAGCTGGACCTCTTGCCCACCTGGTTTACCATCTCCCCGTCCTGAGGCTGCCACAGAGCAGCTGCTTAGGTGTCCTTGCTGATGTCCAGCCCACGCTGGGGCAGTTTGTGGAGAGTGGCCAGCAACCCTGCATGCCACCACAGGACTCACAGACCTCACTCCCGTGGGGACAGATGGCTACAGGGATTGTTGTCTAAAGCTTTGTTGATAGAGGAGGCAAAGATGATGACTTTCCTCGAAATCAACCACAAGGAGGAAATTCATCAGCATTTTTTAGCTGCTTCTCCTCCTTCCCAGCCCCACGCCCACTGGAAATTGCTATCAGGAGCTGGCTTTATCCACTCAAGTGTGTACAGGCAAAACAGAAAGTGAGACACGATACAGTGAGCTTTATATGAGATACATAATATGAGTGTTTTGACCCTTTCAAGGATAGAAGCTGTATAACGGATACTGTTGTTAAATGTTTAGGAAGTTAGTGTTTGTTCAACTATGGGTTTCCTTTTTTCTTTTTTTAATTAATTAATTAATTTTGGGGGGCTGCATTGGGTCTTCGTTGCTGCACTCGGGCTTTCTCTAGTTGCAGCGAGCCGGGGCTACTCTTCAATGTAGTGTGCTGGCTTCTCATTGCGGTGGCTTCTCTTGTTGTGGAGCACGGGCTCTAAGAACATGGGCTCAGTAGTTGTGGCTCGCGGGCTGTAGAGCACAGGCTCATTAGTTGTGGCGCACGGGCTTAGGCACTCCGTGGCATGTGGGATCTTCCCAGACCAGGGCTCAAACCCGTGTCCCCTGCACTGGCAGGCGGATTCTTAACCACTGCTCCACCAGGGAATTCCCTTCTATTTCCTTTGAGCCTTCTTGATGAATCCAGGTATTTTCTTTTAAAGGTAAGCGTTAGCATTTTAACCGGTCAGCTGGTTTGGCATTTACCCATCCATTCTATCCTGTACATTGGCTGATACTGCCCTACTAATGGAGAAGCAGCAAATCTACACACCACACATGAATTATTTGTCTACCTTACTTACTTTTTTGGCAGTAGAGATTTTCTTAACAGTTGGCTGCAAATTGAATTTTTAGAAATCAAATCCCACTGGCTGCAAGAACATATCAGATAAGCTTTATCTTCCTTTCTAATTAAGCATCACTAGACAGTGACTCCTGTCATTTAAGCTTTCAGTTTCCTTTTCTTGGTTCTTTTTCTCAAGTAATTGATTTGTAAATAAGTATTTAAGTTCCCCCGGTCACGCTTCCTGTTGAAAGGAAGCCTGCAATGAATTATTTTACAAGTTTGGGTTTTAATACTCCGTGTTCGTTTTCTTAAAGTGAAGTGTGCCTGTGCCTTATGTGGTTTGTTTTGATGGTGAACCTAAGGCCATACCTCCTTGTGCTGGTAGCCTGGTGGCAGGTGTTAAAAGAAATATGAGACTTCTAACCTCACTCCAAAAAGAAATAAAGAAGACAGTAAGAGAAGTCAGGCAAACGCTGCTGAAGGCCCTTTCCGAATCGTGAACACTTTGTTTGCATTTCTTACGATTTTTATTAGGATACAGGGTCATATACTTTTTCACCTATGGATATACCTTATTTTATTGTCTAGGAATCCAGTGCATGGTTAAACTGAGTGGGTGAAATTGGCCATCCTTGTCTTATTTTTGATCTTAAGGAGAAAGCATTCATCCAATCTTCTACTATTATTATGTTAGCTAATGGCAGGCATTTCATTAATGCCCTTTATCAATTTGAGAAAATTACCTTCTATTCTTACCTTCCTGACAGCTTTTATCATTAATGGATGCTGAATTTTGCATTTTTCCTACATCTACTGCTAATATGGTGAATTATATTGATTGATTGACTTTCAAATGTTAAATCAATTTGCATTCCCAGGATAAATCCTATTTAATCATTGTGTGTGTGTGTGTGTGTGTGTGTGTGTGTTATGACAAACAAAAATAAGGATTTTTGCATCTGTGTTGATGAGAAATGTCAAATCTGTAGTTTTGTCTTGTAATGTCTTTGGCTAATTTCGGCATAGATAGTGCTGGCCTCATAAAATGAGTTAGTTGTATCCCCTGTTTATTCTATTTTCTGGGAGGATTTGTGCAGACTTGATACTCTTTCTTCCAATAAGTGCTTCATAGAATTCATAGAAGCCACCTGAGTCTAGAATTCTCCTTGTAGGCTCTTAACAGCAAGTTCAGTTTCTTTAATAGGTATAGAGTTATTTAGATTACCCACTTTTCCTTGAATGAGTGAAGTAGAATTATAATTTATTGCAAACTCTTTATAAGACACATGGTTTTTTATAAACCAAAATTAATCCATTTGAATTGTTGCACAGATGACATCTTTTAGAAAATCAAGCAGAGCAGGACAGGGGCTGGGGCATTTGTAAGTACACATCTCGTAAATAATATGCCCATTATTGGCCCCCGGTAGGCACTAATTTTGTGCTCATGACATCATGCTGAAAAATAAACCTTCAGGACAATAAGCGTATTCACTGTTACTTTTTCAAAAGATTGAAATATATACTGCATAAGTCAATTTTTAGATTACTGTTACCTTACTATTTCAAATACTAATGCCAAGTTAGAGATGGAGATAAGACTTCCATTTAAGGGAGGATTGAGACATGTGTTTATTATTCACAGACTGACTCACTGAAACTTATTTGTAGCCCCCGAATCAGTACTGTGGCACTTTTATGTTCATTCACGGGCCTGCGCAGAGTAGTGAGCACTTTGAGTTCCGGGATGCACACATTCCCAGCTGAGGTCGAGTAAGGCGATGCTCTGCTTCCGTTTCCACTCACGTGGGGATGAGCAGAGGGCAGAGGCAGCAGAGGGCAGGAAGCTCCAGCTCTGGGGCCAGTTTAATTCCCAACTCTTATCCCTGTTAGTGGGACTCCTTCAGGCAGGTCACTTCACACTTCTGAACCTCGTTTTCTCTTTTGTAAAATAAAGAAAATAGAATCTACCTTGATGAGTTGATTTTAGGATTTCAGGTTGTAATCTCTGTGAGGTATACACAAGTACCTATATATTTCTCCTAGGAGAAATGATTCCCTTTTCGCCATTTCACTGTTCCCAGTGACTTTTTAGGAATGAACTACCATGCATAAGAGGAAATCAACTCTATGTATCTTTCTTCCCTGATGAAAGTGAGTATGAATATGAGCTTTAGATGTTAAACAAACCTTGCTTTTAAGATAAACCTCATCTGCTCCTGAAGTAATACTTATTTTATATATTGCTGGCATTGATTTGCTAAACTTTTGAATTGTGGTTTCGTATCTATGGTCAGTAAAGGAATTTTTAAAAAATATGGAATCTCACAAGTTCAGGAGAGTGGGAGAGGAGATGGCAACACATAAGAGATATCAACAGTTTTACAAAGTCTGACAGCAGACAAGAGAAGGCTGAAACACAGACAGGTTTATGGAGTTGGAGCAGAGCCAAGAAACAAACTAGTTTATACCACAGAATCGCAGAAAACTCAGGATGGTATCAGAAAGGATCAGGAATTGAAAATATGAGGTATCTCTGAAGATTAAGGGTGCTAGAAAATTTTAAAATCTTTAGAAGGAATATTTAGTATCCCACTCCACCCTACCTCAATCCCTCCTCTATTTTAGCAAAAAATGGAAAGTTTACTCTCTAGAGTAAGTCAATGAGACATGCCTGGATTCAGAAGAATCAGACAATGCTAAATTTGGGGGGTGAGGTTCCACACTGTAAGCAGATTAAACAGAGGGACCCCTACCAGCCACTTCCCCACCAGCCACTTACCATCTTGATTCCACATTACCCAGAAAATGATGGGTTCATGCTCCCCAGAGAGGAGATTAGCAGATTTCTCTCTGGAGAAACTGACCAGCCCAAGAGCAGACATCTCAGATTCTGAAATTTGGGGGTCCCCTGATGGAACATCTGCATGTCTCTCCTCCTTGTGGTGAAGCCTCACCAGTCCACAAGCTTACCTAGGCACACAGGTGGTTTTTTTTTTTCCCAGTTAGCATTTCAGTACCTCACTTGAAAAGATGAAGGGACAATAAAAGATCACCAAATACTGGAGAAAAACCTCTAATGTGAAAGGCAGAGGCCCAAAGGAAGAAACAAACAAACAAAAAGAACTTGAAAGACAAAGATAATTAAGGGAGAAGAAAAATCAAAAAGTTGTCTCTGATTTCCCCAGAGAGAGAAGATAGTGTATCCATGAAACAAGAATGGGAAGCTATAAAGAGATCATTCAGAGAAATAAAGACGAATGGCTGCATAATGAAAATGCAACACCTCTTGTTTGAAAGTTATTAAGAATTTCATGATGGCTACAGCAGATCATTACACCAAGTGTCGCCTGAAAAACAAAACAAAACAAACAAAAAAAAAACGCACAACCCCAGAGCTGTGCCCAAAGTTTTATTTGGAGCAAAGTGAGGACCATAGCCCAGGAGACAGCCTCCCAGATAGCTCTGAGGAACTGCTCTGAAGGTAGCAGGGGAGGTCGGTATATACGTGATTTTGGCGGGCGAAGGGGGATATGTGCAGTCAAGCACACGTTTTGGTAGGAGGTGGCTGCTAAACACATGTCTCTGTTAATGATTTTAGTGCCTTTCTAGATATGAGAAGATGTAAGAAATTGGGCTCATAAAATCTTGTGAAAAATATCTAACTATCTGAAGACCTGTTCTGCCAGTTTTTCCCAGAGCACAGAATGCTTCATTCCTTATCTCCACCCTGAACTCCTTTCAGGGCATGTTGAGGGTCAGCGACTGCAGTGGCTAGTGACTTCATCCTTGTAGAGGCAGATGGCGAAAAACAATTTTTTGTCCACACAAGCGCGGGGCCTTTGTGGGCACAGGGATCTGTGTGACTGCACAGGTTGTACGGCCACAACACTGGACTTGAAAATGAGAAGGACACTTGGAGGTTAGCTATATGATAGTGTAAATAAGAAAATTGAATAGAGGAGTTGGAAGGTAAAGTAAGGAAATTGCCCAGAATTTTAGACAGAAGATGAAAGAAATATTCAAGAAAAGTAGAAGAAAGCTGAAGAGATTCATGACGTGAATGTAGTCAGAGTTCCAGACAGAGGACAGAAGAAATAGTGGGAAAGAAATAATCCTAGAAATAATTCAAGGCAAGTTCCCAGCACTGAAGGACATGGGTTTATAGAGTTAAAGAGTCAAGGCAAGTCAAATAGTCATGAAAGTTTGAATTACCAAGAATAATTTCCTGAAAGCTTTCAGAGAGAGAAAAACAAAAATACAACAAAAATCTGATCTTGGACAAAGGGTTGGAAGTCAGGATAACAGCAAACGCAAAGTGTTCATTTAGCCAGAAATTGTATACAGCTCTTTTGAGAGGCTGGGGAGAAGAAAAGGGGGTGAAAAAACTAAATTCTCATCTACCATATTAGGAAGTCAGTAGATGATCCGTCTCAATGAAAAATCTGGAAATAGCAAGAGAAGTGTGCCATTTAGGTATTGGGAAGTAAAAAAAACCAAAAAAACCAGAAAAACACCTATTTCAATAAAAGAGTCAAAGGTCTCGCAAGTGCAGGAATCATGGGTTGGGGAAGAGACTACTGTTTTTCAATATCAACCTTGTAGAGCTAGTACCTTTCTAACTACATGTATTAATAATTTAGCAATTAAAATTAGATGAAAGAGTAGATAAGGATTTGCACGAGGTTTGCACGGGACTCTTCCATGTGACACTAATGCGTCTTCTCCCTCCAGATTCCCGGTATATTCTCTTACCTGTCGTGTTACATCACCTCCACATGCACTTGCAAGAACAGAAGGACCTGATCATGTGCGCTCGGATCCTTAGCAACGTATTTTGTCTCATCAAGAAAAATAGCTCAGTAAGTAAATACAGGTTATAAGATGTAGTTCCCATCAAATGGCTTCTGGAAATAAAATTTTAAAAGTCTTCAGATAAACCACACCAAAGAGTCATCCTTTGAGACTCTCACTTTTATTTCCAGCTGCGTTGGACTTTTTACTTTTCTTCTAAAGGAATGTTTTTTTAACCTTGTGGGATCGCTGTAACCCCAAACAACCTGGGTTTCCTAAACTTGTATTTCAAGAAAGAACTGAATACCCAATGAGAAAAATTAGAAATCTCAAAGCCTCCCACATGTGTCTTTAATCTTGATGAATGCTCTGTGGCGAGAATAAATTATTGCTTGCAAAGACAGCCTGTTTGGGCCCATTATGTGAAAGATTGCATGATGATGGTCCAAGCTTGGCCGTGAGCCTTGGGCCCAGCCCTGTGGAGATAGAGAAAGCAAAGGAGAGCCTCAGGAGCCTGGGGGTATCTTGCACCACAACTGTTACTCACCCGACAGTAATCACTCAATTGTTATGACAGTAATCATTCAATTGTTATGGCTTTAGGAATTCCTGTCGCGTTCCTGACTCTGGAGGCAATACAGTTGCATTAGACAATGCAATGTCAATAGAGAAAAACCACATGCTTGCTTATAAACGGGGACAACTCGGAGTATGCATGTTCATGGCTCAGGGGTCTGATGTGAAGTCAACATATGAAGTATGCCCTATTCAGTTCTGTCAGTCTGCATCTGTTCACTAAGCAGCCTCATCTGTAACAACCTTTACAAAGCAGGGTTTGGCAGTGAGTGCTAAGATTCATTTCTCTGTCTCCCTTTTACTGCTATGCTACAGTTTCCCCATTTTTGTTCCTCTGACTTATGACCTTCTGAAGAGCTCAGCAGTCAGCTGACATGGACTTCCAGTGGAAGTGGTGGAGATAGGGCCCCAGTGCTATGGGAACAGAGTTGGCCCTTGAGAGAAAAAGGCCAGAAGCTCTGTGTCTAAAAGTGTAGTACAATAGCACAGGGAACTCTACTTAATACACTGTGGTGAACTAAATGGGAAGGAAATCTAAAAAAGAGGGGATATATGTATATGTATAACTGATTCGTTTTGCTATACAGTAGAAACTAACACAACATTGTAAAGCAACTATACTCCAGTAAAAATTAATTGAAAAAAATATATAAAACTATGGTATAAGACACCTGCATGGGAAGGACCGTTGCTTTTTACACACCCAATTGAATAAAGCATAGCTATGCTGGGCCTAGTTAGAATGTTTTTGCTAACTGTAATTGCTAAGAGTTAAAAGTAAGTTCAAAAGTTCACTGCAGAAAACTGAAAACATCAGGTGATAGTAGAGGTGATTTTTTTTTTTTCCTCCCATTTCATTGTTAAAGTTACAGTCAATTTTTGTACTTATCTGATAAGGAATTCAGAGCAGAAACTCTGGGGGAAAATCCTTAGTAGTTTTCTTACAAGTGTAAGAAAGTTTATCATAAAATCCTAGCCAAAAAGCTCTTTTAAACTCATACTTTCTAAAAGTTTTCTTTGCAAAGGCAATCTCCTTGGTACAAAGTATTTGTAATCATAGTGCTTCGTCTGGTGCAGGTATAATAACTCAAATCCACTACATACAGTCAGTGCAGAGCAATTTGCATTTCTCGCTCAAGTCCTGGGGGCTTAGATAGTACTAATTTTGCTTTGGGGAAGCAGTCCCACCATGACCAATGACATTAAGTCCAGTCTGTAACTAACTATTCACCCAGACTGAATGCTGTTTGCTAACCTTTACATGTAGGGATTTTAAAAAAATCATTTTTATAGAAATAGTCATTTGCACTTAAAATAGAGTTTTGGAAAATGACCTGTACAACTCCAGTGATGAGAAGAGTAAATGTAAGCACAAACTGAAATCAAAAAATTATAATTTTTCTTAAAACCAAGAGGGACGTTTCGTGAAGAATCTGGCCCAGAAAGGTAAACTGACTTGCACAGGGATACACACCATGTTAGTGACATAGCTGCTGTTCTGAATTAGTCTGGGGTGCTTTCCAGAACACCACCCCATCATTTTACTTGTACCCACTGCACAGTGGAGTTGCATGCTCTTGGATAAGCTGTTAACATCTCCGTGCCCTTTGTTATCTATAAACAAAGGTCATTCACTTAGGTGAGTTAGGGGAGGTCCAGGTCTGTCAAGCTCTCGAGTTCTCTGACTCTTTGATTCTATATTTGGAAATGTGCTTTTTCCCCTTTTCCAGTAAAGAGAGATTAATATATACTTTAAGCCACAATTTCCTGAACACATTATTTCTTTTCTTAAGGAAAAATCTGTGCTGGAGGAAATAGATGTGATAGTGGCCAGCCTGCTGGACATCCTGCTGAGGACCATATTGGAGATCACCAGTCGACCACAGCCATCCGGCTCCACCATGCGTCTCCAGTTCCAGGATGTCACGGTAAGGCCGTAAAGCAAATGGCACACCAAACAGCATAGTTGTGCTTGTTAAAGCCTCAGTTGCTTTGAGGGTGGGTTGCTGTTTATAAGCAGCATATAAGATATTTTTAATATAAGATACTTTTAATTACAGAAAGGCCAAATTGGCGCAGTTTATTTTCACTTTGCCCAATTTAAGTTAACCTGGTTCTAAATCCCCAGTCTTCTTGATAACTTTTCATTCTTTTTTTTCATCCATCGAATTGCTTGGGGAAGTGAGAATAGTGAAATAGAGCAATAGCAGCTGGGGGTCCTGAGTTCTGATTCTGAATTTTTCACTATGACTAGTAAGAATCTTAATTTGGGGTGGGGTGAGGGGGGCTCAGTTTCCTCAGCTATGAATTGAGAAAGTTTGACTTGGTAACTTCTAAGATGTCTTCAAGCTCCACTATTATGAATCTAATATAACATGATTTATAAGAAATATTAAGACATAATTTGTGTGATAGTTCATTTGTGTATATATTTATACGTGTGTGTGGAGAGCGAGAGAGAGAGATACGTAGATGGATGGATTGGTACATAAATTGATTTCTATTTAAAACTCACATTCAATTGATCAAACATTTGTTTTTTTTAGGTCTGATTAAGAACATTCTTCCAAATACCATTTGCAAAAATGGCAGTAGATGCTATAGTTTTCACATATAGATTATTTACAAAAATGTCAGCCTTTTCCCATTATTTTTACAAATTGTGCATTAGAGAACCCCTGTCTTAAGAATGTTTGCCTAGCCCCTGATGAAAATAATTTTTGTTTTTACTTAAAAAAATAAAAAGTCCACCCTGGCTCTCCTGCCAGAGTTGAATGCTTAAGGATGGCCATCTTGCATTGAATTTTATTTTCTCTGCTTTCAGAGCTAAGATTTACCTGATTCCTTCTGCCAAGCCCTGGGTTTGGAAGTAAAGTTAAATTCTTTCTTTTAACAAACTAAGGTTAAAGAGAGTATGAAAAAACTTTCTAAAATGTGTAATAGCTGTACTGCCTCATTAAAAGAAAAGAAGAGCAAGCAGTTAATTTCTCATGGTCAGATGGAATTTCATGTGTAAAATGCTGCCTACCTCATAGGGTTGGCTTTGTGTATTTAGCTATTATTTGGTTCATAGTAAATGCTCAAAACGTCGTTTTTTCCTGAAAACCACTGGAGTTCATTATGGGTTTGAAAGTTTGGGGGGTTTTGTTTTGAATTTTTTTGTTCTGTCTTTTCATGTTTTTCTGAACTTTTTATTTTGCAATAATTGTAGAGTCACGTGCAGTTGTGAAAAATAACATAGATATTCCATGTGCCTTTTCTCCAGTCTCCCCAATGGTAACCTCTTATCGAACTATAGAACAGTATCACAACTAGGCTATTGATATTAATGTAATCAAGATGCAGAATATTTCCATCACCCCAGGAATCCCCCATCTTGCCCTTTTACAGCCAAACTCACTTCCCTCCCATCTTCACCTCCTTCTTAAGCCTGACAACCACAAAATCTATTCTCCATTTCTATAATTTTGTCATTTTAAGAATGTTGTATTTGAGTCACTTCACTGTACGGCAGAGATTGGCACAACAATGTAAATCAACTCTACTTCGATTAAAAAAATTTAAAAAAATATTGTACGTGGGCTTCCCTGGTGGCACAGTGGTTGAGAATCTGCCTGCTAATGCAGGAGACACGGGTTCGAGCCCTGGTCTGGGAGGATCCCTCATGCCGCAGAGCGACTAGGCCTGTGAGCCACAACTACTGAGCCTGCGCGTCTGGAGCCTGTGCTCCGCAACAAGAGAGGCCACGATAGTGAGAGGCCCGTGCACCGCGATAAAGAGTGGCCCCCGTTTGCAACAACAAAGCAAGCCCTCGCACAAAAACAAAGACCCAGCACAGCAAAAATTAATTAATTAATTAATAAAACTCCTACCCCCAACATCTTCTTTAAAAAAAAAAAAATGTTGTACAAATAGAATCATACAGTATATAACCTTTTGTGATTGGCTTTTTTTTTTTTTTCTTAAGTCAGTGTAATCCTCTAGAGATTCATCCAGGTCATTGTGTGTGTGTGTATCTATATATAATTTGTTCCTTCCACTTAGTCAGTAGTTTTCATGGTATGGTTGTACCACAGTGTGTTTAACTATCCCCATTGAAGGCCATCTTGGTTGTTTCCAGAATTTGGCTCTTACTAACAAAGCTACTATAAACATTTGTGTGCAAGTTTTTATCTAACCATAAATCTTCATTTCTCCAGGTTAAATACTCCCAAGAGTATGACTGCTGAATTGTATGGTTGTTGCATATTTAGTTTTGTAATAAATGGCCTAACTGTTTTCCCTAGTGGGTGTATCACTTTACATTCTCATATACACAGTGTATGATGAATGATCCATTTCTCAACACCATAGTCAGCACTTGGTGTTTTCACTTTGAAGAGTGGAGAGGGGATGGGGGCGTTCTGATAGGTAGGTAGTGACATCTTATCATGATTTTGATTTGCATTTCCCTAATGGCTGATGATGCTGAACATCTTTCACATATTTGCCATCTATACATCCCCTTCAGTGGGATGTCTTTTTATGTCATTTTACCATTTTCTAATTGGATTGCTTTTTACTCTTGAGTTTTGAGAGTTCTTTATATATTCTAGATCCTTGTCCTTCATTGAATATGTGTTTACAAATATTTTCTCCCACTCTGTAGCTTGTTTTTTTCATCCTTTTAACAGGTCTTTTGTAGAGCAAAAATTTTCATTTCAATGAAGCCCAATTTATCAATTTTTCCTTTTACAGATCATGCTTTTGATGTCAAGCTGAAGAACTCTTTTTGTCTAGCCCTGTATCGTGAAGGCTGTCTCCTAGTTCTTCTTTCCTAAAAAGTGTTAGAGTTTTCTATATTACATTTAAGTCCATGAACCATTTTAAGTTGATGTTTGTATTATGTCAGATAATTTTAACATCTCTATCACCTCAGTGTTGACATCTCTTGTCTTTTTTCATTCAATTTTATATCTTGATTTTGGGTGTGATGAGTGATTTTCAATTGAAATCTGGACATTTTTGTATTATAAGACTCTAGATCTTATTTATACCTGTCTCAGGTGGCTTTATGTCACGTGACTTGGCAGGGTAAGGGGTTGGGTGCCAATTCATTATGGCCAGATAGAGGTAGAAGTCCAGGTTCCTCGCATTGTCTTCACTGACACAGGCCAGTTGTCATGAAAGTCCCTGCTCCCTATCTTGCTGTCCGCTCTGGAGAGAGATGTTGGGTGCCTCATCACAGCGTTGTGAGGATGGAAGTCCTGGCTCCCCATTTGGCTTTTGCAGGTGTGAGAAAGGCCAAAGTGTTTTGCAGAATTCAGCTGCAGTAGAGCAATGACTGCTAAAAGTTGTTTCTTCTTAAACTGCCCATTTCCTGATCCTTTGGCCCAAGAGAATAGGCTTTTGGGGGGGATTTTCTTTGCAGTAGTTGGTGTTTCAAGACGGCCAGCTTCTTCGGCTCCAGGGGTGGGATATATAAGGCAAAAAGAAAACCGAGAGAGCTCAGCACTATGTCCTTCCTTGGGTCCAGGGTCTCTAGCCAGTCTTTTCTTTCCACCTTCCAGAGTCGTCTTTTGTTTGTTTTATATATAATGGAGGGGTTTTAGTTGTACTTGGCAGGAGGAATTGGGAAAAACATATATACTCCACCTTCCCAAAAGCAGAAGAAAGGCTCCTTCATTTTGGTTTTGATGGTAACATTTCAACTGCTTCCTGGCAATACAGCTCGAACACAATTCTAAAATTATAATGGCAGAGCAAACAAAATCATAGGAAATGCTCCATGTGGTCAGAGACTGCCCGAGGTCAAAAACTTTTTCAAACTGCTTTGTATCCATAGGCAGGGTTGAAAGTACCAAATTTCTCTGGGACATGCATGGCCTGTAGGGCTTCAGAGTGTAATAATCAGTGCAAATTAAGAGGCTTGAGAAGGCAATGCATGAAGCTCGTGGATGGATTTGGGCAGGCAGTTTCATCGTCCGGCGTGCTACAATTTTAGGAAAATCACGTAAAGGGAAACCTTCCCCCACGTAGCTATGTTGTGCCCCTTGCTGTGTGAAAAACCAAGCTCACTCTAGGTATGTGGGATGAAGTTTGCGAGAAAACATGCGCTTAAATTATTTGGCACCTTAGTTTTATGCTTTAAGGCTCTTCTTTTTGAGTCCTCAGGCAGACCTGGTTTGAATCCTACTCTTCCCTTTGATTAACTACGCATGCTCTTGGGCAAGTTACCTAGTATCTTTAGCCTCTGTTTCTTTGCCTTTAAAATAGAGAAAAAAATTGTACTTATTTCAAAGTTAGTGTGAGGGTTTCATCAAATCTGTAAAAGTGTTTAAACAATATATCAGTACATTTTAGCCGTTAGTAATTGTGGTAGCAACTGTGGTCCGTAATATTATTATTATTATTACAGAAGTAATACCTGTATTACAGGTATACAGGTATACAATAACAACACCACTTATTACTTCTGTAATAATAATAATATTATTATTATTACAGAAGTAATAAGTGGTGGTGTTGTTATTGTTACGGAATTAACCAAAATCAATTACATACTTACAGGTATAGAAAAGAAAGGTGGCTTTAATCAGAATGCCGGCAATCTGGGGAGATGGTGGACTCAGCATCCCTCAAAAACCACCTCTGAAGATTCTGCTCAGCCATGAAAGGGTTTAAAGGGAAACAGGGTAGTAATCTCAGTTCATCATTGAGATGCGGGTCACAGTCATTGCCATCCCCAATGTGTGCAGGCTTGTCAACTCCCTTGTGATCTTCCTCTGGATGTTATCTTGTTCATACAGTTTGGTCACACATTCTGTTCGGGAGATTACTGAAGGGAAAGCTAGGGAAGAGATCTGGTCATCTGTTAATTACTTATTCTTCATTTCTACTTCTTTGATGTACGGAAAGAACTGACAAGTTAGGCAAGGTATTGTGTGATTAAAAGATTTGAAATGTGTGCTTGGGCTGGAGATGAGTAGAGCATGGAGGTCCCTGGTTTAAAAGTTAGTTACAGTATAGCTTTGCTAAAGTGACAAGAAAAGGGGCTTCCTGCTCTTATAGCAAACAGGGCAGTTTCCTGTAAAGAGCGCTTACATTGTAATGAATTCTATGGTGAGAAATATGTTCTGGTCATTGACAAGGTCATTTCTCTGGGCACTGAAGACCTGTCTAATTTCTTCATCATTTTCTCTTATTTAGAGAACAGGCTTTCTGAATAGGGAGTCTTTACATGGCAGTCCTACACTGAGCACCCTTCAGTCTTTACAGAAAAGGTGCCCACAATAAGCAGACATAATGTAGGTAAAAGTTGGTCCCACAGTGTGTCATGGTGAAGTGTTTCAGCTCTCTCTGAGTACCACGGCTGTCAGCCTGCCTCCCAGTAACACCAACAGGACGATCGGCTTCCACTATTGTCATAATTCCAGGTAATAGTAGCCTTAGTTTTACTATCTAAAAGGATTGTACTTTTTGTTCTTCTACCAACTGCTCTTTTAGGTTTAAAATACTCTCTCTGGCTGGAAAAAAAAAAAAAAAGGCAGCACCATTGTAATCGGTTCCTTTCAAACGTCTAATTGTATGTGGAAGCAGATTTTATAAAGAGGCATACATGGCTGTTTGTTCACACCCTCAAACTAATTGGACTCCAGAGTTCCTTACAAGTGATAAATGCTTCTTTTCTTAGCACATAATTCTGTTCAGCACCATTTACAGTGCAGGTGACCCAGTTCAGCAGGAGCCACGTCTAAGATATACTCCGCATTTGTTGAAAGTTTTTGCGCACCATGGGCTGTGGTTGGGGGAAGGAGAAGAAGGCAGGAGAATTCTGTGAGATGTTTCTAAATTGTGGGTATGTATAATAGAAGGTTTCTTGAAGACTGTTGTAGCTGTCTAATAATTTTATTCACAGTTATTGGTGGAAATGCCCAGTATGCTCAATCTAGTTGTTAAATGGATGCAAGCCACTATAGCATAGAGTTCTTTCTGACGGTGATTTGTACATAAAAAAGTTCCAACACTAAAATGAAGTGAATCTTGGCCAACAGTGTTTTTTTATTTATTCTTTTTAATAAATTGTGAGTCTAGGGTTTTCATGTAGACACTTAAAAATCTCTTAGAAACAAAGTTACATTACGGGTAAAAAATACTGGACGTCCAGGCCTCTTAACAGGGTTAAATGTGCTTGGAGTTCCTAAATTGATGAAGTGAATAAATAAAATGACATTGTACAGTAAATATTGGGATTGACAACATGTCTTAATTGTGCCAAGATTAGATATCGGGATGACAAGTTGTTTGCATTGGGCCTAAACCAGATGTGACAGATATAAATAGGTAATGATATGGATTCAAAGAGGTATTCTCCTAGGTATGGTGACTGTAAAGATTTAATGAAAGTCTATTCACTTTTGAATAATTTTTATTATTGCTAAAATTATTAAAAATAATGTCATTTAAGATATTTCACAGAATGTATGTTGAAATAAATAAGAATATTGATCTAGTAGCTGCATTGGAGACAGTGTAGATAGGATGTAGAAAAACTAAGAGATGAAACATTGAATGCATTTCTACCAACTAGATTTACATTTTCACGTCAAGACATAAGAGAGGCTAAAAGGTACAGACATTGGTTATTAACAGACAGATTCTTATATATCTATTTGTATTTGAAATATAACCCCCAAGCTCAGTTATATTTCCTCAATAAAATAAATCAGTCTCTGAGCAGCAGGAAGAAGAGCCAGAGGTACCTAGGTTAACACCCCAGCTTCACCATTTTCTGACTGTGGAACGTGGGATAAATATTTATTAACTTTAACAGATCTCACTGTAACGTTAAGTTAATAGTGTCCACCCAACAAGGCTCTAGTGAGGGATAAACTTGATAATATAATCAAAATACAGCAACATACACATAGTTCCATAAATGATAATATTGTCATAATGTCTTTTTTTTTAAAGTTTAGAGATATAATTGACATGCAAAATATTGCATGTGTTTAAAGTCTACAGTTTGATAAAATTTTGACATAATATATATACCTGTGAACCTTCATCACTATCCAGATAATGAACATGTCTATTACTCTCGCAAGTTTCTTTGTGCTTGTTTGTATTCCCTCCCTCTTGCCCCTCTTCATTACCTCATCCCCAGGCAACCACTGACCTACTTTCTGTTACCATAGATAAGTTTGCATTTTCTAGATTTTTATATGAATGGAATCATACAGTATGTGGTTATTGTCATTGGTTTTTTGGGGGAATGGGGCAGGAGGAGGGCATTTTGACTTCTTCAGTATAATTATTTGAGTTTCATCAATGTTACTTTGTTTATCAGTAGTTCATTTCTTTTTAATGCTGAATATTTTATTATATGGTTATGCTATAATTTGTTTATTCATTCACCTGTTCGTGGGCGTTTGGATTGTTTCTGGTTTGGGCTTTCTGTTCTATTTATCTATTTTTCTGTTTGGACATCAGTAACACAGTATCCTGATTACCTTAGCGTTATAGTTTAGTTTCAAAGTCAGGTAGTCTAAGACCTTTAACTTTGTTCTTTTTCATAGTTGTTTTCATTATTCCAGGTCCTTTGCACTTCCATATGAATTTTAAAATCAGCTTGTCACTTTCTGCCCCCCAAAATACCTGCTATGATATGGAGTGGGATTGCATTGAATTTATATATCAATTTGGAGTGAGTTAACATCTTAACAATATTGAATCGCCCAGTCTATGAACATAGTATATCTCTCTATTTATTTAGGTCATCTTTAATTGCTCTCATCAAGGTTTTGTAGCTTTCAGCAGATCTTACATATATTCTGTCATATATATCACTAAGTAGTTCATATTTTAATGGTATTATAAATTATATTATTTTAAATTTCAATTTCTAATTGTTCATTTTCATTATGCAGAAAATTGATTTTTGTACACTGAACTTGTATTCTTAAACATTGAGTAACTCACTTAAGTAGTTCTAGTAGCTCATTGTAGATTCTGTAGCATTTTCTTTGTACACAAATATGTTGTCTGTGAATAAAGACAGCTTTTTTAAAATCCCTTTCCAATCTGTATTTCTTTATTTCTTGTTCTTGCTTTATTGCACTTACTAGAACCTTCACTGTAATGTTGAGTAGAAGTGGTGAACTGTTTGAGTTTGGGGATGTCTGAAAAGTCTTTATTTTGTCTTTGTTTTTGAAAAATTTTACTGGGTAACAAATTCTTGGTTGACAGTTGTTTTCTTTCAGTACTCTAAAGATGTTGCTCCACTGTTTTCTAGCTTGTATTGTTTCTAGTGAGAAATCTCTCATCTTTATCTTTAGTTTGTATTGTTTCCAGTGAGAAATCTCTCATCCTTATCTTTCTTCCTCTGGATATAATGTGTCTTTTTTTCCTCTCACTGGTGTTAAGATTTTCTCTTTATCACTGGCTATCAGCAATTTTACTATGTTGTGCTTTGGTGTAATTTTTTTCATGCTTTGTATGCTTAGGGTTTGTTGAAATTCTTTGATACATAGGTTTATGCTTTTCAAAGAATCTGAAATTTTTCCCCCTTATTTCTTCAACTACTTTTTCTGACCCCTTCTCCTTGAGGTCTGCAATTACGTATATATTTTGCTACTTGAAGTTGTCCTAGAGTTCACTGTGCTTTTTTCTTCTCTTTTAGTTGTTTTTTTTCCCTCTGTTTCATTTTGGAGGATATCTACTACGCTGTCTTCTTCTATATTGTCTGTTGACTGAAAAAAAATGCACAACCTAAAAGTTGAGAATTATGTTTTATTCAGCGGACTTACTGAGGAGTATAGCCCCAGATGGCAGCCTCTCAGATAGTTCTGAGGGACTGTCCCAAAGAGGTAAGGGAGGAACCAGGATATATAGGAGTTTTTACTGAAAAAAAAAAAAAAATGTAGTCGAACATCAAAAGATTATTTCTAAATACAAAAAATAGACATCTCAAGTAAACGATTTTAGTGCTTTTTTATGTATGAGAAGATTCAAGAGTCTGGGCTTATTGAAATTATTCCTTTGATGTGCATCTTAACTATCTAGGACCAGTATCCTGTTTTCTCCATCCTGAATTCCCCTCAGGGTGCACCATCAGGGGTGGCTGTAGTAGATGATGACTCAACAGCCTTTGTATACTGAAACAGCAGGTGACATTCCTTGTCCACAGTCTAATCTGCCATTAGTCCCATTCAGTGAATTTTCATCTCATACATGACAATCTTCATCTCTAGAAGTTTAATTTGGTTCCTTTTGAAATCTTACATGTCTCTAATTAACATGTTCAGTCTTTCCTCAAGCTTCCTGAATATATAGAATACAGTAATTAAAAACGATTTTAATGTCCTTGACTGCTAATTCTATTATGTGTGTCGTTTCTGGTCTGTTTCTATTGATTGGTTATTTTCTCTTCTCATTTGTTTCATCATGTTTTTTCCTATTTCTGTGTAAGCCTAGTAATTTTTTATTGAACGCCAGACATTGTAAATTTTACCTTGTTGGGAGGTGAATTTTTTTTTAATTCCAAAAAATATCTTTGACCTTTGCTGTGGAATGAGGATGGCAGTTTCTTGGGGACTGTTAGATTGTTTCAGGTCTTGCTTTTGAACTTTTTTAGGTAGGATCAGAGCAGCATTTATTCTAGGAGTAATTTTTCCCCACTACTGAGGAAACGAGTACTTTTAGTACTCTAACTGATGCCCTGATGCCCTATTAATAGTGAGGATTTTTCAGTCTGACTGGTGAGAATAAACACTATTCTCAGTCATATATGAGCACCAATCGTGTATGAGCTCCCAGTCCTTTCAAGTAGTTTCTTCCTAGCCTTGGGTTGTTTCTTCATACACATACACTAAAATATTCATGATTGTGCCCTTAAATTTTCTATTTCTTGTGTTAAGTATCAAGGGTTCCTTTGTGCAGTAACAAAGTAATATGTAGAGCTTAGAGGGTATTTCTGCCAGCCCATACTGATTAGTTCTTAAATATTTGCCCTAAAAGGTATGTAGGGATAATTACTTGTCATATCTGTGTGTTGCAGATGATTATCCACATGCAAGGAGCCAGCTTGCATCTCTGGTTACCCTGACATGGCCATTAAGTAGCATCCTCAGGCCTCCCATGGCCTTGGTGGGGATACGTTTGACTGTCCTGACTTAGCTGCCTCTCTTGGTAAATCCGATTACTCAGGGCTTTTAGTCTCAGATTTTACATGTGAGCCTATAATCTTTTTCCGTGTAAACTCAAAGAAACCAATTCCCAATTAAACTGAATTTCTCTAAATCCACAGTCAATTACCACTGATTACTTCTCCTGTTGTGCTTGTATTGTTTTAAATGTAACTAAAAGTAGATAAATTCTTTGCTGAGCAAAAAAGTTTGCATTTGAAAACATAATATTTTAAGTTAGAAATGCATCAGGAAATGCAAGTGATAGCAATTTTATGTCTTCAAATCTATGGATGCTATATATATATTTTGTTTTTCATTATTAATTTTTAAGATTTGGACTTTGTAGGAGTCAATCACGTAGCACCCAAGCACAAAAGGATCACAGTTAACTTAAACTGTTCTTAGACTTGTGATTGCCAAGGGGGAGGGGAGATGGGGGAGGGGTGGGTTGGGAGTTTGGGGTTAGCAGATGCAAACTAGTTTATACAGGATGGATAAACAAGGTCCTACCGTGTAGCACAGAGAACTATATTCAATATCCTATGATAAACCATAATGGAAAAGAATAAGAAAAAGTGTATATATATGTTCTGTATTACAGAATCATTTTACTGTACAGCAGAAATTAGCACAACATTGTAAATCAACTAGACTTTAATAAAATAAATTTTAAAAAATAATTAAACTGTTCTTAAAAGGAGATTGAAACAAACATTATGCAATGTATGGCTTTTTTGACACCCAACAAGTCAGCAGGTGAACACTGATGAGCTGGAGAAGGTCATGTGAATTAAAAAATGGAGCATGAAGGTACAGGAAGAGCTTTGGAGTAGAAAACCCCAGGAATAACTGCAGCTCTGCCAGTGTCTAGCTGTGTGACTTTGGGCAAGTCTTTTAGCCCACCAAACCTACATTTTACTTTCTTTAAATTAGCATTCCCTGTGTTGTACAGCAGAAATTAACACAATGTTGTAAATCAGCTATACTTCAATAAAAAAAAATTCATATTATACCCCCTACCTTATAACACTGATATGAGGCTCAAACAGTATAATGAACGAAGACATAGTAAATGCTTAATAAATGGTCAGGAGCCTCAGTACCTTATCTTCTTTAAGTGTGTGGAGTTACTTCCCTACTGAAAAGCTTCCACCCAAGTTAAAAAAAAATCCACTCTAAATTTTATTTTTTCATTATTTATTTATTTTTGGCTGCGTTGGGTCTTTGTTGCTGTGTGCGGGCTTTCTCTAGTTGTGGTGAGCGGGGGCTACTCTTCATTGTGGTGCGCGGGCTTCTCATTGCGGTGGCTTCTCTTGTTGCAGAGCATGGGCTCTAGGCGCACGGGCTCAGTAGTTTTGGCACGCGGGTTTCCGTAGTTGTGACACATGGGCTCAGTAGTTGTGGCTTGCAGGCTCTAGAGTGCAGGCTCAGTAGTTGTGGCACACGGGCTTAGTTGCTCCACGGCATGTGGGCTCGTCCTGGACCAGGGATTGAACCTGTGTCCCCTGCATTGGCAGGCGGATTCTTAACCACTATGCCACCAGGGAAGTCCCCACTCTAAATTTTAAAATGCATGTGTACCAAGTAAATGGTAATCATTACAGGGAGAAATTTTACTGTAATATTATGGTTAATTTAGATTAAGACAACATCATAGGGTAAATTTGGATCATAGTGGGTTTTCTTTTCAAGTGTTCTATTTGAGATCAGTTGAAGGTAAGTTACTGATTTTTTTTTATGTACTTACTAAAAAACACGCTTCCTTTTTTTTCTCTTAGGGGGAGTTTGTTGCTTGTCTCTTGTCCCTGTTACGGCAAATGACAGATAGACATTATCAACAGCTTCTTGATAGTTTCAATACGAAAGAAGAACTAAGGGTAAGTGGCATTTTTTAAAGTGTCTAATATATCTTTTTAGTTTCTCTTGTTCTTATTCATCATCATTCAGATGGGTTTTTGACACTTGCTTTACCTGATTCCATTAAATTCTGTTTTTTATCAGATTTCTGCACAGATTTGCTCTTCTGTCTTGATTCTTTAAAATTTCTGTACTCAAGCTAAGCAATTAATTCTTATTTTGGAGAAGCATATAGGATTTGAAATGCCTGCCATCAAAGTCCAGTAACCTAGAAACAGAATAACAGAACGAATGAGACAAAAGCAAATAGACTGAGTCTAGTTACGTGGACTTAGAAATATTGCCTTAATAGCAGATAAGGGAGTATGTATTACAATATTAGCTGATTTCATCCCTCTAAAAACACAGTGAGAAGTTCTGGCTACAACATTCTGACTAGGGAGGCAGAGCTGTATTTGCCATTCTCTGTGGGCTTTGGTCTAATCAATATGCTGTGCTACTCTGACAGTGACATTAAATGGAAGATATTGATGCTGGGTTTGTAAAAATCCAATCCTTGCTAAGATTTAGGTGACTTTAACACTTCCTTCATGGTGTTCACTAAAACCTTAGAAGCTGATCGTCCTCAGTCACAGGAATGACCTATCTTCTGTCCGTATTTACTTTTATTTCTCTTCCATCGCTTCAGTTTCTAGACAGCTTCATACATAAACATCAAAATGGAAGGGTCACTTAAGTACTCTTTCTCGGATGGGACTTGAACCCAGCCAAAACTCAGATTGGGACTCGAACCCACGGTCTGGGACTTGAACCCAAGTCACCCGCAGATTGGGACTTAAACGCACCGTCTCTGACCTAGGAGGGGACTTGAACCCACTGTCTTTTTTTTTTTTTTAACAACTTTATTGGAGTATAATTGCCTTACAATGGTGTGTTAGTTTCTGCTGTATAACAAAGTGAATTACTTATACATATACATACATCCCCATATCTCCTCCTCTTCCATCTCCCTCCCACCCTCCCTATCCCACCCCTCTAGGTGGTCACAAAGCACCCAGCTGATCTCCCTGTGCTATGCGGCTGCTTCCCACTAGCTATCTATTTTACATTTGAACCCACTGTCTTTTAATTGAAACTACTCACCTGGTATCAAGACTTACTGAAGCTCAGGTTCTTTTGTCTCAGAAGAGAAAGAAGTCAGCATGAGGCAAAGCTATAGGCCAAGAGTGAGTTTATTAGCATAGGATGCTTGTGAGAGATAGAAGCTGGCCAGCAAGGGAGCATGGCCCCAAGAACAAAGAGGGCTACACTTTTATAATCAAAGAAAAAGTGGGGAGGGGAGAAGACGACCTTCTTCCTCATTTTTGGGTAGATGTCAAGGCTTACATCATTAGTTCCTCCTTTGACCCTCTATGGTCTAACCGGGACTGTCATGGCACTATTTAAATCATATGTGTATTAGCAAAAGGGTATTAACATATACTTAAACATGTTAGTTCATCTCATATCTTGGTATAATGTCCCCCTTCACCTGGTTTCTTTCCCCTTTCACCTATATTCCTGTCTTGGCTACATGCAGAATGCTACTCATCAAGGACCATTAATTCCCTGACTTCGTGTAACATGATTCAGATCCCATACCTACTGTCTTGTGTTTTAACTATCAGGACTTGTGGCTTGAGTGTGCCTGGCCCTTGAATGCACCTGCTCTTCCTAAAAGGTAGTATAGATTGTTGCTAGGTTACTGGATTATTTTGTTGAGTGGTCATTAGCTTACAACAGTCTCCCAGACTTCCTTAAAATTCCCTTCCCTAGTGGGATTGCTAAACAAACTATTTAATTATCCTACTCTTTCCCTATCACTTGGGAATGGAGAATTATAAGACAGTGGTTATAGGCACAGTGTAACGTTTGCATGATTACAAGCCTTCATAGTGCCTTAGAGGAAGATTTCTAGATTTTTTTCAATATAGATAACGCATAGGGATCCCTTATCTTTGACTTTTAACTGTTGTATCATCTCAGAAGAATCTTTCAGTTACCTTGGATCAGTTGACAAGCTGAGTCATATGAAACAAAGAATAGGTTTGGGCAGATGTAATCTATCTGATAGTTGATTGGCATGTGCCCAAGCCTGAAAATATCGTGTTTTTCATGCTTATATTTAATCTTGAGTTTAGAATTAAAAATGGATAAAGATCTTAGAACTTACCCACTTACATACAGAAACCCATATGGTTAAAAAGGAAAATAATCGTGCAGTTATTAATTTTCATCACAAGTTGAATATTTAACACAGCTGAGGAACCACTAGGTTTTACTCAAGAAGTCTATGACTTCGTATTTCAAAATTTCTCATAGGAAAAATTACATATTTTCACAGGTCCTGGGAATGAGAAAAAAATAGTAGAAAAGCATAAGTTGAAAAACATGATTTGTTTAATCTAGGTATTGAGTTTTATGCTTTAATAGTCATATTAACAATAATAAAGCAAATGAAAGTAATGAATAAAGTGTTTTATGTGGCTTTCCCTCATTTCAGTCAGCCACACACCTTTTCAAGGGACACATGTTTCCCACTTCAAAGTAGCCGGGCCTAAAAAAAAATAAGAAAAAAACCTGGACCTTCAGGCCAAGGAAATTTTTTTAACAATATTAATTACTCTATCTGTCCTTCAGATTGAGCAATTCCGACATACCAAGTTCTACCAGCATTATTATGTAACCAGAAACAAAAAGGCCAGTTCCTATAGGGGGAAGAGTCAAACTGGTAATGGGCAGTAACATAGGCAAATGAGAGTGGTGAAGACACAGAGTAAGCACACAGTGCTTTGGAGCATCTAGGCATTTCTGCCAGCCCCAACTCAAGGCTAGAGGAAAACTCCCCAAGGGAGGTCTCAGCTGAGAGCTGGGTGGGAGTGTGCTGTCCATCTTTGGCTGAGACATTCAGATCTCTCAACTAAAACATCACCTGAATATCCTAACTGACATACCACAGCTGCCATTCCACCTTAATAACGGTTATTAGAATCTGGAATATTTTTGTTTATTTGTTCGCGTGTATCCCCAACTCCTAGCTACTAGGTTATAAACTTCTTGATGTCTGAAACGATGGCTGGTTCACTGCTGTATCCTCAGATTCCAGAACTTGCCTAGCATGCTGTAGGCATTCAGGCAACATTCGTAGATTGATAGACCGACTATACAGTGTGAGGAAGAGAGATGTAAGACATAAGGCTCTGTGAATGTGCATAGACTTTATTTTGAGGACATTGGAAAACTGTGGAGGGTTTTAAGAAGGGACAGACGTGATCACATTTGTGTTAAGAAAGACCTATCTGGTTGCGCTATTGAATTATCGAATGTTTGGTGAACTTGAGCATTTTCAATGCATTGGTGAGGGTAGAAGCCAAGATGTCATGGACTGAGGAATTAAAAAAAAAAAAAAGAAAAAGATATAGTGGATGTAGACAGTGTTGCAAGAAGAGGAGCATAAGGTGTCTACTGAAGGAGAACTTGGGATGTCAGAGGAATATTTATCATGGAGGAGACTTAAACATATTTAAATAAAAATGATCAGAGCTGGTGGAGAGGGAGATATTGAAGATAAAAGAGGTCCTAACTCACAGGGGGAGGTCTCTAAGAAAGCAGCAGGAGGGACCTAATTAGCCTTGACTGGGAGGAAGGACACCTTCCCCAGTGTAAGAATGGAAGGAGGATAACTGGAGTGAAGGCAGACTGGAGGGCATTTATTTTACTAAAGGCTAATTAGTCAGCTGGTTTTAATCTGTATTTTAAAAGTTCAGATACCACCTTTTAACAAGTGAAGTTTTCCTGTTCTCAATTTTCTTCAAAGTCAAGTATCCGTATTTATGCTACTGAAATCTATGTTACAAGATTTTCTAAAGATGATAGCACTGATCTCTAGTCCCTTGTCTGAAGTCCTTCTACCAAATGTATTTCAGAAATCAGAATTTTTGAGATTTCAGAAAGATAATATGGCACATATACTGTATAGTATCATATAGCACCTCCAGTAGAATTGGGGGTAGCAACTACAGCTGAGCCTTGAACTATGTGTAGTTGAAAATCCACACATAGCCCAGCGTCAGCCCTCTGTACACGTGGTTCCTCTCTATCCATGTTTCCTCCACATCCATGGCTCTGCATCCACGGATTCAACCAACTGCAGATTGTGTAGTACTATAGCATTTACTATTGAAAAACATCTTTGTATAAGTGAACCTGCACAGTCCAAACCCATGTTGCTCAAGGGTCAACTGTATTATCAAACATCTCAGTATTTCTGCAGCCAAATAAAATATTCGCTCTAGTTGGGATAAATAAAGACTATGAGTAGTTTGGGTAAGGTTTTGCTGCCAAATGTATTATAAAACCAAAAATCTTAGAGGACTGTGGGATTTGGGTATTGTGGTAAAGGAACTGACGACCTCAAACAGCAAACATTTATATAGAACTTAGTACACGTAAGGTACTGTTCTAAGAGGCTGATTAATATTAACTCATTTAATCCTGAAAAGAACCCCATGAGGTAAGCACTATTATTATTTTATTATGTCAGTTGCTTGACTCAGTAAACATTTGTTGAGCACCTTGGCTAGATGTTGGGAATATCAAGACTAATAAAACGATCTCTGTTAATGCCTTAATGTTATCGGGACATCTAAATCATAAGTTGTAAATGAGTGTGATATGTATAAGCAACAAGAGTGATAATGGCTAACGGTTACGTAGTACCTCCCCAGCCCCACTCCCTCAGCCATGAGGCAGATGCAGCGCTAAACTCTTTTCTTGCAGCGTCTCATTTCACTACCCCCTGCGATGAAGACTGATACTATCATCATTCCCAAGTAATTGCGAGGGCTAGGAATTCTATTAACGTCTCAGTTCTTTGCTCAGGCAGCTAAACTCAGCTTTTGCCTACACTTCAGTAAACTTCCCTAAACGAAGATCTTTGCTATCAAATTGTATAACATTTCCTTCGTCAGCTCTTTAAAAGTAATGAGGTAGTTCTGTTCATGAAGTGAGGACGTCTAAAAAGGCTAAATTGGCAGAGGGAGAGTTTGGGATTGGGGGGGAGGATTTTTTGTATCTACATTTAGGTTAGAAACTGAGTAAATAAGGGAATGATCAGTAAGGAAAGGTACAACTTAATAGAGTGATATTAAAGAAAAATGATAACTGTTATTGGGATTAGACACTAAAAATCCCACATAACCCTATTGGTTTAAAGTAATAAAGCGTATGTCCTCTTTTCCTCCACGCACATGATTCTGTTCCCCAGAGATAGTTGCTGTTAACACATAGGGGTGTATCCTCATAGACTATTTTCTATGCTGTATCCTCACGCGCATTTTTTAATGGAATCATACTGTTCATACTGGTTGCACGTCTTTTCACACAGTAATATACCATGGACATTATATAGCCCAGTACATTATTCATTCTTCTGAATCTCATTATATGATGATCCATAATTATTTCCCTTTTAGTGGGCATTCAGGATGTTTCTGATTTTTGCCATTAGAAAGGATCCTGTGGTGTACATCTTGATACATATATCTCTATGGATTTGTGCCCTTATTGCTGTAGCATGAATTTCTGGAAGTAGAACTGTTGGATCATGGGATATATACATTTTAATCTTAATTGATACTGACAAATTATATATTGAGATTTTCAAATTAATCTTATTTTGGTTCTTTATTCCTAGCATCACTGCTTTTTTTCTCTTCTTATCAATTCAAAGAGAGATTTGGCCTAGCATTTCCCCATGGGTCTCTAAATCAAAATGAAAGTTGAAAGTCTGTAATTCTCAAGTATCTGCTAAGCCTAGTGCAGTTTTAAACTTCATTCTTGCTTGGAGAACCTGGGTGTCTCCAGGGTTACCGTTGGAGTGGCTTTCAGCATTGTGAACAGTAGGCCATTTCTTCTCCTTGGTCCTCAAGTACTTGTGAGTCACAGCGTCACCTGAAGTGTGTAGGAGCGCGGACCTGAGCGCTGGTCCTCTGCATTGTTTCCTTCCTTCTCTAGAACATGCCATTATTTTAGAAGTGAACAAAAGCAAAAACTAAGCAGTGATTAGGGTTTTTTTTTCCTTCTTCTGTAGTCAGTAATGTTTTATTATACACCTACCTTCTACTGGGGCCATATCCCTGGCATTTTATGTATATAGAGAGCAGTAAGACTCCTGTTTTTTGTTGATTGTGACTTTTCATATAGAACTGTGGTGATCTTGCTCTAAGCCTGACAGTGTACGTGTTCTGGAAGTTTTGTACAGCATTATTATTACCTTTCATTGTCTCCCTTATACTGGCCCACTAGCTTTCAACAATCATATCTGATCAAGTCTCAAGCCAACTTTAAAACTCTGAGGACTTTACATTAACTGCAGGACAAAGTCCAGTCTTTTCATCAAGTCTTCCTTATCTTCAGTCTACCTTCCATCCTCATTGTCCTCCATCCCTTTCCAAATACCTTTCATTCCAGTCACTTAAGATTACTACGATTACTTGTATATTCCTAACAAACCATATAGATAATTTTTAATTCCTCTGGATCTTTTTTTTTTTTTTTGTCTACCTGAAATGCCTATTCCACCACACCTCACTTCCATTGCCTAATTTGTACCCCGTTAATCCCTTCCCTGATTTCAGCTCCTGCAGTAAAATCCGGCCCAGGTATCACTTTTTTTAAATGAAGCCTTCGTAGACTACAGTCCCCCTCTGTGACAGCATGTGCAACAATGCATGTTATTATTTGTTGTTTCCTTGTATTCTTGATGACTGTGGGCTCTCTGAGAGTAGGGGCTCTGTCTTTGTGTCCTAAGCACAGAGCCTGGAACATTAAATCTTTGTTGAATGAATCAACCGTCATAATAAATGTCTGCCTGCTTCAGAAGCCATCTTTTTCCATACAGTTATTTCAACTTATAGTCTTTATTTTATTACAGAAAAATAGTTCTGTAATAAATAGGATTGAGGATGATTTGAGAGTTATTTTTGCATGATGTACTTAAACAGTCAATTTTAAGGATATTAGTTTCAATGTGATAACGATGATTAACAGTCTTTAATTGAATTCAGACCTTGCATCAAGGGTGTTACACATTTGAAATTTGTGGCAAAATTTTAAAATAAGATTGACTATAGTCTAAGTCATAAGTAAAGGAAACGTGTATCTAGAAGGCTCTGTCCCATTCATTGCTCTTGACATAAGGAGACAGTGTCCCGGGCTGTCTACGTACTTCATGATGCTTTTTTCCCAAATCTCTTAACTCAAGTTTCATGATCTCAAAAGGCCTCCTTCTGTGCCTCCCCAGTTCTGTTTCATACACCTGATTTCTATCTGTGCTATTCTGATACTATAGTACATGTAAACACAAAACAATGTGTTATATATTGTAGTCAGAAAATCTTTGTAAAACCAGAATTTGATCCTCTTACATGTCTGCATAAAGCCCCTCAGTGTCTCCACATCGCCCTCAGGATAAATTTCCAAACTGCTTACCAGGGAAAAGGTATGAGATTTATTTACCTTGTATTTATTTATTTACCTTTGATTGGTCCCTATTTATCATTATCTTTCTATTTATCTATCCATCTTTTTTTTTTAATCTTTTTTTTTAAATTTTTGGCCATGCCGCAAGGCATATGGGATCTTAGTTCCCCACCCAGGTATCGAACCCCCGCCCCCTGCATTGGAATGCGTGAGTCTTAACCACTGGACGGCCAGGGAAGTCCCTATCCATCTTTTATTTATCCCTACTTACCTACCAGCCCCATTTTTTGCCACTCCCCTTTGCAGCCTGGGCAACCTCTGTCTTGAGTCTGAGGCTTGGAGGTGCCCTTCCCTCTGTGTGGAATACCTGGCCCTCAGATGTATCCTAGTTTGTACCACGTGCGTAAATAGATTAGCATTCGTCTCTCCCACAAAACTCTGAGCTCCAGGAAGGCAAAAGTCACATTCAACTAACTTAACTCTGGTGTGGCATGTTGCAGGCACTTCATAAATATTATTGCATGAATAAATGAAAGAGTATATTTTACCCCACTAGGTGTCCCCAGCATCTTACACAGTGCCCGGCACATATTAAAGGACCCGACATTTATAAATGAATAAGTGTTAATGATAATGTAACATCATAACAACTGCTCCGGCTTTCTTTTCTATTTGAATGTGAGACTTTTTATTGTTTTTGAAGGTTTTCATATGAACGTTCTTACTTGAACCTTTTACACTGCAGAAAAAGTGTTTCTGTAAAGTAACACCTCCCTGTTTGTCTTTTTTTATTTTGAACCCTTATTTGAATAATTACCAGGAATACAGTGAAGTAGCCATGTTGTACTATTTGAAGTAAACAAACAGAAAAGAAACTGCTCCCAGGCAGCCAATTTTGAAATGATGGCATATGAGAAACACTTATTTCTGTGTGCTGTCCAAACAGGAGTATTATTACAGCAGTGTTCTTTTTCTAGATTATAAAAAAATCTGTTATTTAGTTATCGTTATGTGTGCAAAATAATTTCACGTATCTATGCAGAAGCTCTTGTTTAGTGAAATAATCAGAGCTGAAAAGCACTCAGAACAGACAAGGAAATACCATTGTATTGGGGGAGCGAAGGGAGGGGATGCTGAATCTAGCGTTCAGGTCTTAGTGCTTTAAAACATTGGAACTGAGTTTGAAATGTAACCTGTCGCATGGCAGCTGACAAGAAATACTTGCTGAACTAAATTACATGTAAGTACCACAGTGGAAGGTGTTTGTGTTACCATCTGCTAAAACATTAGCCTACAGTTGAGAAATAAGAAACATGTTTGCATACTGTATGAATAGATACGTGATCATATTAATTATTTTTAATCTTCTCTAACTACAAGGGACCTTAAAGCCCCTGCATTATAAAGCCTCAGAGCTGAGTTCCAGAGAGGTTAAATAAATTAACAAGGTCACTGAGCCAGTTAATGACCGAGGCAGGATTACAATCTAGATTTCCTGATTCTCAGTATAATGTTCTTTTATTTTCATTGTAAGGTTTCTACAAATGAATGTCCTTGGTTCTGTAAAGGTAGATAAAGTTTAGAAACCTACTTGAGACACTGAAAAGTTTTCTTCAGGGAAATAAAGGTTGATGTCAATACATAAGCATTGGCACAAGGTCCCATGCTGGCACGCATTTTATTATATTTTGTGAGATAAGTGGGAATAAAAAAATGAGACGGTACAGAAACAGGTTGTCTGTCTCTGCTCCTATACCTGGAATAACGTCACCTTTGTCCCCTGCACTACAAAAGAATGAGCCAAGTTGCTAGCCCAGAAGATAGATATCTTGCTTCCTGCCGCCAATTTTTCAGCCAATTTTTTTCTCAGTGCAATGGACATCACACTCTCCTATTTCCCCCCGCAAAGGGTGCTGCCTCCAATTTCCAATTCCGTTAAAAGATTGGAGGAGAAAAGATGAAACATCAGTATTTTAGAATTTATTTAAACTATTCCTAAGTACTTGTAGACTGTGAAAAAACAAGCAACTCACCACCTTCGTGATTTTTTCTTTAATATCTATCTAAGCAAATGCAACAAGACAGGAAACTAAAGTGAGCTGTAACACTTTGAAAGGTACAATGCAGGGCTTCCCTGGTGGCGCAGTGGTTGAGAGTCCGCCTGCCGATGCAGGGGACACAGGTTCGTGCCCCGGTCTGGGAAGATCCCACATGCCGCGGAGTGGCTAGGCCCGTGAGCCATGGCCCATGAGCCTGTGCATCTGGAGCCTGTGCTCTGCAACGGGAGAGGCCACAACGGTGAGAGGCCCGCATACTGCAAAGAAAAAAAAAAAAAAGAAAGGTACAATGCAAACATCATTTTTCTCAGGGATTATATGTGTTCATGTCTGGGAAACTCAAAAGAATCAACCGGAAAACTGTTTGGAATAAGTTTTAGAAATGCATTAAAAAGGGCTTCTCACAGTTTTAGTGAGCTAATGACGTCCTATCCCAAAGGAGGGCTCGAGTGGGAGGTGTTTTCCAAAATTATCTGACCCGTAGTAGAATACGTTTGGGAAACTGGTGATTCTGACAACACAGGGAGGATCTGTCTGGCCATTTAAAGAAAGATGACCTATTGGGCATGTTTCCACATGGCACATACCACACATCAACGTATGTGTGCTGAAGCCAAAGAAGCTAAAATAAATTCTTGTCAAAATATTTATGGGTTTGATCAAAGCTGTTAGAATATGTAAACGCACACACACAGCTCCCACCTGTTTCTTAGTTTTCTAGATTCTATCTTTCTGTCTTCTAATGGTATGAGTGACAATTGTAATCTTACGTTCAAGCAGCTTACGTGCTTGACATTATGTATTGTTATGTATTGTTGGGTTTGGTAAATAAAACTCATGTGTTTGGGGTGTTTTTTCTAAGCAAAACCATACTGTTGCCTTCAATCAGATTGTTAAATATATTTTCCTAGCAGTACTTAAGTTACAAAAAAAATTATTAAGTTTTCTAGTTAATAAATCTAAATGATAGCTAGATTGAGCCAATCTCTTTTTGAGTAGGGCAAGCTCCATTTTATTCATTACCTGCGGTGTGTTATCTTCTTGATTCCTTGTTAAATATAATGTGCTCCAGCACTTTGAACCTATCTCTTGTAACGTTTTAAGAAATATTTCCATGCCTGACAACAGCTTCTTGTCAAGAGTGTTTCCAGGTGATCTGTTTAAAGATAACATCTCCGTAAATACCACTCCCCCTGGTATGGCATCTCTGTGAAGAATACCTTGACACTCTCTTAGCTTCTAAGGACTTGTCACTGGGCTCAGCTTAGCGCACATCCATTATTTCTATTTATTCTGCATAGGACCCGCAGATTCTATAAACCTGCATGCATCCCATTAATACTGCATCTTCAGAATGCCCTCTAAGAAATATGGGATTTTTGCTTAAGATGCTTTTTAATGAACATGAAATCATCTTAAGCAAAACATTTCTAAATTTTGACACCCACTTAAAGGAAAACAAAATTGAACCAGGACCATTTACAGTTCTCTTGAGTTGAAAAGTTCTGAAGTTTAGGACACTGTAATAGAAGAAAGAAAATACATTTCCCTGCTAATCTTCTGTTAACTAGTTTTCCATTTTATTTCTAAAACCTACATTTTTGGAGCTTGTGAAGAAAAACCAAAAGTCATTTCCACTGTGCATGAGAAAGAGAAGGAAAAAGGAACATTTGGGAAGGGTAGCAAACCAGCTGGGTGCTAAGAATGGGAAGGGCAATGATTCCCTCTCCTGGGTAAACTATTGAAATAGGGCTCCCTTCTCTGTAATTGCTTTGGAAATGGTAACAACAGCACTGTGTGTGTGTGTGTGTGTGTGTGTGTGTGTGTGTTGACAGTTATAATAACTCAGTAAAATTGTCTCTTTCCTCCTTATCCAAGGATTTCCTGCTGCAGATCTTTACTGTGTTCCGAATATTGATACGCCCAGAGATGTTCCCAAAGGACTGGACTGTCATGCGCTTGGTGGCTAACAAGTAAGACATTTACACTGATAATAATTGCAGCTCATTGCTTAGGGGGAGAGGAGACTGCAAAACAGTCTTTTCACTTTGATCTCAAGTTTGAAACCTCCAAATCCTGGAGTTCTTTTTCTTTGCCTCTGAATTAATTTCTCACTCATTTTTTGGTTTTTTGCTTGTTTATTTTTTGTTTTTTTTTTGATGATTACTATTTGTTTTAAATAGGTAATATATTAACATAGTTCAAAATCAAACAGTATAACAGAGTATGCCTTGAGAAGTCCCCCTCCCATTACCTTATTTATCACCTACCCCCAGCCTGAAGTAACCACTTTTATTAGTTTCTTACATGTCCTTCCATTGTTCCTTTATGCAGGGCCTAGCAGGTAGCACAATAGATAAACTCCCTTGCACATCTCTCTTTCACTTAAATCCTGGCAGTCTTTCCAAATCAACACATAGAAAGCTCCTCATTCATTTATGGTTTCTTTTTCTTTTGTAGCTGTATAATATTCTATTAACTAGACGTATCATAGTTTATTTAACCAGCCCTGTTGCTGGACACTTGAGTCGTTTCTGATCTTTCTTAATTCATTTTAACTCAGCAGAATCCATTAAGCATCTCCCATGTACTGAGCACTGGGAATAAGATATGACCCTTGAGTGGGACACATGAAGACTGAAGATCCTGTTACACACCTGAGAAATGTGACCAGCAGAAGGCTGAAATAGTGCTCTGAAGGAAGTTCAGAACTAGATACAGACATATGGGAAGTTATTGATGTAAAAGTGAATCTCTGAGAGTTGATTAGATTAGCTTGTATTAAGCATATCGTGGGGCGGGGGAGGTAGAATGATCTGAGGTCAATACTTGGATGAATAGGAGTCAGGAAAGGAGAGTAGGGGATGGTCAGAATGGCAGGAGCTGTTCCTGGAGGGCACAGTGTCATGGATTTATCTGCTGTCACCCTTCTTGCCTCTAGTATCTCAGGATACAAAATGAAGATGAAGTTTTTTTAGGAAAGTGGCCTGATCTCCACACTTGTAGTTTATCCTATTTCATAAGCATTCTTTCCTTCAAGCCCACATATGCCTGCCTCTCCTTCTTCCTTTTCTCCCATCCCCAGCACTCCCATGCTTAGGGTGAAGGTTAGATTCTCCAGGTATCTATTCATAGGCCAAGGACGCTGTATGTCCTCCCCAGATGCCCAGATATGATGGTGGTAACAGCCTCAGGAAAATCGGGTTTGATTTTGATTAGATATGCCTAATATGGCTTCTGCTGCAGTATACATTTATAAATGGGGAGGTGTTAAAATGCTGTGTTAAAAACTTGGTGAAGTAACAAACAGTATAATATGGCATATTATATTTTACATAAGTACAGAAACAGCTTTTCCATTTTGAAGACTAATTGAGACTCCTGAAATAGCTCTCTTTAGAGTTTAGCATATTTAGCTTGATATCTGTGAGTAGAATCAAATATCTCTTCATCTGGATGTCCAGATGCTACAGATTTAAGTGGGAGCCGTTGGTCATGTATCTGGCCTTATTACCAAAGAGCAAATATTCCGGGTACCTGGCAAGGGCTATGGAGTGCTCCAGGGAGCCACATGGGAAGGGGTCCAGGCTGCTGACATCATCATCATACAGCATCATCATTTGGCCATTCTGCCTGCCCTGTGTGCAGAGGGATATTTTGAGTTGAATTAGAATTTTCAGTGGGGGACTTCCCTGGTGGTGCAGTGGTTAAGAATCCGCCTGCCAATGCAGGGGACAAGGGTTCGAGCCCTGTTCCGGGAAGATCCCACATGCTGCGGAGCAACTAAGCCTGTGCTCCACAACTACCGAGCCTGCGCTCTAGAGCCCGCGAGCCACAACTACTGAAGCCCGCACACCTAGAGCCCGTGCTCCACAACAACAGAATCCACCGCAATGAGAAGCCTGCGCACCGCAATGAAGAGTACCCCCTCTCGCTGCAACTAGAGAAAGCCCACGTGCAGCATCCGAGACCCAACATAGCCAATAAGTTAATTAATTAATTAAATTGAAAGAAAACCAGCAGCTGTTATTAAAAAGAAAAAAAGAATTTTCAGTGGCAGAAATTCAAACTGAAAGTAAATTTAACATTTTGTTCCTTTTGTACAAAGGCGGTGCTTGAGCTTCTGAAAACCATGGCAACCATGTGGCTTTTGATATGAGATGCCATCACGCTCTGCCCCACCTAAAAATCTCTACTCCCTTTAGGAAGACTTTATTGTCACATGAGTGGGTAGAAGACTTGGAAGTCTAGATTCTGTTTTCAAGTAAACATATGGTGTTCAAGATTTTCATCTATAATGTTAACCAAATAGGAACATGATTTTGTTAGAGATGAGCTCTGTGTAATGCATTTAACCAGAAGATTAGTCCCATAGCAAACCCAAGAAAAAAGGCCATAAGCGTTTGCTGAATGCAATAACATCATTCCATTGCCACCCAAGTCAGTGCCGATAGGAATCTGGCACTACTTTTCCACTGGCGATGACGGGCTGTGGCAGATCCAACCTGATTCACAGACAGGACCCCAGGGCCTGGTAAAGCACCTGCCAAGTTGGAACAGACCACCTGCTCTTTGCTGTTCAGTTTCCCTCTCCTCTCCTCATTTAACTGCCATAGCCATTTCCCATTCAAATTATGAAAGCCTGTGGGATCTTTCTTGTGCTATAAATGCAATGTAGTTCAGAGATAAGCCTTTAGCTATTTGTGCCTTATCTGTAAAAAACAATTAACCTCAATAATATTGGTAGAAAAATAAATTTCTGAAAGATGTTAAAGATATTTTAAATATGTTAAAGAGCACACACCAGAAGGAAAAAGTTTTTACTTTGTTAAACTATATAGAAGCAAGTTGCAGAAGCTAGATCTAGGTCCCTGAAGTTGACCACCTTTTCTTCCATGATACTAACTCTCTTAGACAAATATTTGATAAGGGCCCCTCAAAGAGGCATTTCAACCTGGACTCCCACTTTTACAACCCACTTGTTTGCTTAATACATGTCAAATTTATAGTAACTGGCCGAGAAGTCACCATTGCCCTACACTTGAACTCAACTGAATAGCTCATCCCACAAAATATGTTATTTTATGTGCTGGTCCTTTCTTCCTGTGTTTTCAAGTCAGTTAAATGCCCTTAACTTTCTTCCGTCAACTGTGCTGTCCCAAATCCTGTAGCTTCTCTGCTTTATGTGAAGTCCTGCCGAAAGCTGTGACTACAGACACCTGGCGATTAGTATGGTCTTTTGTTTATTTCTACCTGAATGTCTCACATTGTGTTACGTAGTAAGTGCGTCCAGGCTAAATTTCACAAGGATAAGAAACTTGACTTCTGCCTGCTTGCAAAGCTCTATTGTGCCTGTCCACTGTAATTTCTTGGTAGGATGAGGACAACTGCTCAATCTGAGAAAGAGAACATAAGGGAGATGAAAATTAAGTACCAAAAATACAGGACACTTTGAGACAAGCTTCTCTCCACCCCCTTCCATACACATTGCAAAATACAGTACAAAAATAAAGTTACAGCTTTATACATATTTTCAAGGAGATAAATCTTGTAACAGACTTACTTACAGAGAAGAGTAAAAACTCCCTGGCCCTGCAGCTGAAATTTCAGGCCCTTATTTTGTTTATCTTGTGTGCATTTGGCTTCAAACATATACTTTTTTGTGTGTGTTTTTTTCCCACCAAACACTGAATTGTTTAGCTGATTACTGCCTTCACCAGTTTAGCTTTCAAATGAGATCTGTGTAGCAAATAAGTGATTTATTGAATCAAAGATTCTTAGGGAAGGTCATCTATTCATTCACTGACCTATTCATTCAGTACATATTTTCCAGTGTCTAACGTGTAAAAATAAATGTCATAGAGATAAAAAGCACAGTTCTATGAGAGGGGTTATGAAAGGAACTTTGTTCTGGACTAGGATAGGAGGAGTTTTTTTGAAGGAGTGAAACTTGAGCTGAAATCTAAAGCAGGAGTTAACAGGCAGATAGCAAAGGAAGACTGTTCTTATCAGCAGGAATAGCATATACAAAGGCCCTGTGGTCAGAGTGAAGATGGCACATTCAAGGAGCTGAAAGACTGTGTGGCAGAAATGTCAGGAGGGAAGGAACAAGTACAAATGAGGTTGGAAGAAGACAGGGTCCAGGTATTAGGGGGTAGAGAGACAAGAGAGAGACCAGGAAGGACCAGTTAGGAGCTTAATACAGCAGTCCAGGTAAGAGATGATGATGGCTTCAATAGGTGGATTGCAGTGAAGGTAGTGAGAAGATCAATTCTGAAGACAGAGATGATAAGACTTGCAGATGACTGGCTGTGGGCAAGAGAGAAAAAAATTTGAAGATAGCTCTTAGAATTTTGGCCTGAACAGAAGGACAAATTGATGGTGCCTTTCACTTAGATGGAAGATGCTGAGAGAGGAGTAGCGTTAGGGGTGGGAGAGGTGAGGAATCCTGTATTGAACAGAAGTTTGAGATGCTCCTAGATACCCAAGTGGAGATGTAGGAGAAGAAGCTGGACATGCTTGTATGGAGCTCAGAGAAGAAGTCAAGGCTAGAGACATACATTTGAGGGTCATTAGCACTGGGTAGTATTTGAAGCCATCAAACTGAATGAGAGCACCCTAGAAGAAAGTATAGATTGAAAAGAGAAGACTACTTAAGCCTGGGCCCTGGAACATGCCAACCATTCAAAGGCCAGAATGTTGAGAGGCAACCAGCAACAGAGACTGAAAAGGAGTAGCCTGTGATGAAAGATGAGAACCAGAAGGGTATAGTACCGTATGAGGAAAATATTTCATGAAGGAAGGAGTATCAAGAGCTGCTGGGAGGTTGGAGGATGAAGACTGACAATTATCCCTGGGATTTGGCAGTGCGGTGTAGATATTGGTGACCTTGACAAGTGCTGTTTCATGGAGTGTTGGAGATGAAAGTCTTATTAGAGTGAATTTGCGAACAGATGGGAATTGAGAAAGTGAAAGCAATAATTATCAGCTCTTTAGAAGATTTTGCTGTAAAAGGGAGCAGAGAAATGGGGCTATATCTGGAAGGAGATATGAGTACTAGGATTCATTTCTAAATATGGAATATGATGCATGTTGGTTTACTGATAGGAAGGGCACAGAAAAGAGAAATATTGATGGTGCTAAAGAAATCAGGCCCAAGTGAAGGAACGGTGTCCTTGGATAGGCAAGTAGGGATGAGAGCAAGTATTTCTCATTGTGCCTGTCTGTCAGCTTTCCTAAAGGGTGGCACCTGTCCACCATCGACTTGCACTGGAAACTAAATCAACTGTGTAAGCATGCAGTTTAGTTCATCTGACGTCTTTTGTGGTGAGACTTCTCAGTGAAGGAAGCTCACCACACTCAGAGTAGCACTGATCTAGTGTACACAAGGAAGCTTGGCCTTAGCTAGGAGCATTGATACTCTTTCCATAGTAACAGGAAGGAAGACAGAGTATGTGACACGGACCATGAAAAGTTTTGTGTTAGAGTAGCTGATCTGTTGAACACCCATTGTACTATTGTTTTTTGTTGATGGTGGTGTTTTTCTATTAGGGTAATTATCTTTAAACGCTTTTACTGTCCAGGAGGAAAGATAGTGATTTTTATCAAAACTATATATTACTGAGATGAATGTACCAAAAACTTTGATAGTTATAGCAAATATTTACACAAGAATTGCCTGCACACTGCATCTCCAGGTGAGTTGTGCGGAGCTGGTAGAGAGAATGAATACATGAGGAAAGGCAAGAATACATTAAGGTTTAAGCCTAATAGGTCAGAAAAACTGAGGCTTTTGTGACATGAGTGATTTTTTGCCAATTCTGCCCGGAGGAGGAGGTCAAGGAATTTTTAAAAATTCTTCCATTTCAATTCTTGTTCTTTCTTTTTACCTCACCCGCACTGCATGCTTCCTTCACCGAAAGCAAAATTACTGATCCTTTTCCTTCTTCCCCATTTTGGCGGATTCTGTGCTCTCCACTTGGAGTGCCTTTCTCCATCAGCTTTGCCTGTCTTAATTTCAGTCTCTTCTTCAAAATATCTATAGAAAAGTATAAAAAGTTCTACAAGCTTTCCATTTTAGAATTATCTAGTACAGCAAGTAATTATCACAAAGCATACATTTAAATACAGGTTTGAGGCTATAGTCATTCAACAAACACTGGGCTAGGCCCTTGATGATGCAGTGTTTAACAAGGACAAATTCCCCAAATGTCATTGCTTTCCAAGTTCCAACCCTTGTTTGTCTTCTCTTCCATCTGTAACAGCAGACCTCAGAATGAACTGTCACGTGCATCAGAATCACCTGGCTGGGCCCCGGTGTGATCTCACCAAGCCATAGGCACTGGTGAGGCCCTAAAGTCTTATGTAACCTTCAGGTGTTGCTCATGTACTGACATTTGAGGACCACTAGCTCAGATCAGTTTCCCTGATGGCTGTCCAGGATTTTTATCTGCCCTAAATGTCTTTGTGGTGATTTCTTCTGCCCTCTTAACCTGTCAGGTTGTAGGGAAATTGTCGTACTCCGAATTTAGATCTCCATAGCTTTTCAGTGCACAAACATCAGCCTTGTTGATGCCCAGTTTATCCAAAAGGTGCTCCTCTCAATCCATTTATAATTTATGGAGATGGGCTTTTGCTTCAGCAAATTATCAGGTTGGAGTAGTTTTCAAAAGGACAATTTATAGGAGATGAGGTTTCTATAGGAGGGATAGCGTTGCTTAAAAAATACTTTCTAAATGCCAGGAATGAAGTGGCAACTGGAAAACTTGAAGAAAGCTTTGATTTCTTGTGCACCACTTTCTCTTTTATGTATACATTTATCATGCTGTTCCATAGATTAGGGCTGTCAAAAGTGATCCTTATGCCTGCATTTCTGTAGCAGACATCAGTATTTTGACCGTTTGTAGTAAAAGATTGCAAAGCCTTTCTTAGCTGTTGAGTTGGAGCGCTGAGATTTAAAATGTTCCTATATTCAGAAACTGAGTCATGAGTAAAAGAATAAAACCCAAGGAGCCACACGGTTTTGGATAAATTAGAACAAGTAAAGAAAAATCCTTAAATGCTACAGGTATCCACTACAGTGAAGGAGTAATAATGTATATATGCCTTTAGCTGGCTTGGAGACCTGTGTGCCAGGAAACTGTCTTAGTGCTGAGACATAAAAAGCTTTGGGAGCTGCCTCTGTGACTTGGGCTGAATGTTATGAGCATAAATGAAAAGCAATTGAAGTAGAGTCATTTTAAGATCTTTCTAGCCCTGAGGAGTCTTATTTTTGGAGGTCTTACCCTTCATCATATCAAACATTAAATAGACCCACATGCCACATGCCAGAATGAAAAGCAATTTCTACAGTTTGCTTTTTAAATTATTGGCCTATGGAGTAAATCATTTAATTCCAATTACCTGTGATTTCTCAGCACTTCTGTTTACTTAGGAATTCTTGTTAAGTTATAAAAAGTAACCTCTAGTTTTTTCAATATAAAAGAAGTTGTATGAATATTAAATTAGACAATTAATGAAAATGATAATGTTGCATTCTGTGGACATGTTATGAACCTTTTTTTTAGTTTTTATTTTGCAGTTTTAGTTTTTGATTCCATAACACTTTTTCAGGGCTCAATATTTTCCAAAGGCCCTGAAAAGGCCCTGTACCCTGTACCTCTTGTGCCTGATGATAAAGTAGCCTTGATAAGATAAGAGGGTGAGGTGTTCAATCCAGAGCAAGGATGCAAGACCCTTTAAAGAACCACAGTAGTCATCAGCCTAAAATTCTAGAAGGCAGGAGAATGTGAAGCGGTGTTGTTTGGAATGTGCTTCTGACTCAGACCTACCTCTCTAGAGCCTTGCTTTTCAAAGGGTGGATTGTGAATCAACAGCATTAACATCTCCTGGAGCTTGTTAGGAATGCAGAACCTCAGGCGCTCTCCCAGGCCTGCTGGATCATAATCTGCATCGTAACTAGATTACCAGGTACCCGGGAAAGTTTGTCTAACTTTTAAAAGTCTAGAGCAGTGTTTCTCAGTTTTGGGTGTACATAGACTCTTCAGGGAGCTTTACCAATCCTGATGTCCAGGTCGCACCCCAGCCCAGTTATTAAATCTCTGGGGGTGTGATCATGACATCTGTGTTTTTAAAGCTCCCAAGTGATGAGACTCATGGGTTCTTCATAAAGCCAGAGAGGCTCCATATTGTTTACCAGAAAGCACAGTTCAAGAAGCCGTGGATTTTTTTTTTTTTTTTTTTTTTTGCGGTACGCGGGCCTCTCACTACTGTGGCCTCTCCCGTTGCGGAGCACAGGCTCCGGACGCGCAGGCTCAGCGGCCATGGCTCACGGGCCCAGCTGCTCTGCGGCATGTGGGATCTTCCCGGACCGGGGCACAAACCCGCGTCCCCTGCATCGGCAGGCGGACTCTCAACCACTGCGCCACCAGGGAAGCCCGAAGCCATGGATTTTGTATATGTGTTTGGGACCCAGCATATAAATAACAAGTGAGTAATCTTTGCCATGGAATAATCTGTCTCACTTGGAAGATTGAGTTTGGTGGCTCCTTTCCGGAGCATTGGGCCCAATAACCCAAGTCCCAGATATGTCATGTTTCACTAACACTAGAAGTTATTGTTTCTGAACAACAATCCAAGCTAGAGTTGTGGGCCAGAAGGTGGTTTTTGATGTAAAACTCAGGTGTAGTGGGACTGTGTGTGTTTCTCCATTGGATGTCAAAGAACATTTGTTAAGGATGCAAATTTTTCTTTTTTAAACTTAGAAGCTAACACAACATTTTTAATCAACTAGGCTCCAATATAAAATATTTTTTTTTAATTTAAAAAAATAAATAAATAAACTTAGAAGCCCCACAATCTACTAGATGCTGGGCAAAGAGTCCCTTCCTTGCCTGATAGCATTTCATTTTCTGACAAGTAAGCTTTAGTTTCATATAGTAAGATTTGAATTAACTACTTGGGAGACTTAATCAGTTACCATTATTGATTTCACCAGTGTCTGGACAATTGCCACTTTACACACCTGTTACTTGCAGGTGATTTGTCTCTTTGATAGGAAATTCGCTGTTGATATCTGCCATTCGAGAGGGGAGGAGAAACCACAGGACTTCTCAATCTCATAGGCTTTACTTATAGTTAATTTTCGTAGGATAATTCACTGAAAGATGTAGATGACATATAAAAGGCACATGTATGTAACACAGTGCTTGCTCATGGTAGAGCAAATGCCCATGAAAATGGTGATTTTCTTCTCTTTCCTCTTCTTACCTTGAGCTTCCACATTCAACCATCCAACTCCTTAACCTCGCTAATCTTACTCTCCTGCCCCACAAGGAGACTATAATAGTGAGTTTTCCAGCAGATTACAATAATGAACATTTAAGTTCTTCAAAGACTATAAATATTCTTGTAATTAGTAAATACTCTTCTAATCTATATTTTACCAGTAGGACAACCGAGGTGTGAGGTTGGTGGGGGTGTTTTGTTTTGTTTCATGTTGTTTTACCTATAGGGTCAGACAGCTATATCCTTCAGTTACAAATCCTGTAATGAGAGCTGGGGTCTCATCACATCACAAGCACTTACTTATGCGTGCATCTTAAAAAAGGCCAAAGAGGTTTTAAATATCAATCATTTATACGTTGGTGCTTGGTTTTGGGTGGTTTGGGGAGTGACCTATCTTGTTTCAATATAATGCTATATCTAACATTAAATGAACCAATTGGAAATACATTCAATTTTGAATATATACTCTTTTAGCTGTAAAAAGGAGCAGATTTTGAACAAAATGGATAACTCAAGAGTTAACCAAGAATACTCACCAAATCTTCCTTTTTTAATCTCCCTAACAAAATACATATGACTATATATGCCCCCTCTGACAGGCTTTCCCTAATTTCTCCAGTTCAGAGATGCCCCATTCTCTATATTGCTGTAACACTCACTGTCAGTTTCACATAGCTAAGTACTGGGTTATAGACAATTTCACAGTCTGTAATGGTTTCTTTAGTGGCAATCTTGTCACCATGAGAGAAGGAATCTGACTTCCAAAGCTCTTACATGCCCCCTAACACCTTAAACGGGAGAGAGCAGGAGAAGATATCTAATAAATACTCAATATGGTCTGTCATTTTATCCATTTCATCTTTGGGCTCCATCTCTTTTTCTGTATTTTTTAAAAGTCTGACTTTCTTCCATGTTAATAAAATATAGAATATTATAGGTTTATTAAATCATTTTTGCTTTGGAAATTTACAAATTACAAAACATGAAGATATTAATATAATTCTAAGTCATATGAATTCATAGATTTTTCTGCATATCAGTGATGGATTTCTTTTCCTTCTTGTTTTTTCCTGGGCATCTGTTCTCTTTTTTATTTCAAATATGAATTATCTAGTATAGTTCCACAGGCTTACTGAAGGTTTTCTTCTTAGTTACTTTATTCTTGCCTGATAAATGATTTTCACTAACGTGATGTTTCCAACTTAAAATGTATTCTCTTTTATCACTAGCGTTATTATTACAACGGTTCTGTACCTGTCAGATGCACTTCGTAAGAACTTCTTAAATGAAAACTTTGATTATAAGGTGAGTATCCATTTAGATGACTATCCTACCTGGGCTAAAAGGTTTCACATTGTCCCTCAGGAAATTACCTCACGTATTTTCTTTCTCTTAGTAGTAGAGAAAGTTATTCTGTCTACCTCAGGTTAATCTTGGGCCCTATTAGTTTATGAATAATGTTAGAAGAGTTTTTCATTATATTTTTGAACAAGTTAGGTCTATAAATATGTTTATCAACCTGGTGGAAATCATAGTGCTTAAGAGGAGAGAAATTTCTTTATTGTTACTGTAAATTTTAATTCTTATTCTTTTTGATCCCTATGCATGCATGACAAAAAGAACTTAGAGCATAATGTTTTTAAGACATCTTTTAAAATAGAGTTTATGTGAAGAATGTATTTACAAAGTAAACCCTTTAGTTCCTTTACTTCTTCCCATTTTTTAGAATGAATTAGTGAAAAGAAATAAAAAATGAAAGATTAGTAAGATTCTTTAAGACAGATCTCTGTGTAAGTCTGCAGTGTAATGTGATATGCCTGGGTCTCTAAGAATTCTCGATACACCATTTTTAAAATGGGAAATGATAAATAAAAATGGGCAGTGCCTATCCTGGTTTCCCTTCTTAGCGGTGTTTGATGTTTTTTACATCTTTGTTTCTTATTCTTTTAAAAATAACCTCTTTTATATTAAACATTTAATAAAATGTCCTTATCAGGTAACTAGGAAATACAAAAAGTACAATAGAAACCAGTGAAATTTTAATGGTTCCATAATATGTCTTTATACTTTACAATAAAGTATCAAAATTTCATAATCACAGTGCTACTTTGTAATATTCAAGTTGTTTCTACTGTTTTATTCTTATAAATTACTCTTTTTATGTGTATTCTTACAAAATAAAAGTTGGCATATATTCCTAGCTATTTCTTTGGATAAATATTTGTAAGTGAAAATATTGTTAAAGACTGTACCAATTATATTTGATTGCCTATATGTACGCCAACACTAGAAGAGACAATTTAGGGGGGCAATTTGATAAAGGGAACAATTTTTTTTGCTTTAATTTACATTTCTTACTAGTTATGTTATTAATTATTCATTAGTTATTAACTAGTAGTATTGAATAATTATTGACTAAAATTCATATTTTGTAAAGAATATGTTCTTGATTTTTGTTCATTATTTTGCTTGGAGTGTTATATTCTTTTTTATTTGTGAGAACTCTTTATGTATAAAAGATATTAACTCTTTATAATATTTCTCCTATTTATCTTTAATTTTACATGGTGTCAGTAGAAAAGTAGTTTCCTTCCATGATGTCCTCCATGTTTTTGGTTAGGTTTATTTTTGGGAATTTTATTCTGATCTCTTTCTGATGCTGTTTTTAGTATAAGAGAACTTAGAAGATTTGTCTTGGTACGGAATTTTTATATACTCTCTGAATTTAAAGCAATTAGCATATCCAAAAGAGTGTACGTATCTTTTTTTTCAGTTCTACATGAAAAGGGGTTCCAGAAATGAAATCACACAGGAGTAAAGTAATCCAACTTATACCTCAGCCTCCTTGGAGACACGCAGACATGTTATAAGAGAAACAAAACATCTGCCATTTAGCATGTACCAGAGAGCTCATGAAACTTGGGATACAACATTGAAGCAATACAAAAATAGATAGTATTTATTTAGTTAGTTTACTTCTTTGTTATAGAAAATTTCACACATATATAAAAGTAAAGAGTATAGTATGATGAATCCCTCGTGTACCCATACCCAGCTTCAACTATTACCAACTCATGGCCAATCTTATTGCAACTATACCCCCCATTCACTTACCACTTTTGAAGCAAATCCAAGGTATCATGTCACTTCACCTGTAAATATTTTTGTAACCCCATAGTATTTAAATATCTCATTCTCGTTTTAGATCTGGGATTCCTACTTTTACCTTGCAGTCATTTTTATAAACCAGTTGTGTCTGCAGTTAGAGATGTTTACACCTTCCAAAAAGAAAAAGGTGTTAGAAAAGTAAGTACCAGTGTATAATCGGGTAAGAATATGAGGCAAATAAAATGTGGTGCCTTTTAAAGAGTATTTTAGTTCAAGTGATTCATAAATCGGATCTCCATAACTAGAAATCATAGTGGAGAGGCATTGACCAAGAGGACAACAAGCAGTCCTTTCTGGAAATTTCACTATTTTGAACTTATTTAAACATTTTTGTCCTCAATCTTTCAGGATTCAAAATTACCATAGAAGCGAAAAATTATGAGACAAATCTGTTTTACAAAAGGATTTACATGAGGATTTGAATTAGAGGCATCAAGACATGTACATTGTACAAAGTTCCAGTTATAAAAATAAGTCATGGGGATGGTGGGTACAGCATGGATACAGCATGGTGACTATAGTTAATAATACTGTATTGCATATTTGAAAGTAGCTAGGAGAGTGAATCTTGAAAGTTTTCATCAAAAGAAAAAAATTTGTAACTAGTTATGGTGATGCATATTAACTGGACTTATTGTGGTGACCATTTTGCAATATATACAGATATTCAAATTGTTACATTAGACACCTAAAACCAATATGATGTTATATCAGTTATACCTCAATGAAAAGTCACCTGCATTAAACATCTTCAATTACAAACATATTGCCTTTTAATTCAGAATGATAGATTATGTCCTAAAGAGACACAGATAACTTCTTTGTTCTGGAATCTTTTGAACAGGTTTGATTTTTGTTCTATTTCAGGTATGGTGACATGCGGGTAACGATGGGTTGTGAAATTTTCAGCATGTGGCAGAACCTAGGTGAGTGATGAAAAAAGAAGCACCTTGATTTTTAGCTTATCACTGTCCTTTTAAGTGAACGAATGAAGAAGGCCAATTTACCAATGACAACATTTGAAACCAAATGTCTAAATCAATAGAGAAATCTATAGAGAGTAATTGACACTTTGGCATTGAATAAGGTTACAACTAATTCTGTAAATTGGTGTCTGTCTGAAAAATCATCTTTCTTTTGTGTGTTTCATTATTACTGAATGACAAATTTTATAATCTAACATTGTTCCAATAATACATGCTATTCTAGCAATGAGCTAACCTTTCAGAGTTTGGAATTGTAGCAGCTCAAAATTTCTAGAACTCTGAATTGAGGCTCTGAATGACAATAAATTTAGAATAAACTTTATGAAACATTGACTTGAGCATCTGTACTCTTAGAAACTTAAAAACCAATGACCTATATCATGAAGAGTATAGCCAAAGGATTTTAAAGCATCTGCAGTTGCTAAGAAACAATTAGATCCAATTGTGTTAATCTACCACAGCAGATAGAGCATGTTATCTAGCAAATTGGTTGCGTAGAAAACAACAATATTTAGAAGATAAGCTGTTTTAAAATCTCATTGACATAGGGTTGCTTTATTGAAAGTCATAACGTATTTACTTTGGTATGTTAACTATGCAAGTTTATAGTATTCATTTGCTGTTACTGCATTGTAGTTCCTCCTTGTGATTTATTAAAGTGATGGATGTGTTTGAATTGAATATATAATGACCTGAAAGTATTATATCTTTCCTCTTGGGCTCATCCAAGCACAACTTGGAAATGGCAGGATTTGTTTTCTGTAAGTGAAAATAGAACCATTATCATTTTACTTCAATTCATGTTACAGAGTGATTTTTGACCAGGATATCCCTCAAATGTACAATATATACAAGGCAATTTGAGGAAGCTTTGTTATATATAACTGAGCCCAGTGTTCAATGCTTGCTGATAATTTCAGGGAAAAATAAAGCGAGTTAGCATCTTTGAAAGTAACCTCTGACTGTCTAAAACCAGCCAGAAGAAGCCTAGGAGGTGTCTTTAGATTCAGCTCAAAAATAACATCAGGGCTTCCCTGGTGGCACAGTGGTTGGGAGTCCCCCTGCCAATGGAGGGGACGTGGGTTCGTGCCCCGGTCCAGGAGGATCCCACGTGCTGCGGAGCGGCTGGGCCCGTGAGCTATGGCCGCTGGGCCTGCGCGTCTGGAGCCTGTGCTCCTCAACAGGAGAGGCCACAGCGGTGAGAGGCCCGCATACCGCAAAAAAAAAAAAAAAAATCAGTTTGTCTTATTTGAAGAACACTTCTCTCAGTCTTCATGTTTCATTGATTCTTTGTGTGTTTGTTTTTCAAAAACAGATCAAGACCCTTGGAATGTCCCTATTGCATTTGGCATTAATTTAGCAAAGTGTTTTCCAAAGAATGCTGCATTGAAATGCTGTTGTGGTTTAGGCTCTTGTTGGAGCTCAAATGATAAGACCAGGACAGGCTTCCCTGGTGGTGCAGTGGTTGAGAGTCCACCTGCCAATGCAGGGGACACAGGTTCATGCCCCGGTCCGGGAAGATCCCACATGCCGCGGAGCGGCTGGGCTGGTGAGCCATGGCCGCTGAGCCTGCGCATCCGGAGCCTGTGCTCCGCAATGGGAGAGCCCGCGACGGTGAAAGGCCCGCGTACCGCACAAAAAACAAAAAAACAGAATGATAAGACCAGGACAGATTCGTTTAAATTGACAGAATGTTAGAAAACAGGGCAGGTTAACCTCTTCTAGATAAATCTCAGTATTGCCGTGTATGGTTATTTCCACATAAATCTTTCTTCAAGCCGTCATACCTGTTCCCTTAGGCCCATGACCCATGGCTTGCTGAATAAAGCTGGCACCTTTTGTCTCACTAAAGAAGTCATTGTGTACTTCATGAACTCTTCTCCTCTATTTTGTCTTTAACAAAAATATTTCTACCCCTCTGGGTTTTATGTTATGTCTTAGTTTTCATCAGAAATCTATAGAATGTGATAAATCTCTGGAGCATATGGTCCCCATAACACGTTATGAGGTCAGTGCTCTTAGAACAGTGATACTCAGTAGACAGCATCACCTGGAAGCTTGTAAGAAATGCAAACTCTCTAACTCCTCCCCAGACCCACTGGAATAGAATCTCTGAGAATCTCTGAGACGGGCAGAGCAGTCTGAGTTTTTACAAGTTCTCCAGGTGATTCTTTTGCACTTGGCTAAAGATTAAAAGGCACAGCTTTAGACAACGCTCTCCCCTTTCTTTGTTTTTCCAGCCCTAAAGGCTAGCTCTAGCACTGTGTTAGAAAAGACTTATTATACTCAAGTACAGATTCCCAGCATGACGTAGTTCAAGGATAGGGTGAGTGTACATCTTCACTTCATTCCTTTCTGCATTATTTCCCTAGAGTTGCAGTCTGAGACTTCCAAAACATCAGGTGAATTTTAAAGGTCATTGCTACTATACAACAACTGGAATTGGAGAATGTTTAGAAATGTTAAAACCTCTTTTCCAACATATATTTTTATAAATATGATATGATAATAAAAATTAAGTATTCAGGGTATTTTGACACCTTTGTAGAGCTTAAGTCAGCTTGTTACGTAAGAATATCAAAATACATTAGTTATAATTTGGTTTACCTATAAATATGTCATATTGAGTATTTTGAATGCTAAAGGAAAATTTATTCAGATAATTATAGATTTTCATTTTTAATGGAACAGGCCAATAGATTCAATTTAACATAATCCATAAAGCACTGGCCATGTGCAAGTTATTTTGAGGGATATAAGAAAAAATGGTCCATGCCTATTAAAAGCTTAGTTTTTAAATCTGATATTTTAAACTTTTTGTCCAGTTTGTGTGGAGCAGTAAAAAGCTTGATAAAGACATATTCACCATGTTTTCATAAAGCAAGTAAGCTGTTATGATTTCATAATTTTAAATCCTCAATAGTTTTTAGTAGATACAAAAAGCACTAAGTTTTGGAAAATAAATTGAGTAGAGGAAATGCCCGGAGTCACTAAATACACAATTACTTGAAACTTTCCAGTTGGTCTAATTTAGAAACACAAATTTTACTGGACAATATATGAAAATCAGATTTTGGTCATTGGTGTTTACCTCAGAAGTGTGGAAACTCTTCCATATCCTAGAAATAAGTTAGTTTTTGCGTTCTGCTGAGGACAAGGAAAAAAAGGGCATATATAATTTAGGGACTAGTCTACTTTTAAACATAAAGCTTTTTTTTTGATACAACATGTATATCAAGAGTTCATATATCATTGATACATAATATAAATATTGCACTATACATACAAGTTTCATACAGAAATGTATAGACAAAACATAAAGCTTTAGGATTTTCAAATCTGATCATTATAGCTCCTAGATTTACCTGTGAGCAGTGGTTCATATGGTAATTCTGTTTTTAAGTTTTGAGGAATCACCATACTGTTTTCCATAACAACTGCACCATTTTCCATTCCTACTAACAGGGCACAGGGTTCCAGTTTCTCCATGTCCTTGTCAGCACTTATGTCCTGTTTTTTTTGTTTGTTCTCGTCTTGTTGTGTTGTTTTGTTTTTTTACAGTAGCCTCCCTAATGGCTATGAGGTGGTATCTCATTGTGGTTTTGATAAAACGATTTATTTTTGAAGAGTAAAACAAATAGTGATAAGTGAACACCTTTTCTTAGGTGTGTTATTCCTCAGTATTTTCAATTTATTAGTTGAAGGACTAAAAAATATTCTGTTGCAGTGGGAGGGGAGTAGAGGATAAAATACCTAGGAATAAATTTAACCAGAGGTGAAAGATGTGTACACTGAAAACAGTAAGACATTGTTGAAAGAAATTGAAGGTGGCACGAAGAAATGGAAAATTATCCCATGCTCATGGAAGAATTAACATTGTTAAGATGTCCATATTACTTAAAGCAATCTACAAATTCAGTGCAATCTCTATCAAAATCCCAATGACATTTTTCACAGAAATAGAACAAACAATCCTAGAATTTGTATAGAACCACAAAAGACCCTGAATAGCCAAAATAATCCTAAGAAAAAGAACAAAGCTGGAGGTAGCACACTCCCTGATTTCAAATTAAACTAGAAAGCTGTAGTAATCAAAACAGCAAGGTATTGGCATAAAAACAGAAACACAGATCAATGGAACAGGACCGAGAACCCAGACATAAACCCACACATATATGGACAATTAATTTACTATAAGAGAGCAAAGAACATAAATGGAGAAACTACAGTCTCTAATAAATGGTGCTGGGTAAACTGGACAGCAAAAGAATGAAACTAGACCACCATCTTACACCTACACAAAAATTAACTAAAAATGGATTAAAGACTTGAATGTAAGACCTGAAACAATAGAATTCTGAGAAAAATATAGACAGTATACTCTTTGACATCAGTCTTAGCAATATCTTCCTGGATATGTCTACTTAGGCAAGGGAAACAAAAGCAAAAATAAACAAATGGGACTACATAAAACTAAAAAGTATCTGCACAGCAAAAGAAACAATCAACAGAACAAAAAGACAACCTACCAAATGGGAGAAGATATTTGCAAGTCATACATCCAATAATGGGTTAATGTCCAAATATATAAATAACTCATACAACCCAACAACAACAAAAAACAATTAAAAAATGGGCAGAGGATCTGAATAGACATCTTTTTCAAGGAAGATATGTAGATGGCCGACAGGCACATGAAAAGATGTTCAGCATCACTAATTATTAGGGAAATTCCTATCAAAACCACAATGCGCTATCACCTTACGCCCATTAGAATGGCTGTTATCAAAAAGACAAGAAATAGCAGTGCTGGACAGGATGCGAAGGAAAGGGAACGCTCTTATACTGTTGATGGGAATGTAAATTGGTGCAGCCACTATGGAAAATAGTATGGAGATTGCTCAAAAAATTAAGATTAGATCTACCATATAACCTAGTAATGCTACTTCTGGATATTTATCCAAAGAATGCCAAAAAAAAAAACAAAACAAAACACTAATTTGAGAAGATATATGCACCCCTATGTTCATTACAGCATTATTTACAATAGCCAAGAGATGGAAACAACCTAAGTGTCCATCAACAGATGAATAGATCAAGAAGATGCTGTGTGTACATACAATGGAATACTACTCAGTCATAAGAAATGTGAAATCTTGCCATTTGTGACAACCTTGAGGGTATTATGCTAAGTGAAATAAGTCAGACCATATGATTTCATTAATGCAGAATATTAAAAGTAAATAAATGAACAAACAAAATGAAACAAACACATAGATACAGAGAATGGATTAATGGTTACCAGAGGGGAAGAGAGGTGGGGGAGGGTGAAATGGGTAAAGGGAGTCAACTGTATGGTGATGGATGCAAACTAAACTTCTGGTGGTGAGCATGCTGTAGCATATACAGAAGTCAAAATATAATGTTGTACGCCCAAAATTCATATAATGTTATAAACCACTGTTACCTCAATAAAAAACAAGATGGGGGAAGGCATGAATTTCCTCCCCCAAATTTATATGTTTGTACCTATACTTGCAAGGATAGTCTACAAAGAAAGAGGTTATTCTTTACTGCTGTGTCCCACCTTTGCCATTCATCATGCTGCAAGGTTAAGTTTTTTCTTTCTATTTTTAGTTGAACTAACATTCTTACTAAATATAAAGTGGGCTTCTCTTCCACATTTGCAAACACAGTGTCTTGTAACTGCTGTAGAAAAATCAATACTTCCCTAACAGGCTGCTCTGTGTGAATAAATATACAACAGCCCAAGTAGCAGGTGCCCTAAATACTTCAAAACAAGACCATGTGGCTGACAATTAGAGATGGGAAAAGTATACTAAATCTGTGATTTAAAAAGAAATAATCTAAATGAAGTTTATTTTACCATTGCTATACATAGCTCAAGATTTTGCTTTGCGGATTGGATAAGAGTAAAATTTTCTATGATGGAAGGCTTGTACGGGTTGCACAGATTCTTTGTTCCCAAACTGTTTTCAGTAAAGAAGGCTAGCCTCATACATTCCTGCACAATGATTTAAATGTGGGTATGGCTTCTCTACTGTCCTAGAAAATCAGGCCACAAAATAGAGCATATGAATTTTGTTTGCATTATGATTGAAACAAGCCAACTGTAAATGACATGTTTTAAGACAATCAGGAAAATTTTAATATAGGCTGGTTTTAGATTAATTTGAGGAATTACTGTTTGCCTTTTTTGAAGAAGTGATAAAGGCACTGGGATTCTATATTTATAAAATGACCTACCTGTTAAAGATGCTTACTGATGTTTGTACAAGTAGAATGTTATGATGTCTCTGACTTGGTTTAAAATTTCCCAGGGAAAAAAATAGTTGGGTTGATAGGTGAAACAAGATTAGCAAAAAAAATTTGATAATTATTGAAGCTAGATGATGGTTATGTGGGGATTGATTTTACTAATCTTTGTAATTTTGTGTACATTTGAGATTTTTCATAGTAAAAAATTTTTAAAAGAAGAAAATCACATTGTAAAATGTCTATAAATGGAAAACACTTTTTAAAAGGAGATTCAACAATACTCAGTGAAATAGTGGTAAATAAAATAAGTGCATGCTAATGATGTTCTTTGTTAGAGAGGTCAAGGAATGCCAGACTCAGGAAAGATTAAAAACAAAGATCCGGGGCTTCCCTGGTGGCGCAGTGGTTGAGAGTCCGCCTGCCGATGCAGGGAACACAGGTTCCTGCCCTGGTCTGGGAAGATCCCACACGCCGCGGAGAGCTAGGCCCGTGAGCCATGGCCACTGAGCCTGCGTGTCCGGAGCCTGTGCTCTGCAACGGGAGAGGCCACAACAGTGAGAGGCCCGCGTACCGCAAAAAAAAAAAATAGAAACTCTGAGATTTAACATGGATGACTAGGATAATGGACTGAACTCAACACTCATATGCTAGACAAAATCATCTACGTCCAGCCCACCCTCCACCTTCCTTTCCTCTGAATTATCGATACCATACCTTGGAGCACTTGCTAAACACCATTTTGAGCTCACTGTTACCACATTGTAGTCTTTTCAGAAAATTGTTTATTTTTTGTTTGCACCAACGTTTAAATGTTTATTTAGGCTGTATGTTTATTATATAAAAAAGCAAGAAAATTATATAATACAGATAGGAACCACCTTTTTCATATATAAAAATCACCAGTAATATCATCACCCAGAGATAACCACTGGTTAGTATTAGGGGATATAATCTTCTAGACTCTTATATATATTTTCATTTTAAATGAAAGATGTACCTGTGTATACTGTATAGTACCTTGCTTTTTCAGTTAATTATATTGAAAAACTTCACTTGTGTTATTCTTCAACCTCATTTTTAATGATTGCATAAGAATTTTAATGTGTGAATGTACAATAGTATACATAACCAATTCCCAATGATTTATGTAATGATTAATTGTATCTTATGGCTTTTTTAAACTGTGAAAAGGGTAAATCCCTAGTTTTTTAATTAAAAATAATGAAGAAATATTAACAGATGGAAATTTACTGTTTATATATCTCTTTAGGGGAATATTTTCTTGCTTGAGGAGACAACTGTAATTGAATGTATTCTCATGACGACAGTTTTAAACAAACTATAATACTAATTTTCTGAAATCTTATTCAAACTAAATATACTGAAACATAAATATTGTATTCAATTTAGGAGAACACAAGCTTCATTTCATCCCTGCCCTGATTGGCCCCTTCCTGGAAGTGACCTTGATACCCCAGCCAGATCTCCGGAATGTCATGATTCCTATTTTTCACGATATGATGGACTGGGAGCAGAGGCGAAGTGGCAATTTTAAACAGGTAGGCGGATGTGCTCCTCGGAGCAGCTGGAAGAGTTTCAGTTCTCTTTGAGCATCTCTGAGCCACTGCATTCAACTCTGAGTTGCGGAATGAGCACCGAACCAGATTTCAGCCTGGGCTGCCTACTCCCAAGCTGCGTAGCCTCGGACACCTCTCTGGTGGTGTGTTTCACTGGGTCTCCGAGAAGCCCTAAAAAAAATTTCATTCCCTTTCAGCTAAAAAATCCTGTGATTTCCTAGGTCTGTGTTTAAGAACTGGCAGAGACTTTATTTGCTCCCAGCTAGACACAACACGGAGGAATCAGAAGGTTAATGATTCTTAAAATCATTGACCTCTCAGTTGTCTGCCCACTGTATTTGGTGAATGGCTTAGCTTTGAACATTTGATGCACAGTATGTTTTATTGCTCTTTGCTTGAAGCATTGAGAATTAATTTAAAGGGAAAAGCAGTAGAAATTGTTGTAAAGGAAATTCTGAGGAGATGAGCCTAACATTTCTCTTTGACATAAGATCTAATAGCTCTGCTCCAGTTTTGGAAAGACAGACGTTCTTATTCCAAAACCAGTTCTCATAGCAGAAATCAACTGCTTTTGCCATGCCAAGTCACTCCTATTGGAGACAGCAGACCTACTATCTCTTCACACAGTCATTGCACTCTCCTGTGTGAAGGATCTTTCTTGCTTCTCCAGATGAAGGCCTTCTCAAGTCTTAGAAATGATTGTCAACTGTACAAGCAAGCTGAATGCATACATAGGACCCTCCTGTTGCCAAAAGCATGGCATTTCATCTGTATCAATCTCTACATTTACTTTCAAGAAAGCTAGTACATGAATGAAAGGCTGTTTAAAAATTGTATTGGGGAAGACCCACTTTTCTTCCCTTTTCTCTTTATCCCCTTATTGAAATTTGATTCAAAGGGAAATTGTGTTTAGTCCCTTGCCAAAGTCAAATATCCCTCCCTACCCCTAGTTGTTTAACTCTCTCTGGCCAGGCAGAGATTCTTCATTTTCTGTCTCCTCTGTTGCCTCCGACAGATGAGGGATATTTATTTCTGCCTTCCTGATACTGAAGTCCTAAAGGATTTATGTTCTTGAAAATATAAATGTTTTGACTACAGTTTTCAGGAAATATGTCCTTTCTCTCTCACGCTGCCTATTGCTGACTTAGAATATGTCTATGGATCTACCATCTGTACATGGTTAGGACAGATTCTCAACTTTAGCAAAGATTTAGTGCGACCTCGAGCTGTTTTGAGAAAGAAAATAGATACAAAACACATCAAAGATTTAAATGAATGTTTGTGGATATGGTAGTTTGCTGATGTTCTTATATATATCATGATTTTAAAAAAAAAAATGAGACTTGCCAGCTTTTACAGCTCCTAAATAAAGAATTCAAACATTTAAGCTGGGCTGCAGGCATTTGTGTTTGAATCAACAAATAGAAGTCTTTGGCGACAGCACATGCTACCCTACCGGGAGTTTGAAGTATGTGCCTGCATCTAAATTGGCCCCCTAGAATTCCAAGGGGGTGTCTCCTGTTAACCACAGCTGATAATGTCGCTTTCACAAAATTTACTATGGCTTTTTCCTGTGCAGAAATAAATATGTTTCGATATGCCTAGAAAATCCTACTTGTGAAAGGGAGGAAGGAGAGTAACATTTGGGTCTGTTTCAGGTGGAAGCCAAGCTCATTGACAAACTGGACAGCCTGATGTCAGAAGGCAAAGGTGATGAAACATACCGTGAGCTCTTCAACAGTATGTGAGTAACATGTTTATCTCAAGTGGATTCTGTTCCGGGGATTTGGTGTCAGTGCTAAGCAGCTGAGAGCTACAAAGACAGCTCGGGTCTCACAGGAGTGCTTTGTCTTTGTGGAGTGTGAAATAAAGGAGAATTGCTTAACTGGCGAATGGATCTTGTTATGTTGAGAATTAGACATACCTCCTTGTATTAATCTCTGATTAGGGCAGGTTGCAAGCGTCATATAACAAATTCCACTCTTCTCATGCCTAGTAATTTTTACACTGGGGCTGCAAGATAATGATTTTAAATAGGGTCACGAGTGGGAGAGGAGAAGACACGATAGTGGTGTGATTGTAGTATTTGTACACAGCGCTTTCCGAAACGAGATATCCTTGGTTGCTTTGCTGTTGGGAAAATTAACCCAGTTTGCATCTGTTCTTCAACAATTGATTTAATTCATCGATACTTACCGCTCATTCAGCATTATTAATTTCTTCCTAAATGTTTCTTATTAGAATATCACAGAAGCAAGTCGTTTTTAGTAAATTCTGTGATTAGGATTTGTATGGAGGATAGAGAAATAATATTGTAAGGAGACTTTGAGGTTATCTTACTAAGGAAAGAATGTGATCACTATCATGAGATGAAGTGCTTATACCAAGTATTCATCCACTGTGTGAAATGGCCAGAGAGGATACATAGAAGGTTCTAGTGCTTTAGGATTTTAATTCTAGCACTCGTTTCCTCTACAGCTTTCTATGGATCTTAGTCATTTTCAAACCTCTTATACTTATGAAGTGTTTCTTTTTGAAGGAAGAACCAGTTCTTTGTGCTTGGGAAATGTTTGCGGTTCTTTCATAAGTGCAAAAACAATTTAGCAATACATTTTTCTATCACAAAATACGCTTTTACTTATATTTACACCCAAGTATCACCTAAAACTAAATATTAATGCTTTAGTACTGATAGCCAAACACAAAATTCTGTAATTCGTTTTATGATCGTAAGTTTAGGGCAGTGGATACATTAATATATAGGTTTGAAAAGTATTACTAGTGACTGATAGATTTCAACTTGCCTGATTCAAAATCATTCTTGAAGCTTTTAAGAAAATTATATTGAAAGGAAAAGCCAAGAAGGGGTACACAGATTTCTTGTGGTAGTGGTGGATGATAAAATACATTCTTTGTACTGAGTCCTGAACAACGCCATTTTCCTCTGATACTGTAATTAAACTGGAACTTTTAATAATCATTCACCAAGCCCTCGTTCATTCTAGTGTACAAAGCATCTGTCTTTCGTGACAGCTGGAGTTTAGCAAGAATTCTGATTAAAACCTCATCCAATATAATAAATTGCTTTTGAAAACCACTCTCAGTTCAGTTACTAGTCCTTGGTTTGAACAAAGAACTAAAATGAGAAAACACTCAGTAAAATGAATCTCTTGAGATTTGTGATTAATTATTTATGATAAATTCACAAGATTAATAAACACTCACATAGCTCCATAGTGCCTCTTATCAACTTTAATAAAGGCCTGATAGCATGCAGTTTGGATTGCTTGTGTGTAAATATGGCTTTGAAATAGAAGATGTACCTTGACGTTAAAATCAAACCAATAATTACAATATTAAGCCTCTATAATTAGGACTATTTTAAGGTGCCTGATTCATTCCATGGAGATTTTTATTCTTTTGTTGATTTTTAACATATTACTAGAAATATTACTATAAATATTTTTCTTTCATTACTACCTGGGCTCAGAAAAGAAAGTGAAAATCCAACTATATTTCAGGAAACAATAAAATGCTTTTCTGGCAATAGAAATCACAATGAATTAGTATAATCACAGTGAGTCACTGCACACATTATGAATTAGGAACACATGCCACTATGGTACAGATTCTCGTTTGCTCTCTGTATTTCATGTCTAAAACTTCTTAAAATTTGTTCAGAAGCTGAAAGGAGCTCACTGCTTCCTGAAAATGTAGTATGTACTATGTATGTAGTATGTACTATGTATGTAGTATGTACTGAAAATGTAGTATGTACTTGCCAAAGTAACCTCCTTAGAATGAGACTGTAAATTTATATAGTAACTTCCTTCCTAAGAACTCATCTTTCGCTGACCCTCACATTATCTGCATTTACCCACGCTACATCTTTTTGGAATAAATAGGGGTCAGGATTTGATAATGCTGAAATTGTGGGTCATTGCCATCCATGTGATATTCAGAATAAGGTATCAGAATGAAATTCTGCTTCCCTGGATCCACTTCATTCACTCATTCAGCTTCATTTGTTGAGCATCTTCCTGTGCTAGGTGCTCTTCTAAGGCTGGAGATGCAGCAGTGACTGTGCTGTAGGAGAACACAGTGGGGTACCAGTAGCCTCGGGGGTTCTAAAGGGGCTTTCTGGAAGAGGTAACCTCCACCTCAGTCCTTTACTGTGCTCTATCGTGTGTTGCTCTAAATAATTCAGTAAGACTCCAAATCATTTCATAGATCTTTGTTTAGTGATCACACATTTAATTATAGTTTGCAGACAGAGGATTAGCCATGTAGCACATACTTAGGTATCTAACTCTTTGGATTAAGAAGTGTGCACAGACACAGGTGTTTCATAGAAGTGTTGGCCTCCACACAATCCTGTTAGGATACAGAGAGAGGTAGACTGAGGGTCAAATTCTACACCCTTCATATTCCTTCACAGAGTAAAAGCCTGTTGGGCAGTGTGTCATCCTGCAGGACCGTGGCTTATCCTGCTCTTCAATGTTATGGAGTCCCATTGCCTATCAATTAGCAATAAGAAATCACCTTGGAGTAGGGGGGGGGAGATAAATTAGGAGTTTATCCTAATTTATCCTAATACACATACTTCTGTATATGAAATAGAAACAAGGACCTACTATATAGCACAGGGAACTATATTCAATGTCTTGTAATAACCAATAATGAAAAATAATCTGAGAATGAATACATATATATGTATATATATAACTGAATCACTTTGCTGTACACCTAAGACTAACACAATATTGTAAATCAACTATACTGCCGTTTTTAAAAATGGTTTAAAAACATTAGAAAAGAATGATGCATAGTTAATGATCTTTTGACATGTATGTAAAGTCTAGTGCATTAGTTCATGTAGCAACCATTCATCATTTTAGTGCCTCAAAAAAAGAAAAGAAGAAATCACCTTGCACTGTGATTAGATGAGTTCCCTGTGTACTCACCATGGGCACATCAGCATGATTATAGACCAAATAGAAATATACCAAATTGTAGATCAGTGTCACCCAGGTTATCTAGAGAGACTCTTCTCTTCTTGTCTGATAGCTTCTCCTTATCAGTGTGTATCAGGTAAGCTGGGAGGGCAAGCTTCCCCACAGAAAGAACTAGCCTGGCCGAGAAAGCAGATGAACTGGGTTCTAGGCTTGGTCCTGATATTTGGGTCTTGCGTTAGTCAAGGGAACAGGCTGTGCAGAGCTGTGCCTCTTTTTACAAGAGGATTCTGTAGCTCAGATTTCTTCCTGCAGCCAGAGGCTGTGCAAATTAATGAAACTCATGCCTGTAAAAGAAGTCTCTATATATTTTTAGAATTATTACCTAACTTGAGTTCTTTGTTTTTCAGCCTCTAAAGTATATGAGGTGTGGGCTGTCACTTGGGAAGATTTCTCCATCATCCTGCATTGCTTTGGCAGGCAGATTTTCATTTGAGTACTTGGTTCAATACCAGTTTGGCGTTTAAGCTTGAAACAGGTGCTTCTCAGAGGCTTTTTAAAAGAAAATACATTTAGAACAAACTAGGGGACCTTTCCCTGGGGGATTAGTCAGGGTGAGTTCCATCCCTCATGTGCTATTTCTTCCCCTCTTCCCCTCCTTAATCTAGGAAACAGTTCAGAATAAACCAGAAAAACAAATGATCAGGGATGCATAGACACCAGATGAGGAGATAAGACGGAGGGCTGGGCACTGGAATGGTAATAGCAAGAAGAAGCAGTGGGGAGTGGGAAGGAAGATTGAGAGAGAACGTAGCCACAGAGCAAAAAAAAACAGCTTTGACAAAATAGCTTTTTTTCTACAAAGCACAGTATAGGATAGGCTGAGATGGTACTTGTACGAAATGGTTTCTCTCTATGTTATTCCTGAAACCAAGATGAAAGGGGAACAACATTTTAGAAATAATGATCATTAAATTTAGGAGGGCAAAGTATCCTCATATTGTCATGCCTATGTTCTTACTTTTTTCTTTTGGGGAAAGTTCAGTCGTAAAGGTTTTTGCCAAGTATATGGTTAATTTGCCGAGAGGTGGGGGTCAAAGTAAAACAGAGCCTAATTATTATGATTGTTATTGTTTTGTGTTTACATAGCAGTGCCTCTGCTCCAAGGTGCTTAAGATTAGGGAAAATGTAGGAGGAGAGATGTGGTTCGGTACTTGTCATCAATCTGCTGTAACAACCACATAGAAAATCCTCTGTGATGAATGACAAAATGAATGAAACTGTTGAGTGAGTGCACAGATAGTACAATATGTATTGAGTGGGCAAATGTTAAGTGAAAGGAAAAAACGCAAAACGTCATACCGTCTGTACAAGGATTTTCCTGTAGCAGTTGCATTGCAGTAAAATTGCTTGGATGAAGATGCATTCCACTGAGAGGTAGGAAAACATTTTTATGTGTATAAAGCAAGATCTTACTTAAAAGTAAACTTAGAGGCACTCCTGTTTTCGCTTTTCGCAGTGTGGTTTGGTGTGGTGAGGTGCAAGCCTCTGTTAGTGGAAGAGAGAAGCTAGGAAACAATGTCTTTGAGCTGTGAGGTGCTTGCATATTTTGAAAATATGTTTTATATGCATGTGTTCGTATTTGATGACTTGGATAATGAAAATCAATTTGCTTTGTCAATGCTTCCTGGATTAGAATTCCACTATTTGGTCCCTATCCTAGGTAAGACATTGTTTGCAAATTGTGCTACTTGTGAGATGTTGCAGTGGTTGCTAAGGCATTTAAGGTATTGATGAAAGTAAAATGGTTGTCATGGTGACTGATAAAAATAAATGTTGAAAATGCCCTGGGTTCTTTCTTTTCCAGTCTACTAAAGAAAATTGAGCGGGAAACATGGAGGGAGAGTGGTGTTTCATTAATCGCCACTGTAACTCGTCTAATGGAGAGGTTGTTAGATTACAGGTAAGCCGAGCCCACCCCCCGCCCTCCCGGTTTTCCAGATATGCCGCGCTCCCCTGAGAAAGTCTGAGAGTTAGAATACAGTCGACATTGCCCTTGGGTTAATCACTCAAAGAATTGATAATCAGACCGTGGAACCTTGAGCAGTAAAATAACAGACCTCTAACTAGCTGGTTCAGAGTTTTTTCTTTGCTTTTCCTTTTTTATGTTTTGTTGTATGGGTTTTGACAGTTCTTTTAAAGTCTCAGTGAATTGAGACAGTCCTGTTATTAAAGAAATCTTTTTTCTTGGTGTTTAGACTCACCCGTTAGAACCAGTAGATCCATTCATCTTAGGGTGATGACAGTGAAACCAACAATTGTACAACCATGCTGCTTTCTTAGAAAAGGAGAGGGGGGATGAAACTCACACCGTTAGCTTTCAGAGTCATTTTTTGATTTGGAAATGATCTAAACTGTTGAAGCAGTTCATCCCACTTAAACGCATGGTGTTTTAAGAATAAACGCTTCATTCTCACTGCTGATGGCCAGGCTTAGCAGATCCTTCTCACCCCAAGTAAGAGGTGTGTAATAACACACCTTCACTCCTCCCCTTCCTGGAGCCCCCGTCTATTGAGAGGGAGCACAGTCCACCTGGCAGTGAAATTCTCAGCGACGCTGGTGCTCAGCAGGGTCTGACCGCCCCCCTCCCCAGCCTCTCCCAAGCTCACGCTTCCTGGGGCACTGCCTCTATTCTGCCGAGCCTCATCTGAACAGCAGCTTGCAAATTGCCTCTAGTCTCTGACAGATCCTTTTTTATTTTTTCTTCCTAAAAGAACAAACTGTGTTCACCCCTAGGAAGGAAGTTCTGTGTTCTGACTCTTGCTTTTTGTTTTTAGGGACTGCATGAAAATGGGCGAGGTAGATGGCAAAAAGATTGGCTGCACCGTGAGCCTCCTGGTTCGTAAACAATTTCCCTTTTCCTCCTTATATCCTAACGTTTGCTTTTTCACAGAAATACTGTTTTGTTTATCAGCCACCATGTGTCTTTATCTGGGTGTTTCTTAAAAGAGTTTCGATATGTTTTTGCTTCAGGTTGAATTAAATGCCAGAAAATTCTGAGCTTCGAACACTGCAGAATGGTCCCACTGTAAAATCCCAGAGTGACGCCAGGCTTCTCCTGTTGCATCGCTCCTCTGCCCTGGAGTCTTTTGTTGCTCTCCTAGGGAAAAGCATGATGTCCCTGGAGAAAAGTCTTTTCACTTTTGTGTAGACAGTTTCTTTCTGCCCTTCTTATATGTATTCTAGGTTTTAATAAATATTAATGTTCTTTTCTGAACAAATGACAGTTTCCTATTTAGCACATGAATTTTCACTCTCTAGCTTCTTTGCAAATTAAATCCATAATACCGCTGTTGTTAAGTTGTGGATTATAACTAGGATGACCACATAATTTCTCACCCAAACAAGACGTTTTTGAGAATAAAAATAAATATTGGGTAAGGATAATAGGCTACAACAGAACAGTTCTAGGAACACAAAATTTGTACTGAAATGTCTCATAACTAATTATCAAATAGAATGGTATTCTCACTACAGAGCAAAAGAAGGATTATACATTCACATTCCTTTTTCAAATTTTAATATAGTATAAATTGATGCTTTTGATAATTTACCTTAATCAGATTTAAAATACAGGAATGCGTTGTGACTGCTTTGGTTCTAAATTAGTGAATATCATGGTTTGTTTTTCTTGTTTTGCAGAATAGATGAAACCTCACCATCTATTCTAAGTACTTGCACAGACAGAATTCTAACTCTTACTCTGATCCATGAGTCTCTCACATGCCCTTTTTTCTCTATTTGTCTGCACCTTAAAATTTGTTTTGTCCCCCATTCTGATTCTGTCCTGTCTTAGCTCATCGATTTCAGGTTTTTTTGTTTTGTTTTGTTTATTCCCCTCACAGCCCCTCTTCAGAGCTCAGGATTTTTTGCTTTCTTATGACCGTCTTTTTAATCTGTTTCACTAATTTGTTTTCTCACTGTACTACATCTCTGAGTATATGACTTTATCCTTTTTTACCACGCCTACCACTTCCTCTTCATTTTTGCATTTAATTGTTACACCTCCACCTCCAATATCAGTTGCTAAAAATAGTAAGACCTGATCATCCTCTATCAGGCTACTTCTTGTTATGCAGTTTCTTCCGTAATTCTTATCGTCAGACCCAATAGTAACCTGCAGGCCATCAGGCCAAGCTCACTGGGTCAACCCATTATCTCTCCTCTTAGCACTTATTTCTAACCTTGAGCACAGTCATTTCCACTTTTAAATTTCCTTTCTGTGCTTTCCCAGCTTTTTGCGGGCCTTTCACCAGGGTCAAGGTCCTCAGCCTGATCTCCTTCCACGTCCCTGCTTGTACATCAGTATCTGGGGAGAAAAGCCAAGTGCTCTGTCAGCTTCAGGTTTTCTCAGTTTATCTCCTTAATCTTGACTCTACCCCAACTCCAAACACAAAGTCTCATAAATAGCCTCAAAGGAAAGCCTTTACCTTTTTCCAAAGGAATCGTCTTCCATTGTCTCCATCTCCTTTCACAGCGTCCTCTGTTTAGAGGTACACAAATAAATGTAGACCCTAGGTTCATTTCCTCAACCGGTATAACAGGAGAGGTCATTTCCTCGGATGAAAGAATGAATACTTCCACCTAAATGTGTTTATTCTAGTTTCCCAGTAGGAATAAGCCAGAGACTTAATAAATAAAATCAGTGGCCCCGTCAGTATCCACCTGAGACAATGAATTTATCTTGCTAGTTTTGCACTGACCAAGAATAGTCCTTATCAGACTTCCCTGGTGGCGCAGGGGTTAAGAGTCCATCAGCCAATGCAGGGGACATGGGTTTGAGCCCTGGTCCTGGAAGATCCCACATGCCATGGAGCATGCATCACAAGTCCATGCACCACAACTATTGAGCCTGCGCTCTAGAGCCCGCGAGCCACAACTACTGAGCCCGTGTGCCACAACTACTGAAGCCCACGCGCCCTAGAGCCTGTGCTCCGCAACAAGAGAAGCCACCGCAATGAGAAGCCTGAGCACCGCAACAAAGAGTAGCCCCCGCTCGCCGCAACTGGAGAAAGCCCACGCGCAGCAACAAAGAACCAACGCAGCCAAAAATAAATAAACATTTTTTTAAAAAAGAATATCCGTATAGAAAATGCTAACGCTTTGAAAGCTGTTCTAATTTCAGCCAGCACCCGACTACTTATTATTAAAGGACAAAATATATAACTTTGAAGCTAATCTTTTTAGCTTCTACTCCATATGGAAAGTTTTTGATTTCTAGCTGCAATATGGTTCTTTTTAACCACTCCCTCCCTCCTAGAGATTTTTCTTAACTTTTTGGAAAGATCAATTCCAGATTGTCTCCAGGAGAGCTCTGGCTTTCTTTACAAGATCAGAGTTAAACTGTAGTATTAGGCTGGTAAAAATGGGTGATCTTTGACATGACTAATACAAGGAAATGTAATTATTGTTTTGTTCTTTGTGTCACTAATTTTGCCAGACACATGTGAAAGATTCTCATCTGCTGACTGGAGAGAGCTTTTCTTTTTTTTCAAGAACTGTTCATTTACAGAGTGATCACTTATTTGGTTCCCAAAGAAATACGCTTCTTACCAGAGAGCTATTAGAACAAATTATCCTTTAATAACATAAAAGCCTGCTATGAGGTTGTTAAATTTATGTTTATGGTACAACAATTCTTGCTAATTAAAATGATTTTGGTTATAGTAGAGATATGAAGAGCATTGTTTACTTAGCTTTTTAAAGAATGCCAAGATCTACAAGGCACAAGACGAAAAGGGGAAGGATAATGGTATAAATTGGAAAAAATATTTTTTTATGATGTGTTCAACTAAATGTCAGTGTCTCAAGGTTAGAAGAGTCCTCATACTGAAGAATGGACACCTGTTAGGTAGTGGCCAGAAAGTACATTGACAGAAGTTCCTCAGGCTTTGAGTCCAAGTACAATTTAAGCAGCCACATTGGCTAGTTTGGTCCATTACCAAAGCACCTCTCTAGCTAATCAAATTCAAAAACGTTTAGAATTCCTGGACTTTCCCCCCCTAGAAAAGCCTGTCACTGCTTCAAGTCAGCAGATTTATCCCCCCATCACTATTCATGTTCCCTTCTTCTACACACCAAGTAGCATCTGTCAAAATAACAACAGCAAAAAAATAAAATAAAATAAATAACAACAGCAGTAGTAATGATAGCAGTTCAGATGGCTTTAGCAGGGATTTCAAAATGAACAATGATCTGCTTTCTAAAATTGCCTTATGTAGAGTCTCACAGCATCATGCTTTTGCTGGACTCCAGCTTCTTACACTTTTGCTCGTATGTTTACTAAGTTCAGTGAGGACTAATGTACTGTCTGATGTGGTAAAGGAGTGTATGTGGATGCCTATAAAGTGTACCTTTAAAATGGCAATGTAATATGTCCAGGTAGGTCAGAGTTGAGTTTTTGGTGACAAATGTTAAAACAGTTTAGAGAAGTTTAATAAGATCCGGATACCTTTTTTTAATAAACCAAATATTTTCAATAAGCATGGCCCTGTAACAGTAATTTGAAATAAAATCTCTTATTAATCCCTTTATGTTGTAGTCATAAACTGGAAACCTTTAAATTAAGTTTAAAATTAAAGAAATTATCCTTTGACTATCCATGATCAAATTTAATAAACAGGTTAATCTCTTACATATTTTTAATATTTTTAGTTGAATAGGCTGATTGTCCACTGGCAGTTAAACTAACAAAAAACAACAGAAAGTAACAAATGAAATGTGAATCAGTGGTAATAACATCCCCCCAGGAATTACCGGCCTATTCAATAAATGATAAATAATGTTTAATACAGACAGTGCTGAGTTAAAAATATGTCACTGGGTCTCCTTACTTAATTTTTTAAAGACATTTATACAGAAAAATTCATCTGTTCTCTTGGTTCAAGATATCAAACTTCAAGCAGAGTAAAAGGCAGATACTTGACAACCTAATTGTTGAGGAATTATCCATGCTTGTACTCTTTTTTATAGAACTTCTATAAGACTGAACTGAACAAGGAAGAGATGTATATACGCTATATCCACAAACTCTACGATCTGCACCTCAAAGCACAGAACTTCACAGGTAATTGTGTCTTTTGGCTCAGGTTGGGGGAAGTGGGCAGGTCACTGGTATATTAAAAATAATAACTCCTCTGTTTTTTGAATTAGAGCTGAGGACTCGAGCATTTCTCCTTTAAAAGTGGAATTTATTTTTAATTAGATTTATGTTTCTAAGTACTCTATGTTTTTAATATATTGGCTTTTTTTTTTTTTTTTTTTTTTTTTTTTTTTTTTTTTTTTTTTTTTTTTTTTTTTTGTTTGTTTTTATATCTCTTTGTGTAGTTTTTTAGAGGTTGCTTTTGGGATTACAAAAAGCAACTTTTCATGGTCTACTTAAAGTGAGTATTTCACCACTTCAAGTTAAATATAGGAACTTTACGACCTCTCCACTTTACATTATAGTGTCATAGGTATTACATCTAGGTACATTGAAAACTCCATCGGATAATGTCATAATTTTTAAGTCATATCTATTTTAAAGAATTTAAGAGGTTAAAAATAATCTATTATATTTACTCAGATATTTACCATTTCTGTTGGTCTTTCTTCATTCCTGAAATTCTCAATTTTCCTGTTAACATTTTCATTCAACCTAAAGAACTTGTTTTAGTATTTCTTTTAGAGCAGATCTAATAGTGAAGAATTCTTAGTTTTCCTTCATCTTTATTTTACCTTCATCCCTGAAGGAAATGTTTGCTGGATAGTGTCTTTGTTTGGACAGTATCTTTGTTTCAGTACTTTAAAAATGTTGTTTTACTTTCTTCTGGCCTCCATTGTTTCTGATGAGAGATCTGTAGTCATTTAAATTGTTCCCCTGTGTGTAATGTGTAATTGTCTCTGGTTGCTTTCAAGATTTTATCTTTGGTTTTCAGCAGTTCAGTTATGATATATATGGGCATGGTTTTCTTTAAGTTTATCCTGGTTGGGTTTGCTGAGTTTCTTGGATCTATAAACTTATTTCCTTCACCAAATTTGGGAAGTTCTCAGGCATTATTTCTTCAAATATATTTTCTGCACTGATTCTCTCTTTTGGGACTCCAGTTTTATGGATGGCCAGTTTTATGACCTTTTGGTATCATTTTATAAGTTTCTCAGACCCTGGTTTGTTTTTTGGGGTTTTTTTTTTTTCAATTTTTCTTCTTTCTGTTTTTCAGATTGGATCATTTCGCTTCATCCATTTTCAAGTCCTTTGCTTCCCCTCTATCATTTCCATTCAACTATTGAGCCCTTCCAGTGAAATTTTATTTTTATTATATAATTCTAAAATTCTTATTTGGCTGTTTTTTTAATAGCTTCAATTTCTTTGCAAAGAACATGTATCTTTCTGTTTATTTCACGAGTGTTCACTTTTACTTCAAGTAGCATGGTTGTAATAGCTATTTCTTAGTATTTGCCTATAATTTCAACAACTGAATCGTCTTGGAATTGGCATCTGTTATTGCCTTTCCCCTTTGAGATTTGTTTAGGTTTCCTGGTTCTTTGAATGTCAAGTAATTTTGGATTATATCCTGGGCATTTTGAATATTATGAGAGTTCATCTTCTGGAGAATATTGACTATTTTTATTTTAGCAGAAAATCAGTTAGTTTCGGACCTCAAGTCCTGAGCCACCTTTTGAAGGTCAGTTTAGTTATCAAAGCCTTTGCAGCACTTTCCTGGTCTTTCCTGCATGTATGTCACCCAGGGAGAGTCTGGGACATGGACATTTATCTATACCATAATTCATTTATCAGAATCTTTGTTATGTTGATTCTAGTTCATTCCACACATGTGCAGCTTGGGGGTGAGCCCAAGGAAGTCATACACAGAATTTAAAAATTCCTTCCTCCATCTCCTTCCTCTCTCTGATATTTCTCACTCTTCCCATCTCCCAGGGGCTCCTTTTCCTAGTACTCTCACTTGATCCAAGCCAAAGTACTCAGAGCCAAGGCTTGATCCTCCACACTATGATGTACTATGTACAGTTGGTCTCCCTGGGGACAAAGCAGTGAAAGAAAAGAGAAAAATGGAAGCTGTTGCTGCTGCCACTGTGATTGCCCCTATTGTCACACTTCAGGTTTACAGCTTTGTCCCTGGGACTCAGAGTGGACCAGAAGAGTCAAAAGTACTCCATCCGGGCTTCCCTGGTGGCGCAGTGGTTGAAAGTCTGCTTGCTGATGCAGGGGACATGGGTTCGTGCCCCGGTCCGGGAAGATCCCACATGCCGCGGAGCAGCTAGGCCCGTGAGCCATGGCCGCTGAGCCAGCCCGTCTGGAGCCTGTGCTCCGCAACGGGAGAGGCCACAACAGTGAGAGGCCCGCGTACCGCAAAAAAAAAAAGTACTCCATCCCACAGAAGGTCCTCTTCCCAGTCCTCTGACGAGAGGAGCTTTTCTTGGAGCTTTTTCTGTCTGTTTCCATTTGCAGTTCCAGGAGGCAGGGAAGGCTAAGCCAGGAGATAGAAAAGGCAAAAAATAAAAACAAGGAACTCACCACTCTGTGGTCCTTCTTTTGAGTATTGATTTTACTGTTCTGTCTACCTTCTCATTTACTGTTCAGAATTCTCCAATAGTTGCTTTACATATTTTGTCTGGGGTTTTTAGTTGAATCAGTGGGAAAGATACACTAGAATGTGCTTACTACATCTTAACAAGAATGAGAACCCTTTAATTGGATTTAGGAACTACAAATCTTAGTCTTTTGCCACACTGTTCTTCCAAAGAACTCCTGAATCATGGTTCCTCCCTCAGCTTTAAAAGGGTAAAGGAACCTTTCTGAAGTAGTGCTCTTGTTCCCAGAATTTAAATATGCCTCTAGCTACAGTTCCACTGTATCACTTAAGAGCATCACTGTTTACTTTTTTTTTTTGCGGTACGCTGGCCTCTCACTGTTGTGGCCTCTCCCATTGCGGGGCACAGGCTCCGGACGCGCAGGCTCAGTGGCCATGAGTCACGGGCCTAGCTGCTCTGCAGCATGTGGGATCTTCCCAGACCGGGGCACGAACCCGTGTCCCCTGCATCGGCAGGCGGACTCTCAACCACTGCGCCACCAGGGAAGCCCCACTGTTTACTCTTAAACTGGAGACTTCATGATATCTTTGATGCCTCTTATTCATGAAGTGCTATTGGTTCTGCTTCCTAAACATCAAAACCATTTCCTTTTTATTATTTCCAGTTTCACTGCCTCAAATAGGCCTTCATCATCTCTCACCTGGACTGCTTCCTAACCATCCCCAGAGTTACCTCAGCAAACTTTAACCTGCAGGCCGGCCAGCTGATTTTGTAAAGAAAGTTTTATTATAACTGAGCCACACCCACTTAATTACATATTGTCTGAGGTTGCTCTTGTGCTCCCCTGGCAGAGTTAAATAGTTGCAACAAAGTTGTAGTGTGGCCTGCAAGCCTAAATTATTTACTTTCTGGCCCTTTGAGAAAATTTTGCCAACCCCTTCTCTAGATATAACTCTATCAATTCATGTCTTCTACAAAATAAAGCTCAAACTCTTTATTTGGAGCCCATCATAATTGAACAAACACCTGTCTGCTCAGCCTCACCTTACCTCTCGCACTACACTACATTCCTAATTTTTATCCTTAAGAGCCAGCTCCTATATCATCTTTTCCATGAAGTTTTTACCTTCCTTCACTTCCCTCATCAACTCCATGACCCAGCACTCCCTGCCATGGGCTGAGTTGATATTTACAACTCTTTTCCCCTTGCAATTTTTTCAGATTTCCATTAAAACATTTATCATATTGTTTTTATTCATCGTTATATGAGGTGTATGTGTGTGTGTGTGTGTGTGTGTGTGTTAATAGGTACATAGGTAGGTAGTAGAGAGATCTTTAGTTGAAGGATAAGTTCCTTGAGGACAGAAATGATGTTTTCTTCTTAGACTTCCCAGTTCTTTGACTAGTGCCTAGCAGTGTGAGATTTAAATAAATGCATTACTAATGAATGCACTCAATGAGATTTTAGTACCCTGAGCAGACTTCTCTCCTTCAATATTGGTAATTCCTTAATCACTGAGGAAGCCCCAGTATCTCTTCACACAGATGTGCTGATAGTTTTGATGAAATAAGCTAAGATTTTTGAGCTGACTCTGTCGTCTGGGAGTTTAAGTGGTCATTTTAAAGTAGTTTGTAGCCAATTTTTGAGAGAAATGGTGAACCTAGTTTTTCTATCTGTGAAAACAACCTAGTAGACTTGTTTTATTTTAAAGTCCATAAAAAAAAAAAGAAATGAGAGAGGGAAGTGAGAACAAACTCTTACAGATATGTAACAGATACATTTTCATTTTCTGAAAATCCGAATCTATTTTGGAAACGAATAAATTTTTTTCTTTAATTTGTTTACTCAGCTTGCAGTTTTTATGTTCCCCAAAGTCATAAGAAATAACTTCTTTTCCTATATAACATTTTTCTTATTTCTCTTCTGTCCTCATTTTTGTGTGTCCTTGGAGAAAGGGAAATTGATGGAAAAACTTCTCTATAGGATTCAGTTTAAATGGCTTAACCCTTTCCAGCCCTCTGTGACAGTGCCCTCCATTACTTGATTCATCTCCACTCTTCTCCTGTGTTATTTCTTTTTGCATATTGGTGTCCTCATTGTACACATCTCAGAACGATGGAATGAGATAGCCCATATTTAATTATGTGATGATGCCTTTTGTTCAGAATTATAAACACTTTTAAAAACATTGTCTATTGGAAATTCTGGATGTGATTCATCCTTCTCTTTTCAATATGTAGTATTGTCTTCTAAAGATGTAGAGGAATAAGTATACAACATATAATAAAACATTTACAATTTGTTAATGTGTTCAAACAACCTTAGTAGTCTGTTGTTAACACCTCAAAGGCATACATGTTTCCTTTAATGCTTCCTTTACACACACTGTTTACCTCAGGTATTCATCATGATTTTCCCGAATCAAATTCTGAAACAGGTGTAATTTGTTTTCACACCTTTCCCATGTCACCACTCCATCATTTTTCAGCTTCCTCCGCTGGCCCACCAATGCTTACTTGTTTTTCCACACTTCCCAGGGCCAAGTCACCCACACGTGACCTTCCAGCCATCCCCTGGACCTTCCCAGGGCAAACATGATTTGGAAAGCAGTTTAGGGATTAGAAACTCTTCATTGCTCCCCCTTTTTTTCGCTTTTTTATTGTGGTAAAATATACATAACATAAAATTTACCATCTTACCTATTTTTCAGTGGACAGTTCGGTGGCATTAAGTACATTCACATAGCTGTGCAACCATCACCACCATCCGTCTCCAGAACATTTTCACCTGTCCAATCTGAAACCCTGTACCCATTAAACAATAACTTCTCATTTTCCCCTCCCCCAGTCCCTGGGAACCACCATTCTACTTTCTGTCTCTGTGAATTTGACCTTCATTGCCTTTTAGGTACCACCCTGTGGTCAGCTGCAGGCTTCAACTGTGGGGAGTGAGGACCCTCAGTCCTCACCCCTCCCCCTTTTCACTGTGACATGGTTAGTCTAAGGGTATTTTTTGAGTGCTCAGGGAGACACACAAGAAATTTGAGAGACAAAGATGATAATTCCTGAGCTGCGTCGCTAAGAGAAAATAGAAGTTATTTAGTAGTTAAAGCGGAAAGGCTTGAAGGAACAGGCTGTGAAGGACCATAGGTGTCAGTTGGTGGGATAAGTGAGGGGAACCTTAGTTTGTTCGGATAACACGAGCAAAGAGTGTGGATGGAAAAACAAAGACACACGTGGGGTTTTCTTAGGTGCTTGGCAGGATAAGAATATGTGGGTAATTAAAGATTAGGAAATTATCTCAGGAGGCCTCAGAGAAAAGTAGAAGGCTATTCAAATACAGCACAGCTCTGATGATCTGGTTATTATCATCACCATTCTTGTCCTCTGTAAAGCAGTCTTCCATGGCAACCTACGTTGTGGCGATTCAGCTGTTTCTGCATCCACTTATTAACCAACACCCTTTAGCGGATATTCCCTCTCTCCATCTCACCACAAGAAAGGGTTTGTCCAGTGCCCAAGCAAGAGAAGCCACCTCTGTCCCTGGTGGGCAGCTGTCTCTGGGTCAGGATGCATCTTGTTTCATTCAGCAAAAGCTGATAATGGGGTCAAGGGGGCTGGAGGCCTCTTAGGAGAGACAGTGGTGGGCTCCTTCTTACCTGCAATAAGTGGAGGAACAGTGGGAATATGTGAGCGGAGGGACCATATCATGGGCAGCCTTCTCTGTCACTTTAGGAAATATACATTTGTTCTGTTAGTTAGTTAGAGTCATTGGCTGGTTTTAATCAGGGGAGCAATGTGATCATTTGCAGTGAAGGAAAGTCATATTGGTAACAGTGCACAAACTGAATGCTGGGGGATAGGAGACTGCTGGTGGGTGATGAAAGCTTTTGCTACAGTCGTTGAAGCTACAGGACTGAGCTCACCAAAGGTAATTAAAGAGGAAGAACCGCCAGAGCCTGTGCCTTACAGGACTTCTACACTTGAGAGAAAAGAGAAAAATGATAGGAATCTAGCTCTTTATCGCAACTATATGTTATACATTGAGATAGCCAAATCATAGTACTAAAACTTGACATGTTACTTAAGAGCTTTATGTGTAGTTACCCTTCCAGCAAATAAGTGAAAAAAAGAATTACCATTTATGGATATTGTGGTAAAAGCTCCTACTGTGTCTTTTGAGACGTGTGTGGAGGTGGTAGTTAAATAGATAAATAACATAAGGGTTTGTTCATTTTATTCAATGCAGTAAATGAGTTGGCTGTTATAGTGTTAGATTATTCTTATTATAGTCCTTCATCGGTGACAGTGAATTCTGGTTCCTATTCTTGATGTATTTGGCCATATCTATGGTTCAGGAAAAGAAGAGACCTGCAGAATAGCAATTATTCTGTTAAATACACTACCTGTCAACTATGCTTAAGCCTGTGGGTCACCATTTTCACACGTGTGTATAGAATGTCATCTCTTTTCACGTTTCCCCAAGAAATTCCAACCACACCAAACATGTCATGACTTCAGTAGCCATTACTGAAGATTTGTTGGGACTAACCGTGGGGGTCATAGCACACAGCCCCCGCAGTTTGTTTTCCCTCTCTGTCTCACACACACACACACACACACACACACCACTCTCAGATTTTTCAGCCTTTTATTAGCCAGGAGAATTTAGCTACCATTTTTTGCTTCCTAAGCATGCCTTTTGAAAGATGCCCATAGTCCCACTCCAAGGGATTTACCCGTGAACTTCCGAGCAAACAAAGGCATGTCTCCCCTACCTACATCTTTGAACCAGCTACAGAGATACCCTTAAACATTTTTATTTTTATTATCATATGCTGGTAGCATATGAACGTTATGGGGGAAAAAAAAAGGAGGGAAGGAGAGAAAGAGAGAATAAAGAGAACCAAAAGATCAAACACAAATCTCTGATAATTCCATCTCCCAGGGGAACTCATCATTCATTAACCTTCTGTTGCATATATTCTGGACATTTTTTTCTTTAGTATCATGACATTCAGAAAATAGTATTTTCTCCAATTTGTCCCAAACCAGCCCCGTTTGAAGGGAGGTTCTTTGGGGTCCTGTCTCGATCGTCACCTTCCCACTTGAATTTCAGAGGCCGCGTATACTCTCCTGTTATATGATGAGCTGCTGGAATGGTCTGATCGGCCCCTCCGGGAGTTCCTGACCTACCCCATGCAGACAGAATGGCAGCGCAAGGAGCACCTGCACCTCGCCATCATCCAGAACTTTGACAGAGGCAAGGTAGGTGGCCCCGCCCACCCGTGGCATCTCGCAAGGTGATTGTCACATTTCCTTTAGTTCGTTGATGGCCACCTCTTCAAGCAGGGGCCCTCGAATTTCAATGTGCATTAAAGACTCCAAAGAGTTTATTGAAATTAAGATTCCCAGGCCCTACTCCTGGACATTCTGATTAAGTAAGTCTGGCTTGAGGCAAGGGATTCTGCAATTTTAACAAGGACTCCAGGAAATTCCAATGTGTATGAACATGGGACCCCACCTTGAGAAACACTGATCTAGAGGTTTTGACACCCAGGCATTTTATTTTCTGAAAAACCATTATCACACCTCACTCAGCTCCCCAGATTGGCATGTAGTAATCTGCCTCCTTCCACTTTCTTTTTAAGGTAAAGTAAATGAAATTAAATTTGTTCACAGCATTTTATGGCATCCCGTCATATACTGAGAGTTGCCATGGGGTGCTGAAAACCTCCCTGAGCTAATAAGGCAATTCAGCACATCACCTCCCTGCCCCCTGCTCCCTCTTCAAGGGTTTGCAGTGCTCTTGAAGAAAAATAATTGTGAATCTGACCCCAGTTGATTTGAACACTTGGATGCTTTGGTGATATGTGTCTTAGATTTACGTATATCTTCCAAAGTGCCAAGGTTAAACAGGAAATTAAAATACAACCAGTGGCTGTCGTTCTCTTATAAGACATAATTGGGTACACCTAAAAATTTGATGAAAGGGAATTGCTTCTTTCCTCTCCTCTTCTATTATTTATCAAACTACACTGACATATCGTTCGTTACGTTAATAGCAAAGAAATGCCTCTGTGCCCTCCTGCAGTAAAGTTTCCCCCCTTAAGATGAGCTGTTACAAAACCTCTGGCTGCATCTCTTGGCCCATTCTCAGGAGCTTGTGCTGGATCAGGGCTTGGAGACTACGGCCCATGGGTCAAATGGTTCACTGACTGTTTCTGTTTGACCCACAATCTAAGAATCACTTTTACATGTTTAATTGGTTGAACAAAATCAAAAGAAGAATGATTTGACATGAGAAAATTACATGAAGTTCCCTTTTCATTGTCTATAAAGTTTTATTGGAACCCAGACAAGCTCATGTGTGTCTATACGGATGTGTTTTCATGATTTAACAGCAGTTGAGTGGTTGTGACAAAGGCTGTATGGTCCACGAAACCTAAAGTATTTACTGTTTGGTGAAGAAATTTGCCGATACCTGAGCTAGATCAAAGGATTTCTGCATTTCTCCTTAGAGTAACTAGCTGAGTTAAACCCTCATAATTTCCAAGTGAAATTGGGCCAAACAAGGAATCCACTGTGCCAGTTGTGGATAATTGGGCCTTAGGGGTCGGTGGCAGTTCCCCCCACCCCAGCATTGAGGGCCTGTTTATTCATCTCCTTGACCATTGTGGAACAGCAGTTATTTCAAGATGATAATTTTGTTTCTTTGTTTTTTACCTATAAATTATTACTTTTTAAAAAATTTTTTATTGAAGTAGAGTTGATTTACAATGTTGTGTTAATTTCTTTGGTACAGCAAAGTGACTCAGTTGTACATATATTTTTTTTCATATTCTTTTCCATTATGGTTTGTCACAGGCTATTGGATATAGTTCCCTGTGCTATGCAGTAGGACCTTGTTATTTATCCATCCTATATATACTAGTTTGCATCTGCTAAACCCAAACTCCCACTCCATCCCTCTCCCACCTCCACACCCTTGGCAACCAGGTCTGTTTTCTGTGTCTGTGAGTCTTTCTTTGTTTCGTAGACATGTTGATTTGTGTTGTATTTTAGATCCCACATACAAGTGATATCATATGGTATTTGTCTTTCTCTGTCTGACTTACTTTGCTTTAGTGATAATCTCTAGGTTCATCTGTGTTGCTACAAATGACATTATTTCATTATTTTTGATGGCTGAATAATATTCCATTTTATATATATATATATATATATACATACATATGTAATTAATGTGTTAGCTATTAAAAATCTTTAGAGAATGGGAAATGATAACCCACCACAAGTCATTAACATATGGCACAAAAACAACACTTCCTGGCATCATTTCAAAATTATCATGTTGAAGATGTGGTGTGTGTGTGTGTATATATATATATATATACACACACACCACATCTTCAACATGATAATTTTGAAATGATGCCAGGAAGTGTTGTTTTTGTGCCATATGTTAATGACTTGTGGTGGGTTATCATTTCCCATTCTCTAAAGATTTTTAATAGCTAACACATTAATTACATGCTGTTTTCATGCATAAAATTGCAGTGGTACCTTAAGGGTAGGTTATGAAGGTTAAGAAGTAAGGCTTGATCATCTGAAAGCAGTCACCTCCTGACCTCTGGGTGGGAGTTAGTAAATGTTGTGAGATCACGAACATTTATGTCATTCATTTGTCCACAGTGTTGGGAGAATGGCATCCTCTTGTGCCGGAAGATTGCAGAGCAGTACGAAAGTTATTATGATTATAGAAACCTGAGCAAGATGAGGGTAAGGTACCTGGATGCATCCTAATCGTGTTACGGAATCCTTTTCTGCTTAGCTTTCCAATATGGCGCAATGAGATTAGCTTTGTGATAGTCTTGATATGTCTTGCAGAAAGCTTTTTAAAGATGCCTTTCCTCTGAAGCATACTCCTCTATTTATACAGAGAAATAGCATGTTGATCTGTGTGATTTTTCTGATTAATATACAGAAAGGGAGCCCTTGATCTATTCTAAACGCATCTGACGTATGAATATAAAATTTAACCCAAGATAAGTACTTTCAGTTTGTTGAGGAAACTCTCTACACTATTAGAAGAGCTTGCCACTTGAACACAAATCTCTGTAACAATGTACCATTCTTAGTCCCATAATCTGCACAGCAAAAGAGTAAAAATGACTAGCTGACACGTTTTTAACTATTTGGGGGTTAACTTCTATAGGTGTCAAATCTTTTTCACTTCAGAAATATGTTTTTATTTGCTAAACTGAAACCAAGGTCTTAGTACCCAAGAGCCCAAGGAGTCTAATATTTTGTGTCCCTGAACAAATGTTTTTATAACTTCTTTTATTTCAAATTCATGCAAGTCCCTCTGGTACTCCAAGTCCTATTCTTTAAAGTCATGAACATTTGGTGTCATCTTGTAACACTTAAGCTCTTCAGGGTTTCTAAAACAGGATCATCAGCTTTTATATATACATTTTAAAAAAAGACGATGATGTTTCCTTTTAATTCTGAGGTAGCAATTTAAGAGATGATCTCATAAACCTTTAACAGCTCAAAATCCCTTACACCACAAGTAACTTTTTCAGCTGGCGGGAGCTGGCCCTGTACTTTGGGCGTAGTATTTCATGTCAGCAGTTCATCGATATTTCTCCTAACATCAAAACCAAGGAGGAAAAACCTTGTTTTAACTTCAGTCCATCATGCGGGCGCTGGCAGGCACTGCAGTTTTATATAAAAATGTGTTGTGCTTCTCTTGGCATCCTGTCCCTGGAATAGAATCGAGGTTACAGTGTTTACCCATTAGAACCGTTGGGTGCCATAGTCACTAAGATTTTTATAAACCCAAAGCATTGCACTTCATGCCAACTGCTCTTTGGGGGGCTGTTACTGGGGGTGGGGGAAGGGGGAATGTTTTCAAGTGAAATATTAGTCTTTCTGTGGAAACCCTGGGGATGATAATACCATGAATGGGGAACCATAAGCTTTATGTACTTCGTAGTTCCAACCTTGTCAAAGACACATTTAAGAGCTTTCAGCCCAGACAGCACTTTGCACTATGGGCCTCCTTTGGTTTGGTTTATTGGTTTATCCCTGTCCAACCTGTACAAGGTTGCACCTTCCAAATGTCCCAAATTACCATGACCCAGGAAAACCAAATCCACAGGTGAGTACGAGAATTCTCCAGAATTTGCCTCTAACAGTTCATGTTAATTTTTATCTTACTGTGAAGAAAATATTTCCTCGATAGACCAGGTGCATAGAAATCATTCTCTCTGGTAAGAACATATAATAACATACTCGATCATTTAAAGCAGGGGTCGGGAAACTGCAGCCTGTGTGCCTCGCAGAATTGAGTGATTGTGACAGGGACCATGTGGCCTGCAAAGTCTAAAATATTTATTGCCTGGTCATTTACAGAGTAAGTTTGCTGATCCCTGCCTTAAAGCACAGAAAGGGAGTCAAACCTTCTTTTCTGCAAACTGAACTAAAGTGATGTTCTCCTTTTTATAGAAGAAATATCCTCTTCTATAAAGTGGTAGAGCTAAAAGATGAGATAAAATGATTAAAATTTCCCCTGTTCTTTGCCAGATGATGGAAGCCTCTTTGTATGACAAAATTATGGACCAGCAACGTCTTGAACCAGAGTTCTTCAGAGTTGGATTTTATGGGAAGAAATTTCCATTTTTCTTAAGAGTAAGTAATATACTCTTTAATTGGCCTTTATACTTCCAATATAGATATCCCAATCAAGCAAACTAAGATCTGAATGACATTTTATCCTTTTAAGACAGGGTAAAATAACGTCATGAGATTTTCTTTTAACTTTGTAGTTTGCAAACACACTCGTCTAGTAATTTCCCAAGATTCCAAATAATCATTTGATTTTTCTTCTTAAGTTTCTAAGCTTACTATATCTCATGAGCAGTCTCTGGAAATTACAGTTGCTTCCCCTGTATGATAGAGAGTCTCTCTTCAGAATGCGGTTTCCGTAGAGTTAACATTGAATAGAAGTGGCTGGAGTTGCAGAAAACAGCAGTTTCACATTATATGCAAACTCTTCCTCCAGAATCACGTGAAGAGCATTTTTTGGCCTAGTCGATTCTGTGAAAAGCTAAATGGCACCCAGCAAAGAGATGCAATTTATTGCTAGTAGAAACTATTTCTACAAAGGAAAATTTTCCAGACTCTCTAAGGTACCTACTGGATAGTAAAATACTTGATTCCATTCTCACCATTGTTCACACTGTACCGAGTAGTCTCTTATGTGCTTGAATACTTATATAACATTTCGATAAGTAACATCCCACTTACACTTGCTTGCCTAAAAGCATTGGTTGGGAGAGGGAATTCACCTCCCCAGGCAACTAAGGAGAAGTATCGAGGATAATTTTGTAACACTGAGTGAATTCATTACAAACTTTAAATCTCAATATACAAATATTTTGGTATTTATGTTGCCCTAAATACCTTGCTTTAACTGTTAGTACCTATGGATAGATACAGGATGGGGGTACTTGAAAGCGAACAGAGAGAAGAAAGATTTGACTTCATTTTTTCTTTAATAATCATTAACTTACCTGCCTTTCAGAATAAAGGTTTAATATATATAAAACCTTTATTCATACATATATATAAAATACCCAAACACCATAGGCAAAGATTGATTTAGTATTACATAGAACAAATGCTCAAATAACAAATCAGTCATCTTTAGCTGATTGAAATGACCGTGTATTTGGGTGCCACGCAGACATAAGTAAAATCTCTTTGTTGGATTAAAGAGGAGCCACGTGACGTACCCGGTCACATTGTTGGCTCTGCAGATGGACCTGCCTGAAGACAAAGGAAAACTTGATTCCAAATAAAAAATAGTGGCAAACTCAGAACACATGCTGAATTTGAAAGACTACATCTTGAAAATGGACATGCTGGTCCTAGGCTGTCATCAGCCACCCCCCACAGAGTACACAGGGCCTGGGTCCAAGTTCTGAGGGGAAGAAAGGACGTTCTAGAGCTGTGAGCTGCACAAAGGGCCGAGACCCCACAGGAGGGTCCAGACATGACTCTGCTACTGCAGATCCCCTTCCTCTCTTGGCTCAAAATCATGCAAAGATGATGTTTTCTTATCGTACTCAGGGCTACCTGATCCATTATGCACAGTAGATACAGTGTTTAGAGACCATATTATTCTTAGATGGCCCATAAAACTGTTTTAATTTCTTTTAAAAATCAGAAGAAAAAAAGTGAACTTTTTTTTTGATTTTTTTTTTTGATGTGGACCATTTTTAAAGTCTTTATTGAATTTATTAAAATATTGTTTCTTTTTTTTTTTTAATGTTTTGGTTTTTTGGCCATGAGGCATGTGGGATCTCAGCTCCCCGACCAGGGATGGAGCCCACACCCCCTGCATTGGAAGGTGAAGTCCTAACCACTGGACTGCCAGGAAAGTCCCAGAAAAAAAGTGAACTTTTAGGTTAAAGAAAATGTTATAGTATATATTATAATGTATATTATACATTAGATTATTATTCATCTATTTGTCTTTATACCAAATGAGTCATACAATATGATTTTTAATATTTTTTATAGAGAAAGCAGCCCACAAAAGTGTTGTAGCCCTGATCAAATTCTGAATTCAGCTAGCAAGTGTATTAGGAAGTATCCTAGATGTCTATCTAGTATGTACAATTAGTGTTAATTAAAAGTGTAAAAATCAGAAGCAGTTTAGGAGCCATAATTTTAAAGGGAATTTAGCAAATTAGAGGACTGCATCGGCTAATAAAATGAATTTTGTTAAAAAGTCAATTGGAATAAATCAATCTCTGTATCACTGTTCTTTTGAAAACAGTTTTTCTAGAAATAAATGGCATTTCCTTCAAAATGAAAGAGAAGGGTCACCCTCTATTGGTTTCTAGAGAGCACTGTACCCTTTGGAATCATGAAGCTAGACCTTTTTTTAGGAAATCAGATTCTAGTCTGTTCTTTGATTTAAAAACAAATATCAACATTAAAAATTTCCTTTCATTGTTTGATCAACTTCCAGAAAATGTTTAAAGCTCACATAAATTAATATATTTATATGATTGTATGATCAAAGTAGGGTTTTTTTACCCTCATGGAAAATGGGTTCTTTACTGACAATGTTTTATATGCATAGAATATGTTTGAATAATGATTTGTCTAAGGAGAATGACTGAGGTCAAGGATGGGAAAAAGATTTACTTTTTATTGTATGCCCTGTGCTCTTTGGGAATTCTTTATACCACAGGTATGTATTTCCTTTAAAAAAAAAAAAAAGACGATTAAAAAAAAGTAAGTATTAATAAATACGACCCAGCAATTCCACTCCTAGTGTGTATAATCAGGAGAATTGAAAACATAGAGCCACATAAAGACATGTACACGAGTATTCAAAGCAGCATTATTCATAATTGTCAAAACAAGGAAATTGTCCAAATGTCCATCCACTGATGAATGGATAAACAAAATAAGGTACAGCTATACAATGGAATATTCAGCAATAAGAAAGGAACGAGGTAATGAGATATGCTACAAAACGGTTGAACCTTGAGAAAATTATAAGTGAAAGAAGCCAGTCACAAAAGGCCACGTGTTATGTAATTCCACTTATATGAAATGTCCAGAATAGGCAAATCTATGGAAACAGAAAATAGATTAGTGGTTGCCAAGGACTGAGGGGAGGGGAACTAGGGAGTGACTGCTAATGGGCATGAGTTCCTTTTTGAGGTAATGAAAATAATCTGAAATTAGGTAATGCTGATTGTTGCACAACTCTGTGAATATACTAAAAGCAACTGAATCGCATACTTCAAAAGGGTGAATTTTCTGGTATGTGAACTGCATCTCAGTAAAGCTGTGGTTTAAAAAAAAGAAGCATTGATGGAGGAAATGCTTAATTCCTCTTTATTTCTCAGAAACTCAAATATCAGACGCAAAATTTATGTTTATTCCAAAATGATTTCTTAATACCACTGAATGACTTTACACTTAGAGGAACACCCCTGATTTTACAAATTGTTGTGATGTATAAGCATTTTTTTAGAACTGTTTCAGTTTTTTGAGTATTCAGATATTTATTTGGGGACTTCTGTAAGATGCAGGAAGGTATGTATTATCTTATTAAGCAAATTTATTATCTTTTTTAAAAAGTTTATTTTATATTGGAGTATAGTTGATTTACAATGTTGTATTAGTTTCAGGTGTACAGCAAAGTGATTCAGTTATACATATACATACATCTATTCTTTTTCAGATTCTTTTCCCATACAGGTTATTAAAGAGTATTGAGTTGAGTTCCCTGTGCTATACAGTAGGTCCTTGTTGATTATCTTTCGAGTAGAAAAAAAGCAAATAATACAGCATCAGAATGTATGACTTCTATCAAGAAAGTTTTAAATATAGGATTGTTTGGGGAGTGGTCTTAATTTCTATGGAGTCTGTCTTAGCTTGTGTTTTTCAAAGGATCGTGATTTACTGAGAGGCTTGTGGGGAATTGTGGCAGGTTCTCAGCACCCAGTCCTGCTGTTGTTTCCTCTGCGTGCCTGCAGCTGCTTTTTTCTCAGCTGCAACCCCGAGCCCTCTGCCCACGGGTGGTTTTTAACTGCCTCACTTTGGCCCAGACTTCTTCCTCGGGGCATTTGACGCAATCACAGAAACCTCACAGAGCTGAGAAACACTGAGACCCTTGGGCCTTAACTCCCCAGACCACAAATCACTGTATTTCTTAAAGATCTGCAAGGCACGTTATCCCACAATCTTTCTTGGTCTCAGTAGCTCCTAGGAGTTTTTCCTGGACGTACCAGGCCACGTTCAGAACAGAGAGAGCTCAGGCCTTGGACTCAGACCTGAGCTTAAATCTCATACAAAGTATGTAACCATTTTGATCCTCGGTTCTCAATTATAAAATGGGGGGCGGAGGTAACAACCTCTCAAGTTTATTTGAGTTAAATAAGGTATGTGCAGAGAGCCTAGTCAATGATTGTGCTCAACAATTATAATTTCATTATTATTAAACTGTCAGAAAGAGTTCCTCCTTATCGATAACCGAATCATAAAGGCACTTGTTAGAAACGTGCCCATCTCTCCAGCTCTGTGGCCTCCATCAAGGATGACCTTCACCATTCTTTCCTCAGTGAGAGAGAGTCCTAACCACAGAATGTTTATACATATTGTAAGAACAAAACCAAAAACAGACAAAAATTTAGCAAGACCTTAAAAGTCCCAAATCTTAGCTTCAGCCAGTTAACAGGATTCCTGGCTACAGAAGGCTGAGCTGAGTTGGAAGCATCCTGTACCAGCCCTGTTGAGAACTGGAATGCAGACAGGCCTAGTCTTCCTTTATACGGAAGGATCTAGGAATGAACATGTTAAGGGTGATCTCAGTGACCTTTGTAGAAAGAGTGCAGTAAAATGTATTTTTAGAGATTGCACTCACTTTGCTTTCTTCCAAATTGAAAATTTATCCACTTAACTTGATATCCAGTTTATGAAAATAATCTGTAACGCATGTGTTCGCTAACATTGGAGGGAACAGGATTGCTTTGTTTTGCACTTTGGTGCTCTGAGAATCAGACGCCCCTTTGCACCTCATGCAGGTGAACCCAGAAGAGTGAGGCATGCTACTGGAACTTATTAAAAGCAATAGAGAGTTATGCTCATGACCTTTGCTCTGCATTTTTAATATTTGGGTAAATTCTTTAGACTGTTCCAGTGTATTTTTTTGGTTATAGTCTATTGATGTTGGGCCTATGCTTAGTTACCGCCACTGTCATTTATTTTGGCTTCTCTCTGTAATTAAAGCACCCAATTTTATGGTCCTAATTTTTTTTTTTTTTCTGATTTCACCTCCAGAATAAAGAGTTTGTGTGTCGAGGGCATGACTACGAAAGGCTGGAGGCCTTCCAGCAGAGAATGCTGAACGAGTTCCCCCACGCCATCGCCATGCAGCATGCCAACCAGCCCGACGAGACCATCTTCCAGGCAGAAGCTCAGTGTATCCACACCTAGAAGGGCTGGATTCCAGTTAGATCACACTGGCCTTTAGCTGCAGAGCATTTTCATGCAGGTGGTTCAACTACCGATCCCTTTTCAGTAGCTCTGTTCTTATGCTCCCTCTTTCTCATCGTCTTAATTTTAGGTTAGCTCCTTCCAGACAGAATTATGATAGTTATTCTCATGATTTAGTTGAAAAGAAATCCCTTAAGGATTCTGTTAAAGAATTTTCCTCCTTTTAGTTACAACTTTTCTTATCTCAGCCCTGCTTTTAAAGCTTCTTTTTAGGGATTTCCCTTAGAATAATTTTCCCCTGGCATCCCCTGTAGAAACTACTTGAATTCAGTTCAAGGAAATGATAGCACTATGTTTATTGGGACATATCATTACCCCCTTTTCCCTTGCTATTTTTATTCTGGGTGGAAGGGGAGAGGGTCCCCCACCCCCCCACCCCGTATCTTCCAGGGACTCTTAGCCATGGCATCCTGGACAGCACTTCATCATTTAATAATTGCCGTATAATTGACACTCCCATTGTCTAAACATGAACAACTCAACTGAAATTACACAGGCATTAGAGGCAAAGGGAATTCACCCCAGCACTCTTTTCTGAATTCCTCTGTCTTTTTCTGAAACTGATGATCTTAAAGAAGACCAGAAACTCCCCCTGAAAATTACAGATGCCATTTCAAAGTAGAAACTTAAATGCACCAGAAGCAAGAAGTTATGTAAGGAAAAAATTTTACTATCCTTCTTTGAATGAGAAGAGAAGAAGGTAAACATACAAGTAAATATGATAGCCTTTAAAGTAGTTTTTAAAAGTATCAACTATAACTAAACACTCTGCTTGTCAATACAAGATTTGAGAGAGTGGATACCACAAACGTGGGAAGGCTGGAGACAGGAGCATATGAGTTACTATCAGTACTGGTTACTATCTTCGGTTGCATGGGTATTTGTACATTGTTTTACAAACAGATTTTAAAAAGACCATATGTGCACTAAAGATCAGAGTGTCTCACGACCAAGGATTAAAATTAAAACAATCCTGAGTATGTGAGATCCAAGCCATTCCCACCCACCCCCAACCAAAAAGAAAAAAAAATCAATGATAAATAAATTCACAGGACACAGAAATTTCAAACTGATACTTTGTCAGAATCACCTATGTAAAACTACTTTAAGGCTTGTAGTTTGAGAGGTGATTTGCTATGAACCGAGTTCTTGGTGCCTTCTTGGCAGTTTTGACTTGGCTTCAAATAGAAACACCAGATTGTTCCCCAGCCTCTTCTCTCTGCCACAGCTCAGCTCGAGCCAGACTTCCACGGAGTTTGCCAAGTCAGGTTCCCTCCTTGACTCTTGAATCCTAGATTTGCAGATATATGCCGTGACTCCCATCCCGGACAGCCAGGAGGTCCTGCAGAGAGAGGGTGTCCCGGACAACATCAAAAGTTTCTATAAAGTGAATCACATCTGGAAATTCCGCTACGACAGACCGTTTCACAAAGGCACTAAAGATAAAGAGAATGAATTCAAGGTACTAGGCCGGTCTTGTGAGACGCGGTTTCCTCAGATAGACTGTGAACTCCTGGGGGCAAAATGCTTGATAAATATTTACTCAGGATAGAGTCAAGTGATAAAGCTAGAAGGGACCAGAAATCATGTGGTCTAGTTCTCAAACTCTACCATGTATCAGGGTGACATGGGGTGCTTTCTCATCAAGCAGATTTCTTAGCCCAGGAATTCTGACTCATTGGGTCATAGAGGAAGCCCTGAAGTTTATGACGATTCTAATGGCAGTGGTCCTCGGTCCAGTTTTTGAGCTCTCATGATTCATCTCAGTCCTCTCATTCATTCACGTTTAACCAACTGTGGGAACCTCAGGATATTTATTCTCAGTTACAAGAGACTGCCATGAGCAAAGGATACTGAAGGAACAGGGGATTCTGAGACAGAACCACTGGGGAGCCTGCTGGTGCAGTGGGAGAGTTCTGTGCTATCTTTTGCTGCATTTTCTTATTAGAACGGTGTGTAACTAGGACTTCTGAGAGGACCCAGAATGAAAACAAACCATAGACTGTTTGCATGGGTTGAGTTCTCCATCCTCAGCAGTTCCGATATGCCTTGCTAATTCTCTCTCAGCCGGAAAGGGCAAGGTTTCTCACAGCCACCCTGGGGGAAAGGGGCAAGATTGTTCCACCGATAAATTATAATCTGCTCTTTCCTTGTTAACAGTGACAGAGTGAGACCACACAGATCCCCAGTAAGTCAGTATTTCCCCCTAAACAGAGAATGTAAAATGAATGTAGGATTGTGGGTGACCTGGCTTAACTTCTTTCATCACAACATCTCTACTTAAGCTGGGAGATGTTCTCCTATCAGCTGTGATTGTCTGATGTGAACTTGCCTTGTCACCCCTGCCTAAGTGTCAGTCCCCAGTGCTCCCAGCAGTAACTTCAGGAGTTACTCACAGCCAAGTGATCAGAGGGAAAGCTGGATAGTTTTGCAGTGTTTTGATAGGACTGAGCAAAGCATAGTCCTTTGGGCAAGGAGGTTGATGGGTTAAATATCAAGGCCAGGAAACCACTGGAAAATAGCACTAGGATGTTATTGAAAAGATCCATGACCATTTTCTAATCCTTTTGGATACCTTAATTTTTCTTTTGGCCTTCCAAAACCATTTAAAGATCATTAATGTGTAATATAGTTTTCATTGCAAGTTTCCGGTAGGTAAAAAGTCCAAGATCCACCAGAGCTGGACAGATGACTTGCTCAGAGTGGCGTTCTAATCACCCCAGACGCTGCACTAGAACCCGCAGCTTCTGATGCCGTCTCCATTGCTTTTTCCGCTGCACCACATTTCCTCTTGGCCATCACGTGAAACATTTATCAGTGTTGTAGCAACCCTCCTAAAATAAATAAATGAATCTGGCTCCTTACTCCTGTGCTCACAGCCCTCAGCATCTGGCTCCGAACTGCCCTTGCACTCACCCACCCTCCCTGTCAGCTCCTGCAGCACCGAGCTTCTCCCTCCATCTCCTGCCATGCCCTTTCACAAGCCGCCCTTTCACAAGCCGCTCGCATCTCTGCGCCTGCTACTTCCTGCTGCCTGCACCGTCTCCCCCGCTCTCTGCCTGGCAAACTCCTACTCACTCTTCAAAATTCCACTCACGTGTCACCTCCTCTGAGAAGCGCTGTCCTCCTCCCACAGGTTGCTGGGCACGCCTGCTTTCTCCTCTGTTTTCCCCCCCAGCACCTGGAGCATTCCTTTCTCCTCTCCCTGAACCCTTCTGGATCTGCTTACCCCCCTGTCACCAGCAGAGCACGCGGGGCCCCTGTCACCAGGCCTCTGCCCTATTCATTGCAGTAGGTCTTGGCTGGCACAAAGAAATCCTTCCATTTGTCGTTGCTGTTGAATAAATGGCTCTATTTCAGGAATTTTGTCAAGTTTATTATCCATGCAGGAATACGCTTTGTTTAAGTAAGAAACATGAGGCAGAGATGCAGAAGCCTCCAGAAGCCTGGTTGACAAAAGAGAAAGTCGTCATCAACAGCAGCTCTTACCAAAGGCAGCCATGGTTTCACGTGTCACGAGGGTGCTCATCCTGGCCAGGGGAGCCCTGGCTCTTACATACAGTTCCTCCTGTATCACAGCAGTGAATATCGGCACGAGAAAACGTGGCACAGTGCCTGTAGCAATGGAGAAGTCGGAAGTTCTAGTGCAGGGGTCCTAGGGGCAGCTCTACAGGTGATGGGAATGTAGCTTTGAGCAGGTCACATGCCCCTTGGAGACTTAGTGTTGTCATCTTTAAAACAGAAAGATCAGGCTATGTGATTCCTAAAGCCCTTTCCTCCTTGAGGATTCTGTTATTCTAATCCGTGTCGAATAGCTGATACTACTACTTACCTCTTCCAAATAAAAATGGCTAGACCCCTTGCAGAGTGGAGAGAGTTTAAATTAGAAACTTAGGGGAAGTAGTAAAGAAAATAATGTGATGACCTGTTTTTATATTTTTAAGCATGCTGTCTGGAGTAGATGATCTATTCTACATAGAAAAAAGTTTCAGGTGATATACAATGAAATTTACATAAGCTTCAGTGTGTCTTACTGTGATAGCTTCCTGAGTGCAAAGGGGTTGCTAAAGTACTGGAATGAATACTAAAGAAAAGCTGACAAAACCGAAAACTTGATAAAACTGAACGGCAAACAGTCATAGCTCAGTAACTAGAAAGAAAGGTAACTCGGGGACTTAATTTGTTTTGTGTTTCGTAGAGTCTCTGGGTGGAGAGAACATCATTATACTTGGTGCAGAGTTTACCCGGAATTTCCCGCTGGTTTGAAGTGGAGAAGCGTGAAGTGGTAAGGATCAGAGCTTATTCTCAAGGACTTTCTCATCACCTGGTGTCAGTCTGTATATTTATTGCTTCTGCTTGGGACTCGAAGTCCCTGGAAACACTCATAGTAAGTTAGTGAATGTTTGTGATATTTATTGACCGCTATGACCAAAGCTGGAAGGGGAACATTACCATTGACCTAGCCCAGCCAGTCAGAGGGATTCCTCAAAAATAGCTATGACTGCAGCATGTCAACACCTCAGGCCCTTGAGTTAGAAGAACTGGAATTCCAGCTCTCCTAACTACTCTAGCTGTGTGACCTTCACTGCTTACCTTCAGTGCCAGGCCACTGGAAGAAAGTTATCTACATTAACTTATTTAATCACCATACCAAAGCTACAAGGTATGTATTCTTTTTTGTTTGTTTTGTTATACACATTTATTTTACTTTCGGATTCCACATATAAGTGGTAACAGAGTATTTGTCTTTCTCTGTCTGACTTATTTCACTAAGTATAATACCCTCTAGGTCCATCCACATTGTTGCAAATGGCAGAATTTCATTCTTTTCTATGGCTCAGTAATATTCCGTTGTGTGTGTGTGTGTGTGTGTGTGTGTGTGTGTGTAGATATATATATATATATCTCAAATCTTCTCTATCCATTCATCTGTGGCTGGACACTCAGATTGCTTGTATATCTTGGCTATTGTACACAATGCTGCTATGAACATTGAGGTGCATGTATCTTTTTGAATTCGTATTTTCATTTTCTTTGGCTATATAGCTAGGAGTGGCATTGCTGGATCATATGGTGGTTCTGCTTTTAGTTTTTTGAGGAACCTCCATACTATTTTCCAAGGTGATTGAACCAATTTACATTCCCACCAGCAGTGGACTAGGGTTCTCATTTCTCCATATCTGAGGTATGTATTCTTATCCCCATTTTCACAAGTTTTGACAAGAGGTTAAAAGCCTTTGCCAGAGGTTCCATAGCAAGATATTGAAAAAAGATAAACTCGAACCCAGATTTTTCTGACTCCAAAGCCAGTTATGTTTATCACTTCTAGCCTTATAAGGCAACATGAAGCCAGTGTCAAGCCCCAGCACAGTATCTGACACACAGTACGTCCATGCTGTCACAGTTCACAGTAGAAGGGATGCTGCTGTGTTAGTCTCCCTGGGCACCAGTGGAGAAATCAGTAGGTGTCATTATAGAACCTGGAAACCACAGCACCCAAGAAGCCTTCGGGTTGTAAAGCACACCTCCCAGCTCCAGTCCCCAGTTGTGGAAACAGAGAGAGCAGTTGCCGAAGGTAGCCACATCCGGACTGAGACCCCGCCCCGTGCCTGGGCTGCTCTTCAAGCTGCCAGCACCTTGCTGTCAGCCACAGCCCTGCAATCTCAAGCATCCCTCCTCCCACCCTTGGTATATCCATTATGTCTCGGGCCAGCCACTGTCCTCTGGCTGATAGAAAATGTGCCAATTGTGAAAATACCATTTAACCCCTTCCTTTTTTTAAGTAACAAGCCCCCTCTGTCAATCAATAAGAAAGAGCAGTTCTTGCCCAAATTCTCTTCCAAGAATGGCTTATCCTACCTGAAATCTCTCTAAGCATTGAAGCCACCCTCAGCTTATCCTACTCAATCACACTAAGGATTTAATGGCATCTTCATTTTGCTGGGTGGAAAAATTCATACAGCTCCCTTAACAAATTGAACTCAGTCCAGCAGATTACATCAGTGTGGTTGTGTTCTTGTCAGGTCTGAGTCAAGGGTCCACAAAGCTGGTTGCTTACATGGTGGACCCTGCAGCCTTCGCGGAAGAGGAGAGGCTGCTGACATCAGTGCTCAGAAAGTCTTATTGTTATGCTTCCTGCTGAATGGCATGGGCCCAACCCACAGAGATGTTCTTAGTCACCCATGCTGCATTAATGATTCAGAGAGCTTTGTCAGCTACTTGCTACCGAGAGCATTAAATTCTGTGACACTCACCAATGTTCCTAACCTTGGAAATATTATATACACACACACATACACCCTGCTAATAAAAAGCAGCATGGGGATAATGATTAAAGGAGCATTACAAAACACAACCTTTCAAACATCAGCTGCCTACTTTATTAGAATATGCAATCTTATATTCTGTCAAACAGAACAAACCCAACTGGGCCATTTTGTTCCCTGAACACAGCCCACTTCTGACAACCTCATGTCTTTCACTTATTCCCACTGCCTGGCATGTCCCCACCTTCTATTAAAGCTGGTTTACTGCTTTAATTCCTAGTGTGGAAGGTCCTGAAGATCTGGGCACAGAGTAGGTACTCAATACATATATGCCACACTGAATTGAAATTCCTTATGTGCCATGCCAGAATCTAAAAGATTCTGAACACCAAAAGATGTTTTCACATCTTGAGGATTACATAATATACTATATGCACCCTATGTTACCTTTCTAAAATCAGAAATATTCTGAGTTCTGAAAACATGTAGCAGCAAAGATTTCAGATGCGACTGTGGGCCTTTATTCTCTAAATCGTAACCCCAGAACATATTATTGAACATATTCTCCCATTCTTTCAAAGATGATAATGCCTTTGAACAATTGTTTCCTCAGTAATTGTTTTTATTGTTTTCAAAACAAACAGGATCTTTATTTTTTTGATTAAAAAGTAAGCTTATTTAAAAAATTTTAAACAAGATGAAAAAGCTATAAAATAGAATGTACAAATAATGATTTTTTAAACTCTAAAGATAATGACAATCATCATCACAGTTCACATCATATCCATCAGAAAATCGTGTGGCTCTATGGTACTTTCAAAATTACCCAGAATCTGACCACCCCTCACCTCCCTACTGATAGTGCCATCTAGTGCCTGATTTCTGCAGTAGTATAAGAGGTCACCTTGTGCCCTCCTGCCCTCCCCCTGCTGCAATCACTTCTGTACACAGCCCCAGTGTCCTTTTTAAACTAAAGTTATATCAAATAAAAATAGAGACAATATATAATGAACCTGGTTTACCCATCATTTTATTTCACCAGCGATCAAAAAGGCCAATTTTGTTCCATCTACACCTCCCTCCATTCCCTTTCACACTGGATTATTTTGAAGTAAATCTCAGACACCATTTCAGCTATGTAAGAATATTTTAGTCTGTATATTAACCAAAAACATAACCATAATACCATTATTCCATCTAAAAATTTTAACAATAATTCCTTGATCATAAAATATCCAGTTTATTCACAGTTCTCCAAGTCTTTACTTTATAGGTTTTTGTTTGTTTTTGTCATCTGTTGTTTGAATCTGGACCCAAATAAGGGCCACACATTGAAATTGGTTGAAATACCTCCTAGATCCTATTTGATCTGTAGGTTCCCCCGAATTAATTTATTTTCCTTGAAGTTTTTTTGTTGAAGAATCCAGGTTGTTTATCCTGAAGTGTTTCCTTAAGTATGGATTTTGCAGACTGTGAATCAGTGGGATCATTTAACATGTTTCTTCCTATTGTTTTTTTGTAAATTAGCAGTTAGATCTAGAAGCTTGATAAGATGTTATTTTGTTTTTATTTTTTATCTTTTCATTTTTTGCAAGACTACTTCATGGGTTGTGTTATATGCTCTGGTTGGCAGCCAGTGACGCTCGTTGCCCCCATCCAGTCATCTCTTAAGGGTTACAAAATGGTGGTATTCTATTGTTCTTTCTTTGTTTGTTGATTGGAATACTTCTGTAAAGAGAAACATGCCCTCATCACCGATTTGATTACCCTAAGGTATAGGAAAGGAAGGATAATGCTCTATTCTTTCCTTTTATTTACCAGTTTTCATGGTTTCTTTTTTTTTTTTTTCCACACCACGAAGCTTGTGGGATCTTAGTTCCCCGACCAGGGATTGAACCCTGGTTCCTCATACAGCGGGCACCCTCAGCAGTGAAAGTGCAGAATCCTAACCACTGGACCACCATGGAATTGCCCTGCCAGTTTTCAAAATAATAATTTGGTTCCCTAACACCCTATAAAAGTGACCAAAGAGGGTTTTGTTTGGTTAGTTTGGGTTTTAGTATCAGTAGTAACTCGTGGATTTAAACGTGTTTGTTTTGTTTCAATCCATTGCAATTATGACTCATTATTTTTCAAATTGTTCCACTTTGCCCATTGGGAGCCTCTTCAAATTGGTTCCTCAGTCTAATGGATTTAAACGTGTTTTGTTTCAATCCATTGCAATTATGACTCATTTTTCAAATTGTTCCACTTTGCCCATTGGGAGCCTCTTCAAATTGGTTCCTCAGTCTTTTTGACAGTATCCAAGTTGTCTTTGTTACTGAGCTAACACACAGGACCGGTTTGTCAAATCAAGCGTAGGAATCAGCATCAAGCTTTACTAATACCTTTTAGGCAATCAGGAGGCTCAGATGAAGCAGAGAGACATCTGAGACCTCAAGTCTTGTCCTCCACGTCCTTCTTCTCCACGTCAGTAATAATCCTCATTAAGAGACAGAGTGTCCAAGTGAAGTTCACAGAGTTCCTCATACAAAGGGCACGTTTCAGTTATGAAACTTAAATTGTGAAATATTCCATTTTATACTCCAGAGAGTTGTCAAGCTTCTCTGGGACATTCTCTAGGGACGTGTGCCTTATGGACTCTGGGTTTATTTACTGTGAGCAATCCTTTAGCTGGGGACTTCCCGCTAAGGGCATTCCATGGATACCATCTCTTCCTCCTAGCAGTTAAGTCTTTTTATTTGAAGGTTCAATTGACAAGGAGATAAGACCAGGTCACCTGCTTTCTTTTCTGTTCCCAAAGGACATCCCTCCAGTAAAGATAGTGAATGGACCACAGGCCAGCTGCTCTAATGCCTTCCTCCAGCTGCTTTCCTTGCTTACTGGTATGGCTGGGTAGTCCAGGCTCGCTTGTACAATCCTGCCCCAGACCCAAAAGCAACCATTTCTCCAATGACTCCTGATTCTTTTTAGTGGTAAATGGGAATTAAGGATCACAAACTGGGAATAAAGAAAAATAATTCCTTGATGAACATTTTTACACATTATTCTTTGCACACTTCTTTAATCATCTCCTTAGAATAATTTCCCTAGAAGTGAATTGAGCTATCAAAGGGTCCACAGTATAACCTTTGATTCATTGATCAGCAATGGCATGTATCAATTTATGCCCTGTCTGGAGTATATAGCTGTTCTTGGGAATAACCATTTTCCCAGCATTCTCTTCAGCACTGGCTGTTGAATATTATTATTTTTTTATTTTATTTTATTTTTATTTTTATTTTTTGCGGTACGCGGGCCTCTCAGCGCTGTGGCCTCTCCCGCTGCGGAGCACAGGCTCCGGACGCGCAGGCTCAGCGGCCATGGCTCACGGGCCCAGCCGCTCTGCGGCACGTGGGATCTTCCAGGACCGGGGCACAAACCCGTGTCCCCTGCATCGGCAGGCGGACTCTCAACCACTGCGCCCCCAGGGAAGCCCTGTTGAATATTATTTTAAAAGTTCCAAATAATAGATCAAAAATGATCACAGTAGGGTTGATTTTTTTTTTTTTGGCATTTGTTGAGTGCTAGTGGAGATGATATGTTTTCATATATTTATTGACTCTTTTTTCGTGAATTTACGGATTATATTCTTTATGTAGTTTTCTTCAGTATTTGAGATATATTAATAATTCAGCTGAAATATATGTTGGAAATATTTTCCCAAGTTATTATTTGTTTTTTGTCTGTGTTATATCTTGTTTATTTTTTAAATTTCTTCATATTAATAGCATTTGAATCTATGATGTTGAGCATGAATTTTTTTAGCTATGGTCAAAAATACATAAAAGTCACCATCATAATCATGTTTAAATGTATAGTACAGTGGTATTAACTATAGCACTTTGTTGTGCACCATCCATTGAACAACCATTTCCCTTTCCCCCTCCCCCCAGCACCTGGCAACCACTGTTCTACTCTCTGTTTCTAAGATGTTTTTTTTTTTTTTTTTTTTTTTTTTTTTTTTTTTTGCGGTACGTGGGCCTCTCACTGCTGTGGCCTCTCCCGTTGTGGAGCACAGGCTCCGGACGCGCAGGCTCAGCAGCCATGGCTCACGGGCCCAGCCGCTCCACGGCATGTGGGATCTTCCCGGACCGGGTCACGACCTGTGTCCCCTGCATCGGCAGGCGGACTCTCAACCACTGCGCCACCAGGGAAGCCCCTCTAAGATGTTTTGTTCACTTTTTGACTTTCAGTTCATCAGAGCTCTCAGACTTCTTTATGATTTAGCTTTTGTGATCATAAAACAAAAGTTTAATGTCCTAAATAATTGGAAAATAAAATCCTGTTTACCACCACTCAGGTAAAGAAACAGAACATTGCCAGTAGCACCCTATAGGCCTCCCGTGTATCCTTTCCCAATTGCTACTCCCTCCCTTATCATAACTTTTATGGTATCCATTCTCTTGCTTCGTTTATTACCTATATATGCCTCTTTAAACAAGTCAGTTTAGTTTTGCCTGGTTTTGAACAGGCATACCTTGGAGATGGTGCGGGTTCAGTTCTAGACCACCACAATAAAGCAAGTCACACAGATTTGTTGGTGTCCCAGTGCATATAAAAGTGATGTTTATACTATACTGCAGTGTTTTGTGTGTAATAGCATTATGTCTAAGAAAAAAATGTACATACCTTAGTTTAAAAATACTTTATTGCTAAAAGAATGCCAAAGCAATTACAATAGCAACATCAAAGACTACTGATCACAGATCACCATAACAAATATAATAATGAAAAAGTTTGAAATATTGTGAGAATTATCAAAATGTGACACAGAGACATGAAGTGAGCAAAATGCTGTTGAAAAAAACGAGGCCAGTAGCCTTATTCAACAGAGGGTTCTGTGAACCCTCAATCTGTAAAACAACACAGCATCTGTGAAGCACAGTAAAGCAAAGTACAATAAAATGAGGTATGCCTGTATAACAGTGTCATACTATATATATTCTACTGTAACTTGCATCTGTCACTCAGTATTATTTGTAACATTAGTCCATGTTATTATATGTGACTTGTTTGTTTTCATTGCTGTAAAGTATTCCATTGTATCCTACAATATGCTTATGCATTCTATTCTTGATGGACGTACAGATTTTGGAGATGATTATGAACACTTTTGTACATGTTTCCTGGTACACATGTACACAGATACTTTTCCTCAGATATATGTCTAGGAGTAGAATTGCTGGATCATAAAATATAATATATAGATATCTTCATCTTTAATACATAATCCCAAACTGTTTTCCAAAGTGATTGAACCAATTTGAACGTCCAGCAGCAGAAACTGAGAGATTCAGAGGCTCACATTCTCACTCTCATTTGCTAGTGTCATATTTATTTTTGCCATACTGGTGAGTGCTCAATAGTATGTCACTGTGGTATTATTTTTCACTTCTTTGATCACAGATGAGGTTCAACACTTTTCATATGTTTACTGGTCATTTGGGTTTCTTCCTTTGTAAAGTGGCTACTTCTTTGCCCATTTTTAATTCAGCTGTTTGCCTTTCTCTTAAATGGTTTATAAGGGTTCTTTATATATTCTGGACGTAGGCTCTTTGACGGTTTTACATGTTACAAATATCTTCTACTTTCTGGTTTATCTTTCCTTCTCCTTTATTGTGTCTTTTGATGAATGTATATCCTTAATTTTGACATAGTCAAATTATTCTAGTACTTTTCAGTGTTGGTTTAAGATGATCTAAGTGACCTTTAAAAACTTTCCTTAACTGAAAGAACCAGTATTGAAATGTGCTTACAGTAAGCTTGAATTATTGTACAGCTGAGAGCTTAGCAGGCCTTCTCTTCAAAGAGAACGTCAGTGACAATAACAGTCACAGTGCTATACATTTGAAGAGCACTTTCATCATTTTCACAATTAGGCCTCCCATAACCGAGAATTGTTAAGTCATTATGATTCTATTTGGCTCTCCTTCAACAAATAAATCCTGCGGCATATATGAGTATCTTATTTTCTATAACTCCCAACTGTGTGGCATCCTGTGCCACCTTATGGTGCTGTTATATATGCATATGGGGTTCATGTGGGCATATGTTCCCTCTTCCCAACCAGGCTGAAATCTCCTTGACATCAGAGGATCTGTAAATGCATCTTTGTATCTCCTGTGGTACTTTGCATTTAGTATCTAGAAAGACGTTATAATATGCAGGGCCCTTGAACACTTAGCCTTTTAAAAGAGTTTTAAAAGACATGCTTGAATTTTCTTTTAAGGTTTAAATTGATTGTTGCATTGCTCATATGTAGTTGATTAGTGCTGATTATCCAAACCACATTTCAACCAATGAGTAGAATCACCTTCTCTTCCCAGACCTTACAAACAGCTAATTTGTCTTCCACATCCTTGTCTATTCTACTATGGCCCCTGGTGGAGATATTGATGGGAGCCAAGGGGGAGCACAGATAATTCAGAACATGGATCATCTACTTTGTCTTTCTTTTTTTTTTTCTTTTTTCTTTTTTTTTTTTTTTTTTTTTTTTTTTTTTTTTTTTTTTTTCTTTTTTTTTTTTTTTTTTAGCCATACTGCACGGCATGCGGGATGCAGGATCTTAGTTCCCTGACAAGGGATCGAACCTGTGCCCCCTGCACTGGAAGCATGAAGTCTTAACCACTGGACCTCCAGGGAAGTCCCTTGTCTTTCTTCCTGAATGTCACAAAATCCAATATATATTTACGCTCATTTGTTCTCAGGTAGAAATGAGTCCTCTTGAAAATGCAACTGAAGTATTGGAAAATAAGAATCAGCAGCTGAAGACCCTGATTAGTCAGTGTCAGACAAGACAGATGCAGAATATTAATCCCCTGACCATGTGCCTGAATGGAGTCATAGATGCTGCGGTTAATGGTGGAGTTTCCAGGTATCAAGAGGTGAGGATTAGATAGTGTCGTTTGAAAGTTTTCATATGTGATTTCTTAAGGTTTCAGAAATCTTTTTTCAAAATATGCACACATCACATCAGCCTGCTATCATAGGGCTACCAGTAACACAACCAGATTGCTTTGTTAGAGCAAACATACAGTAATTTGTGATGCACACTTACTCTGTTTCCCAAAATGTGATATTTTGAGGATAAAAGTGTGTGTGTGTGTGTGTGTGTGTGTGTGTTTTCTTGGATGAATAAAAGAAGTGAGGGTATCGGGATTGTTTAATGAATGTCTACCTAAACCCATTTCCCTGAGCGAAGAGTGGTTCTTGGACATAAAAAAATTTGATCTTGTTTAGAAGATATTTTAAGTGGACTTTTCATCTGCTGTCTTAGTTTTAAACAGAAAGGTACAGTAGCTTGGAAGGTGAGGCCACCATCTTGATCATTCTGAGTCTTAAGGCAATTTATTTTAGGATGTAATGTCATAAAGCTTATTGATTTGGATTTGCTATTTGTTTTACCAAAGGTACAAAGTTTATACAATCTCTGATCTCCTGTTAACAATCATTTCCTTATATTCCCATCTGACCAGCTGACCGTACTCAGAATCACTATGTCTGCCCCCCAAAAGTGGTGTATAATGGTATCATTTCTTTAAAGATGGCTTTAAAAAACAACAGCGGTGTCTTTCACTTCCTTTGTAACTCTCCTGAAGTAAACTGACTATCCCTTGTCTTACTAGGCATTCTTTGTCAAAGAATATATCTTAAGTCACCCTGAAGATGGAGAGAAAATTGCACGGTTAAGAGAGCTGATGCTTGAGCAGGTAAGGGGAGCAGAAGCCCATCACCTTCCCCCTCTTCTGCGTAGATACATACTTGCTTAACTGGAGACCCATCTACATGGTTTTCAACATCAGTGATCTAACTGAAGCTAGCAGTCAGGGGTTACAGATTCACTTGTAATATATCCCAACTTGCTAATTTCTACGTTTTCTTCCCACTTTAATGCAAAACAAAAACTAAAACCAATGAGTAGACTATGGCAGCCCCTTACAACAAACAACCTCATGTAATCTCTTGGAAGGTTCTTTGAATACTGTCTCCCCAAAGACTTGATGCCAACTCTTCACTCAAGATTTTGGGATCAAATAAGTTCAGGCTAACTCAAAATGAATAAATAAGTAAATGAATGAATGAGATTCTTACTTAAATGTTAGAATAAGGAAGTGGGCAGTCAATACCCTTTGCTTTAAAGTATTCTGTTGTGCAGACTAAGCCTATAGATTATATGCTATGGACAAAACTAGATACAACCTCAACATTTTCAACGTTACAGAAGCATAGTCGGTTTTTATTTCTTTGGTTCCATCAAGTACAAAGAACCAGAGTGAAAAATCTGTTGCCTGCTGTGCCCCTTTTGATAGCTCTTGGCCTGAAAATGGTTTGAAAACCTCTGAGGTGGGAGACATTATGGTTGGGAGGCCGGGTTCAATAGGAAATTTTATACCCATGAAAAATGGAATATGTACAATAAAATGTGACAAAAGCGTCTCTTTCCACTTGATAATACCAAATTAAAAAACAAATAAAGCATGCTGTTTTGGATTAGGAAATGATGAGGTTGTATCTTGTTTTAGTCCATATTTTATGCTCTGAAGGCTTAGTCCACAAAACTTAATACTGAAGGGAGAGAAGTGGCCATGGACAAGGGCCATGGCTGGAAGAGGGTCAGTTGTACAGATTCTGAAAAAGAGAGAGGAATTACTTAAAGTTGACCTGCAAGGAAATATAGAATAAGTTAAATTCTCATTGTGGCCCTGGGGGTGATGTAGATTCTTGAAATGAAGTGAGCAGCTTAGGTTATCCAGTACTGAGGATTATGGAGTAACTTTAGCCTTTTTTGATTTTTAAAAGTCTGTATTTTACCAGTACAGTCTCTTATGAGTGATTTGCCTCACCCCAGGATACTTACCCGCTGTATTCAGTCTGACTGAATTCTTTCCCTCGAGTTAAAATCAAAAGGGTTAAGAAGTCTCTCAAGAAAAATAAAAATTGAGGGACCTTGGTTTCCTCCACATTCTGCCTGATTATGTTCATGGGGCCTTGTGGAAAGAGCTATGGCCTAGGAAGCATTAGATCCTATCATAGGCCATGTAGTGCAAGTGACTGCCATGTGAGCTTGGGCGAGTCACATGTCTTTGTGGGACCACAGGAAGGGGGTTGGGCACCGTCCTCTGGACCTCTGTGAGGTAGTTCAGAGAACTGTCTAGTAGACATGGAGATGCACTGCCCCAGTGCCCCTTCCAGAAGGGAGTTGTGGCCCTACCTGCTAGAAGACACCTTAGGCTCTCAGGTCCTCCGGCGTTGCCTCTGCTGCAGAGAGCCACGTAGCCTAAGATCTCCACCTCCCTAGATGACCTGCGTCCAGTGACTGGGGAGGAGAGACAGAGCCTGGCCATTTGGGCCCAACATAACACAACTGTGACAGACCGTTAAAGGTCCAGAGCTCCCCTGGGGTTGGCAGAAGGCTGCCAGGCTGCCATCCAGTTCAGTTTCTTTTTTGGTCAAGTCCCACTTCTGCCCCTCCCTCCCTCCCTCCCACAGGCAGTGATCTCAAGGATACACCCCAGTAAACAGCCTAATCTCCATGCTGGAGCCTACTTCTGGGAGAACCCAACCTGTGATGTTATCAGCACCAAAGGGAGGGCCCCTCCCAGCTAGTGTCTAAGATGCAAGGGACCGAGGCATCTACACTTAGGCTCAGCTCCTCCATCCCTCCTACCCTCTCCACAGAGACCGAGCTCGCCCTTTATGCCTCAGACATACACTCCACTCAAGCTGTTCCTTTTAAGGTGTCCTTGATGTTTATTTCAAGGTATTTTTATCTTTATGCAAATGTGCTGGTGGTAGATGGGCATCCAGAGCAGAAGTTGCCGCAGTTCTGACCCCTTTGGAAGGTGCTGGATGCTCTCACCCCCCAGAGTCAGTACTGTTTGCCCTGGCTTTCAAACTTGAACCTTCACGGGCTGTAAAGATAAAGCGCCATCGTAGTGATGTGTGATTTGTTTTCCTCTCAGCCTCTGGAATTTGTTCTTTTGACCACTATAGCATGGGGAATTTTTGAAAATGTAAAAGACAGCTGCTACTCAAATCAAAGGAATTAAGCACTTTTGATACCTGTACAGAGAAAACTTGAATGTTTATATTCATCTTGGTTTAGGTTCTCACAGCAGGAAGACTTTTTTAAAAATAGGAGCTGTTCCTTTTTGCATTAGAATAAGTGAACAAGAATAATATTTTTTTAACAAAAACAAGAAGCATTGCAACTGTTACAGAATTTCCGTTCACTTGTCCCTTCCTCCCTGACAGATTTTGAAAATCTGAGAGAGGGAGGGAGAAGAACCTGATGGGAGAGAGGAGGGAAACATGGCAGAGAGGGTGCCATCCAGAAAAGAGGTCCCTAGGGGAGAACCACCTGACCCTCCTAACAGGGAACCCCCATTCCCTGCCCCATCCTGAGAAGTGCAGGAAGGGGCCAAAGAAACACTTAACTGTTTTAAAATGGTTGTTGTTATAGGTCGAAAATCATGGGAAAGAAACTTGAGGTAGTAGGAAAATCAAGTCTTTGGAATCAGAGAGACCTAAGTTCAAATCCTCATTTGTCCTGTAGTACATGCAGAATTTTAGTACATGCAGAATTTTCTTATCCTCAGTGTCCTCCCCGGTAAACTAAGGATTGTTGCTATCTTGTCAGATTGAGAGATTAGCAATATTGCATGCAAAATGCATGGTACCGTGCTTGAATCCCCTAGCAGGCACTTAGAGGAGGTACCCACTGATGTGGATTTTCTCCTTATGTTACTATCAAGGCACAGATTTTGGAATTTGGCTTGGCCGTGCATGAGAAGTTTGTACCTCAAGATATGAGACCGCTTCACAAAAAGCTGGTCGACCAGTTCTTTGTGATGAAGTCCAGTTTAGGAATACAGGTAAGTACACAAAGTGTCCATGGGGGGGCAGTCTGACCTCTGCCATTTGCTTTTTGGTAGAGGGACGGTGAGATATCCAATAGTGACATCTTTTGGTTTTTCTACCAAACTGCACCATTTTACCAGAGAGCCCTCAAATACTAAAATGGCATTAACTTCTGTTTGTCACTCTCAACCTTTATGAAAACAAAAAAGTAAATGAGAGAAAGCTTAATAATTATGAAACTTACCTTTATAAGGTCCCTATAGAAAGACTTCTGACAATTACAATGCACATCTAGTGCAGCAAAATACCTCACGAGTGATTTTGCCCTTGTAATTACTATTCTGAAATATTTTCTTTACTACCTCTTTAGGAATTCTCTGCATGTATACAAGCCAGTCCAGTCCATTTTCCTAATGGAAGCCCTCGCGTGTGTAGAAACTCAGCACCTGCTTCTATGAGCCCAGATGGTACCAGGGTAATTCCTAGACGCAGGTAAGTCATATTCTGAATTATCTGACACTTTGGCGTCCCCACAAGATGATCTGGAACGATTCTCTCGTTCTTTGCGGCACAATTTGTCAAATACGCAATTTCTTAATGAAATAATTAACCCTCGAGGCAGCTGCAGACATCTGCCACTGGTAAAACAGCAACAGCCTGAGAAATAAACTCAGACATTTGATCATATTGAGGCAGACAGGAGACAACAAAATGGGATGTGCATATATTTTCCCCCTTTGGTTTTATACCATGCCAGCGTGTGATAAAGTACAATTCAGAGACTGAGTTAACAACCATTTTTTTTCCCCCCCAAAACAGCCCATTAAGTTACCCAGCTGTCAACCGGTACTCTTCTTCCTCACTGTCCTCACAAGCTTCTGCTGAAGTAAGCAATATTACAGGGCAATCAGAAAGCTCTGATGAAGTCTTTAACATGCAGGTACTTGATTAGCTTTTTTGTCTGGTCCTGTTTATTCCCTTTCTGTCTCAATCATGAGTGTTTCCGTTCACTCTGCTGTGCTTAGGAACAGACCTATGAGCGAGCACTTGACTTAAGGACAAACCTTTAAACACTCCTGTTGCCTTATTGGTCTCTGGAGTCTACAAAGATGATTCTCTCAAAGCTCCCCCATCCACTGTAAGAAGACCTGAGCGAGCCATGGGAAAGCCCGGGCAGGCCATGCAGGGGGGCACTTTGAGCTCTGCCTCTGAGTCGGGTCTTCAGTTGGGACTCCTGGAGCTTGTCAACCACTGATCTCTTAGCATTTCTAAGTGTTTTGTTTTTTTCCTTTAAGAAGATATGGTTTAGGGGCCCATTGTAAGATCTCTCCACTTAGGTACGTGTTGGAAAGTTCCCATAGTAAAACATTTTTTACAAAAGAAAAAACATAGGTTTTAGGGATTTTAGCGTCAGTGTAACTCTTGCAACCAAAATTTATATTTAGATTCGGCTGATAGGGTGTTGATAGTAACTCGGTAAGATTCAGCGGAAATTTTCCTCACCACTGTCTTTGGAAAAGGGGCATAATACATCTTGCCAAATTCATGCTTTGAACACATTACATTGGAGAAAATGCAAAGGTGTGTTCTCTGCCTTTTAGAAGCACTCACCTATCGACCTGCCCGAGGCTGGGAGTCTTTGTGCTTGTGCTTTAGTCAGGGAGCTGCTGCTAGCTGCTCCTAAGTCATAGGATGTATGTAGCTGAAATGAACACAAATGCATTCCTTTGGCAGGAGTCAAAATCTCAGATTCTTGATGAATTCAGACAGGCATCCTTATCAGTCTGAGTTAGGGAGATTTTTCCATATTTCTTACTGGACTTATTTTTCTAACTTGAAAAAAGAACTGATGATTTTGTTTCAAATGTGTCAGCGTTGTCTGCAGCCTCTAAGCCGTGTTTGATAACAGCTCCCATGTTTTCCAGCCAAGTCCATCTACCTCAAGCTTGAGTTCTACTCACTCTGCCTCGCCTAATGTGACAAGTTCTGCTCCGTCGAGTGCCAGAGGTCAGCGCCAGGGTGTGGGGTGGACTAAGGGTGCCCAGAGAACCTTCCAGCCCCCAGGAGCTGTGGTGGCCCCCGTAGGCTCAGGCTCTCTCCTCCAAACGGGCCCAGCCCACCACCCTGATGAGCCTTTCTTTCCTTCTCTTGCCAGCTTCTCCTTTGTTGTCTGACAAACACAAACATTCCAGAGAAAACTCTTGCCTGTCCCCGAGAGAGCGGCCATGCAGTGCCATCTACCCGACACCTGTGGAACCTTCTCAGGTAGTTCTTGTGGGATGGAAATTCTAGAAAACGAGGCAACGTCTGGTTGTTGCTTACGTCTCTCTGCAGAACCTCACGGTAGCTACCAGAGGCCACCAGATAGGCTGTGTTGACGGGTCCAGCTGGGTAAAGAGCACACCTCTGCCCTGCGCCTGTTGTTAGGAATTTCTGTGTGAGCCGTGTGTCTGATGTGGATACGTGGGTAATTGCCTGAGCAGGAAAGCTGATAGGGAAATGGGAAATGATTTTACCCACCTTGATCAGACTAATTTCGTTGCTGCTACTTGAACATTAGGAGGGGTGATTGGGTGAATGAGTTGGGGGGTGTCTGTCTGCATGTGTCTGTAACAGAAATTTGGAGGAACTTCTTACATTAGCCAAAGACCCTTGAGGAGACGCATGGCTGCCCAGTAGCGTTTCTTTTTGCCTCTACCTAACTCGAGAGAGCTGCCACGGATTCCTTGCTGAGGTACCTAAGAGTGAGGAACATGTCTTTTTACCTTTGCCATTCTTCTTTGATGCACTGAGGAGGAAGCCGAATCCTAGGGCCTCCCCTGCAGCCCTCAGGAATAAGGCACGTGGCCCTCACCACCCACCCCAGACTTGGTTTTGCAATCATCTCTGTTAGTCCGAGTGAGAGCAGGGCCAAGGTTTTGACCCTCTGGGCCCTTCAAGCGCTTTGAAGGAGGGTTTCAAAGATAAGATTCACGTGGAGCCCTGAGTTTTACCGATTATTTGGGGAAAACTTGGGAGCAGAGAATAATAGTTATTTATCCTCCAGCTCATTTCTCTGTTTTTCTACACCATCCTGGCAGAAGTCTGTAGCTACATCTGGAAAGGGATGAGAGTGAGTGGGGTTTGGCTTGATGGGTTTATCTTTGCTGATTGTGTGATCTTCCCCAAAGTTCCAGCATACCTCATCCACACGACACTGATGTCTCGCAGAAATTATATCTGCGTGCATTTGGCTGGACCAGCCAACTGGTTTAATTTCCCTTTGTCACTTGATGTTGCGTTTGTTCCATCTGCTCCTGGAGAGCATGTCACCAGCATGCTGGTTAGCATGAAAGACTTGCTGGTTAGCCTCTCGAGTTTTCTGCTTTTGGTCAAATCTGAAACAGTGTGCATGTTGCCAAAATTTCAATAATACACATCGCTCTGGTGCGTCTACTTTTAAGGACTTTGCGCCTTTTTGTTTAATATGTTAGGTAGAAACATGCAAAACTGGCATTTTTGTGGGTTAAAAATTGTAACATATTGACCATTTCATATGTTTTAACCTAATCTAGGATTTAAAATGTAAAGTCCATTCACTAGAGATTTTTTGAGCTAATATTCCTCCTTTAATTCTTACTTGCATTTCGTATTGCCAGTCTAGCATTTGTATTTACAAAGAGCACCATAACTTAACTGCTTACTGTTTATTTTTTCCTTGCATTTTATTACAAAACCTATTTGCCATTTATATTTGAAATCTAGTATAGACTTTTTTGTGTGTGTGTGTGGTACGCGGGCCTGTCACTGCTGTGGCCTCTCCCGTTGCGGAGCACAGGCTCCGGACACGCAGGCCCAGCGGCCATGGCTCACGGGCCCAGCCGCTCCGCGGGACGTGGGATCTTCCCAGACCGGGGCACAAACCCGTGTCCCCTGCATCGGCAGGCGGACTCTCAACCACTGCGCCACCAGGAAAGCCCTAATACAGACTTTTAGAACACTGTTTGAACCCTAAGGGTCTCTGCCCTTTTTCCCTTAAATATAATTGAATTCTTTTTCCTAGCCTCATCACAGCATATAAAAACATTTTTTCAACGAAAAGGTTCAGTAATAAGATAATCATCTCATTTTCTAGAAGGTCTCACATATTAGCATATTGCATCATAAAAATAGATTCTTGTGCCTTTCCAGAGGCTGCTGTTTAATCATATTGGAGACGGGGCCTTGCCACGCAGTGACCCAAATCTTTCTGCGCCTGAGAAAGGTGGGTATAAAGCCAGCCCCTTCATCAGTCCTGGAATGTGTAATGGTTTGTTTTGTCCTCATTTCCTCCAGTCTCCCGTGTGTCTGTGCGGAAGGCAGATCTCCAGACCTTTAATGATCTGGACTAATTTGCTCTTTAGGAGATGAATGAAAGACAGTTATTTCTGATGCGTTCTTCACAAACTGTGTTCTTGTAGGATTTAACAGCAGAATCTGAGCAAGGTAGGGGCTCCTCTGTTTAATGACTTTCGGTGTCATTCAGTGAGTCACCGAGGCAAGGCCTGCGCTACCTGAAACAAAGTGGCCAATTAGGCTACTTGTTCAGCGCAATGAAAGAAAGCACCTTCTCAGATCGATTCCCTGGTCCCACTTTGTGTCTGCCTTACAGAGTTCATTCTGCCAGCTCATCTGTCGTTTGCGGGGACTCAGATGCTCTTTAAGAATTGCAATCCCGTGCATGATGGAGTGTGCCCTGCCTCAAGGTCACCTGAAAAAATGAGAAACAAACATATGCCTAGCAGCTCATATAGCCAGTTAGCATCGGTCTGTGCAACACAGCAGAGGAAGAGCAGATTAAATGCGACTTCCTCAGCCAGGGGGGCAGGGCTGGCAGCAAGGCACCCGCTCACCTCCCAGGGTCAGCCCTCAAAAAATCAGAGCAGTCCCCAGGCCAGTGAATTAAGAATCACTAACGAAATATCCGTGTAAAGTGCATTGTAACTGTCTTTATTAAGAGCTCGACCGCATCGTCATTTGAGTACACCGATACGTTAAAACTTTCCTTGCAAAATAGAAATCAGCGGAACTGTAGCCAGTTATTTTAAAACACACATTTTGCTTTAAAGTTACAAGTCAGATATTGATCTTTGTCGGGAGAATTTAGGAACGTGGTCTTTTTCTCACCTTTTATACCAAAGAAAACCACAAAGCACATTTAAAAGGACCGGAGGAAAAGTATTTTACGAGTGGTAGTTCCATCCAATGAAAGTGGGAATATAAAGAATGGTAAAATGTTGAAATTCTAGATATGTCCATCAGGTGGCAGTGTCTGTTCAGGCAGCAAGCTACTGGAAATCTCTAAAGGCTTGATGTAAACCTCATTACAGAGCGGCTATTTATAACCTTGTGTGTCTTGCCCTTGTTCCTAACGGGGTTGTTCCATATTTCTGCATCTTGCTGAAGCATGGAGCAGGCAGATTACAAAAAAGGAATGATACCGTCAGTACTCCAAATTATTTTTTTAGGACATTCTTCACTATAGCCCATTGACTTTAGAAACAAGGGCCAACAGGACGGTGTGGCGTGGCTGTTTCTTGCCACTAATTCTGCCAGACAGTGGAGATACTAGCGTGCCACTGCCTTCCCCCTTTCAGGGTGCCACTAGTCCAGAAATTTCTACTAAAAATCAAGCTTTACAATAGTCTAGTGACTACATCTTCCATCTGTTATCCAGCATCTAAACAGATCTATAATTCTCAACAAGTTTCCACACTCTCATGTAGAGATGTATAGTTCTGTTTGACTGCTTGAGGGAAAGAAAGAGACATGCTATCACCCAATTAAATATCAACTATAACTGTGAGGTAGGCAATTAAGTAAAAGTTCGGTATTTAGGAAGTTTGTTTTTTTTTTTTAATCCAGTTGATTTTTTCATTCTGGATAATTCTGACTTTCTTCTAAGATTTAGAGTGTTTACAGGGCCAAGTAGACCGTGTGTTTTTAGCTGTGTTTTTCCCTTCCAGCTGTGAATCCCACCCCTAGCAGCTGGAGCCTGGACAGTGGGAAGGAAGCCAAGAACATGTCGGACGGTGGGAAACTTATCTCTCCCCCTGTCCCTCCAAGACCCACACAGACTGGTGGGTATTTGAAGCACTTAACAATCACTTTCATAAAATAACTTTTATTGACTACTCCAGCTTGTCCTGAATTCCTCAAAAAGGTAGGCATTTGGTGTTCTTAGTAGTAGCTATATAATTTCTTTGTAGTGTTCCCCCTCTTTCCTGAACTCCTGTTACACTAAGTCAAGCAGTGCACCATTCCTAATAAACCCCACAGACAGATTTTGTAGAATGTTCTTTTCCTACATGCCATCCTCAGAATTTAGGGGGTACCCTCACCTTGCTGAGACTCTAGCATCTTTTCTATGCTATCCTGAATCACCTCATTCTCATCAACCTTTACTAAGTCTAGCCACTTTCTTCAGGACTGATGCCCCAGTTTCCGGTAGCCCCTAAATAGGATTGACTAACCGTGATTTGGATAGGCTTATGGAAAACAACTAACAGTGAATCCGTAGTTATCTGCTGCTTAGACAGGTCTGTATTCAAGGGTCATATTTCTCAAAGGGTTCATTCAAGGCACTGAATCCCCTAGGGTGTTGGTTTAAGAAGCAAAATTCTTGGGCTTAACCTCAGACCTACTGAATCAGAATTTTACTGTTTCTGGGCCAAGACCTTAGAATCTGTATTTTACCACACCTTTCTAGACTTGAGAACCACTGAAAATTATGCTTCAGAAACTTCCTTCGTGAGTTTATAACAATAATAGTTCCCCTTTCCTCCTGAACAAGCCGTTGCTTCGTGACCTGCATATGGGGGCGGTTTTTAAGAGGGGCTACCCTGCTTTACTTATCCCATCCTGGTGATGGGGAGAGCCTTTTCAACACTTAACGTATATTTAGAGTAGTTTTGAAGCTTTACAAATACAACAGCCTAAAGGCAAGAGAAAATATGACACTGTGTTTTTCATGGATTTTTTGGGATTGATCGTCCATGTTTCATTTGCTGTATTTTAGCATCTCATCTTTCTAGTTTCTTTTTTCACTAAGAAAAATGACTCTCTCTCTTTTTAAAATAAACTATGTGCTACCCAGTTTGTTTTATACTCGCCAAAGCAAAAAGTCACCAATAGATTTGGAAAGACAGACATGTGAGATCTCTAAACAGAAAAAGAAATAACTTTAGCCTTAATTGATACTCTGCATAAGTAGGTCAGTGTGACCATGAGAGTTTAAAACTCATCAACCAGTAATTGGTATTTTATTCATGATGTCCATATTTTCAGGCAACCTCCAATTTAAACCTGGCCTGTACCTAAAGTTGGGAACTCAAAAAGCATTTTCTAAGGAACAGTAATATTCATGGTATCTAGGTTCCTGCTCATTCAGACTTGTAGACAAGGACACTGATAGAACTACTATAGGTCTTTCCAGAGAAACATCACTGTAAACATGCAGTACGCACAGGGGCTGCTACGCATCCCACAGTGACGGTACCGGGGAACGCCTAAGTTGAGAGGAAGAGGGTCCCAGGCAATAGTAAACCTTGATTTCTGCCAGACATACCATTCCCAATCAAGATCTGCTTCTCTATACGTGCATGATTTTCTTCCATACTCAACACCCACAACTGATGCCACGGGAGAACTAACAGTGGTGATGGAACATGGCACACGCTGACAGCATGCCCTAGCGTGTAAGATGGAGGCCACACAACCCCACAGTGTGGGGACCGGCCACTCTTCCTGGTTCCTTAGGCTCAGAGTACACGGACGACCGTACCTCTTCCCGGTTAACTTGGCAGGGCTGCCTTCCCTTCTGCGCTGATTGCTGTCATGGTCTGTCCTCATGTCATCATGTGTGGTCACTGTTGGGGGGATCGGTAACTGTCTCTCTTCCCTTCAGCCTTTCTGCAGTTTTCTTATGAGTTACAGCCCTCACTGTGACATCTGGGAGAATGGCAGCTCATCACAGAGCAGCAAACTCTGAGCTCATTGAAACCTCTGTAGGCAGAATTGGGAAATCTGGCTTATACGCACCATGTTGACAGTGTCACGGCAGGCTTTTAGTATGTGTGGTTATGCTTTAGAGAGCTGGATCTGACCCACAAGCGCACACACAGAGCAGTGCCATCAAACAAGCTGTGTCCCGGGTGTAGGGCTTGAAAATCTGGTGGAAGAAACAAAGAGAGGGTTCTTCTTGGCCTTGATGATAAAATCCATAGGATACCACCTCCCAGAGATAAAGGGAAGACCCGAGGACAAACATTAGGGAGAAAAATGGAAAACTTCTTACCTCTTGTATGATATGGCCAAGGCTTTCCTGTCAATTTCAGGGATATTGGGGGATGGAAGGGGAGGCTGATGTCAGTAGATTTCTGGGACCTGTTCTAAGCTGTCTGGATGACTTGGGTCTTCCAGTTCCTGCTCAGGGCCAAAGTCAGCAGTTATCTCCCGAAGTCTGCTCCCTGGCACCTCACACCTAAAAGCACCTTTTGAAATAGACCAAGCAGCAGAGAAGCATATGGACTTTGAGGAAGTGGGAAGGACTTTGGACCAGCTTGGGGTCCTGTCACTGTGGTTGAAGCATCATGTATACACTGGTGACTTTTCACTAATTACCCCATGTCTTGGAGCTGCCATCCTTTGTGAAGAATCCGTTTTGGGTGGGCACCATTTAGTCGCTCCCCACCCCCTTGCCTAGACCCTTGTGCACTAGATCATCTATATGGGTATGTACACACAGAGGGCTTTGGCAGGTAGTCAGCTGTCTGGTTTTCTGAATTGAAATGATCCCTCTGTCTTTACAGCTTCACCAGCAAGACACACGACGTCGGTATCCCCATCGCCTGCTGGGCGATCTCCATTGAAGGTACAGGCTCTTGTTTAGATTGAGGCTAGAGATTGGCCCCACGTTACTTTTTTTCCCTGGTACATCAATGAGGTGCTCTCATCTGCACAGACCAGGCAAAGAACATATAAAGAAGGGGGAGAGGAAGATGGGTAAGAAAACAGCACTAGGCTTTCCCTTTGGGGAGCCTGCCGTTTGTTTTCAGATTATTAGGCTTTTTCTCCAAATGGTGGCAAGAGAATGTACAAACTAGAGTGAGAATGTACACTGAATTCAGAAAGAAATGGTCCCCATGTATCTCCTAGGGCATTTTCAGCCTGGTCTTTTGGTTTAAGGGACATCAAAAACAAACATGTATATTGAAAAACAATCATCAAGATCTACTAAATATTGTCCAGTGCCTTTTTCATCAGCCTCACCCATTTTGAAAACGCCAAAGCCAACTTTTCCTCTTGTAATATTTTACACCAAGGTTTCCATTTACATTAGAGATACATACTTGATCATGAAAAACAAGGCAGTAAAATGAATTTTTAAATTTCTGGGAAACAAACTGGAAAGCTTTAAAGGTCAGACATTTGATTTGATATGTAGACATAGGCTTCTTAACATCTCTAAACATACAGAATCCCTCACGAAGGTAAAGAATAATATTTAGGGATTTCCCTGGTGGCGCAGTGGTTAAGAATCCGCCTGCCAATGCAGGGGACACGGGTTTGATCCCTGGTCTGGGAAGATCCCACATGCCGCGGAGCAACTAAGCCCCTGTGCCACAACTGCTGAGCCTGTGCTCTGGAGACCACGAGGCACAACTACTGAGCCCGCGTGCCACAACTGCTGAAGCCCATGCGCCTAGAGCCCATGCTCCACAACAAGAGAAGCCACTACAATGAGAAGCCCACATACCGCAACGAAGAGTAGCCCCCACTCGCCGCAACTAGAGAAAGCCCGCACACAGCAACGAAGACCCAATGCAGCCAAAACTTTTAAAAATTAATTTTAAAAAAAGAATAATATTTAGTCTCTATCCAAATTGAATCAGACTGGCTGCAAGGATTGTCAGTACATTCAGAGGCAGGTGTTCAGAGCTGCTATGCCAGAGGCTAATATGAGGTTGAAGAGAGTGTTGAAAGAATGATTTTGTACCTGAATGACTTAGGATTTACACATTCCATGTCCTTTGTTGATGAGACATTTCTAACTAATGTAAAATAAAAGGACAAATTAGCTTCTACAAACACATGGGATCACATTGTGATCCCATACATCTGTGGTGCTAAGGATTGTTGCTGGTAGAAATTGAGAATCGGGAAGGAAACCCCCCCCCCAACGGAGAAAACTGCAAAGAAGTGTGATTTTGTTTGCATTGCCAACATTGCTGATGTCAAAATTTGCTGGTGGGTGCAAATTATTTGCTAGTTTGGTTGGCATTCTGTAGAGCAGCTATTAATTGTAAAGTACATGGGACTGCATTCACCCTGAGCCATTGACTGTCATCTTGATGTGATGGGAACAAAAGCAACATGGTGTTTCCGCATCGTTGCACTTCCCCTTGCTTGCAAAGAGCCCCTCGTGTTGCTATGGAATTCACACATGCATTTTTTAACTTGATTGTGTAGAGTAGTAATAAGACTAGGAATTGATTCTTAAAAAATAGAAAGAATCGAAGGGCTGAAAATGTTCAAGTAGTCACCAAATAGTTAGCAAAGTGGTGTATACTGTCTCTCCACAGACCTGCCTATGTTCTTACCGGCCATAGGTAGCTTCGTAGCCGTATTTTTACAAAATAGGTTTGAAGAGAAAATGGGTGGAACATTTGTGTTGTAACTCCTGGGTTACATTAGAGGGCGTAGTGCTACCAAGTTACTAGCTTTGCTGTGCTTAGAATGCAGAAAGCTCCTTGACTGATAGTTTTATCAGCAAATAAATGATGGAATTAACCCTGTGAAGACTCAGCTTACCTGCCTTATTTTGAACTTAGTGTCTAATTTTTAACAAAAAATTGCAGTAAATTTGGATCTCTTAACTAGCCATGCTCAACTTTAGGCTCCTGCTAAATGAAAGGATTTGTGTCTACTAGCATTGTTTTTGTTTCAAAGGAGAAACCAAGGTAAAGTTAGTCTAGCGTAACGTTTCTTGGTTTTATAGGCCGTTTATGTGATACATGAAAAAAATGGTCTATGGTCAAATAAGTTTAGGAAACACTGGGCTGAACAAAATCATTTAGGTTGCTTTATTATAAGACCTTAAGAAGCTAATATGCTTTGAATGGACTCAAGGAGTACGTAGGGGGCAGTATTTCCCGGTGGAACCCTTAGGGAAGTAGCACATTCCAATGCCAGCGGGGCTAGACAGCTAACAAATGAGTGAAGGAGGCCAGGAGGCCTCAATGTGTTGGGGTGGGAATGGTGGGAAAGTGAAGAATTCATGCCCCATCCAAACGGGACAGCCCTGCTCAGCTTCAAAATAATATCTCCAGTAAGAGAAAGTGAGCAGTTGTTGCTAGAACTTCCAGTGGTTCTGTTGAGCTAGAAAGGGAAGTGGTACCTCCAACGGGTTTGGTTTTGTTTTGGTTTTTGCCAGTTTCCTATCCTTCAAACCATGGGACTAATGATATGCCTCTGCATTTTCTCCCTGAGTACCTTTATCCTCTTTCTGTCCTGACCATGATAAAGAGTAAAGTGGTCAGTGAGGTGAACTGAATGGACTGGCGGCCCTGGCAGATAAATGCCTGATGTATATGTGCGGTTCTGAGGCACGCCAGCACTCAGATTTGAGTCTGGGTGTCTGCATGAGTCTTCCAGGGCCGGCAGAGCAAAACCCCACGGACTGGGAGGGCTTCAACAACAGAAATGTATTTTCTCACGGTTCTGGAGCCTACAGGTCCAAGATCAAGGTGCCACCATTCTCGGTTTCTCCTGCAGCCTCTCTCCTTGACTTGCAGACGGCCACCTTCTCCCTATGTCCTCAGGGTCTTTTCTCCGTGTGCATGCATCTTAGGTGTCTCTTTGTGTCCAATTTTTTTTCCTAAAAGGATACCAGATTGGGTTGGGGTCCATCCTGAGGGCCTCAATTTCACTTACTCGTTCTTTAAAGGCTGTATCTCCAAATGTAGTCACATTCTGAGATCCTGGGGCTTAGGATTTCAACGTATATTTTGGGGGACACAATTCAACCCATACACATATGTATAATCCACTTATTTTATCAGAGTTACTGTTTTTAGTGTCTGTCTCTCTCCATAGAATATAAGCTCCAAAAGGAATTTGCTTTTTGTCCTTTTTGTTCACAGATGTACTTGAGGGTTTGGAACAGTACTTGACAGCTGGTAGACTT